>NC_052050.1:64077112-64434612 GCF_903992535.2 Arvicola amphibius | reverse complement strand
TCCATCATAGAATATCTTAATTTGTCCTTCTATGGTAATTGAAAGTTTTTCTGTCTATAGTAGTCTGGGCTGGCATCCATGACCTCTTAATGTCTGCATCACGCTTGACCAGGACCTTTTGGCTTTCATTGTTCCCATTGAGAAGTCAGGTGCAATTCTG
Organism: Arvicola amphibius; assembly: GCF_903992535.2. Lineage (NCBI taxonomy): Eukaryota > Metazoa > Chordata > Mammalia > Rodentia > Cricetidae > Arvicola > Arvicola amphibius. Next base: position 64,434,452 of record NC_052050.1, on the reverse strand, counting down.
ATAGATGTGCCTTTATATATTACTTGGCCTTTGTTTTTGCAGCTCTTAATATTCTTTCTTTATTCTGTATGTTAAGTGTTTTGATTATTATGTGGTGAAGGGACTTTTTTGATCCAGTATATTTGGTGTTTGAAGCATCTTGTATCTTCATATGCATATCTTTCTTTAGGTTGGGAAAGTTTTCTTCTATGATTTTGTTGAAAATATTTTCTGTGTTTTTGAGTTGGACTTTTATTCCTATTACTCTTAGGTTTGGTCTTTTCATGGTGTCCCATATATCCTTGATATTTTGTGTAAAGCTTTTGTTAGATTTAATGTTTTTTTTCCACTGAGTCTCTTTCCTCTATTGTATCTTCAGCGCTTGAGATTCTCTCTTCCATGTCTCGTATTCTGCTGTTTATGCTTGCATTTTTGGATCCTGATCATTGTCTTATAATTTCTGTTTCTGTAATTCCTTGGTTTGTGTTTTCTTTATTGTCTATATTTTGGTTTTCAATCTTGAATCATTTCTTTCATCTGTTTGATTGCTTGTTCTTGGTTTTCTTTGCGGGGTTTGTTGATTTCTTCCAAGTTTTTGTCTTTCCTCCCATTTCTTTGAGGAAATTTTTCATTTCCTCTTTAAGGGCCTCAAACATGCTCCTAAATTATTTTTATGTCATTTACTTCTGTTTCATGTATATTTGGTTGTTTAAGTCTTGCTGTTGCAGGGCCACTAGTTTTTATTGGTATCATGTAGCTCTTTGTGGTGTTGAGTGTGTGCTTACCTTGTCTACCCATCTTTTCCTCTGATTGGTGTAGTTGGAGCTGTGTCTTTCTCTGCTGATCAATCTTTCAGGTGCTAATGGATCCAAGGCTCAGATGGTTGCTCCATGTGGTGCAGTCAGGGGCATGGTTTCAGTCACCCCAGAGGTTATTTGGTGTTCCTGGAAGTTGCTCAGCATTCCCAGGGGTTGTTTGGTCCTGCTCCCATGGAGTTTGCTTGCTTGGGGCTGCTTTCTCAGAGGTAGCTGCTTTGAACCTGCTCCAGCATGAGTCGCTGGTTCAGGCCTGCTCCAGAAGAGGTCACTGGCTCAGGCCTGTTCCTCTAGATGTGCCTGGCTTCTGCCTGCTCCCATGGAGGTCACTGGCTTGGGTCTGGTCCTGCAGAGGTCTCTAGCTTGGTCGTGCTTCCTTGGAGGTCCTGACTCATGCCGGGACTGCAGAGGTCTCTGACTTGGGCCTACTCCCTCAGTGGTGGCTTCCTTGTACCTGCTGCTGTGGTGGTCATTGCCTTGGGCCTGCTCTAGAGGAGATCACTAGCTCAAGCCTACTCCTATGGAGGTCACTATCTTGGGCCTTCTCCAGATGAGGCAGTTGACTCAGGTCTGCTCCCACAGAGGTCACTGGCTCAGGCCTGCTCCCACAGATGTCCCTGATTCAGGCCTGCTCCCTTGGAGGTCCCTGATTGGCACCCAGTTTCACAGAGTTCTCTGGCTCAGGCCTGCTCCCTTGGCATGCGTTCCCTTGTACCTGGTCCTATGGAGGTCGCTGTCTCAGGCCTACTCCTACAGAAGTCCTTGACTCAGGACTGCTACCTTGCAGGTTGCTGATTCACTCACGCCCAGTCCAGCAAAGGTCTCTGGCTTGGGCCTGCTCCCTCAGTGATGGCTCCCTGGTACCTACTCCTGTGGAGGTTGTTACCTCAGGGTTAGTTTCTCACATCTTTAATAGTTCCCTTGGCCTCTGAGCCAAGCTAGAATTTAACCTCACAGGCTTACTAAACTCTAGTCCTTCTCCGAACTCTAGTAAAGGTATGCAAAAGCTAAAAGAAATTGTATTGGAAATTGATCTCACAGAGAGAAATCAAAATGACATCAGGTGCAGTAAATAACAGCTGCATTGTCTTGAGATAAAGGTTGCCTGTGCCTCAAACGAGGTCAACTTCTGGCATCCACGTGAAATAAATCAGCGGCGGCTTATCTTTGTGAAGGAAGAAGACTATAAAATCACAATTGCCAGAATGGGAGAAAATTGAAGCTGATTTCCATGGCAACAAAAGAATTATGTGGGTGAAATAGGGGCACATAAAAATCTATGTGCACCACGTTAAAGGGAGAAAAATGGCAAGCAAATAAGAAACTGACGTTCATCAGGAACTCTCTCAGAGGGCAGGTTGCCTCGGAGACCCCTGCAGGCTGGGAGTCAGCAAGGAGACACTGCTAACCAGAAGCCCAAGTCTGCCTTACTGTCCTCTGCAGATGTCCTGGTGGCTAAGGTCACTGAATGCACTGCGGCCTGGATTCCCCATCAGACCTCTGGACTGTTTGTTGTTGTTGTTGTTGTTGTTGTTTTTGCTGATGCCACTGATGTTTCTGTGTTTTTGTGCTCAGTGAGTGAGTCTCCTCTAGGTGAAAGACTTTTGGTTGAGGTTGTCAGACAGCAATGTCATAAATATTTTTAAATCGTCACTTTCCTTTATTCTAATAATGACATGCTAATCTAGTCTCACCTTCTTGCTCCAGTCTTCCTCTCTCCTTTTTATTATATTTACTTACTTATTTATTTGTGTGTATGCACATACATGCACGTCACAGCAGGAGTATGGAGGTGGAGGTCAGAGGACAGCTTGTTCTCTCCTTCCATCATGTAGTTGCTAGGGATCAAACTCAGGTCATCAGGTTTCACGGCCTGTACCCCCTGGACCAGCTCTGTGATTCTCTGTTCCTATTCTTGTATATTCCCCCAATGCTTTTATGGTTTCACTTTTTAAAAAACCAACCCAGTATAAGACAACCTATAACCATTTCCATATATGCCCACTGTCAACTTCTTTAGCATGACTCAAAAGATCTTCACATTTCTGTAATGCACCCAAACACCTGTCATATTTCCAGCACTCGAAAACTTCCCGTCCCGATGATTTCACACTTCCTTGGAATTCCATACCACTGCATGCGCTACTCCACTGGTCTCTACAGTCTGTGCCCCACTACCCATCAACTCTTTCCTGCCAGCCTATCCCTCAGTAAGAGTGGATGTAAACCTCCTCCCAGAAGCCTCCCTTAGAAGTTCTACTCCACTGCGAGGACCAGCTATTTCCCGAGAGCATGGTTTCATGACAGTCTCATCAGGTACTGACACAAATGCTTATAGCACTGAGCTCCAGTCTCCCGCTCCCACCAGTCACCTCTGCCAGGCTTCGTGCTCATCTCCATGATTATCTGTCACCAAAGTCCCAGTGTCTAACACCCAGTCCACACACAATCCATATTTATGTGCTAAGATGAATTCAAGACAAATACTCCCTGTGAGAGTTTCCCAGGATCCTGCTGGGTATCTTATTATCTCTAGTTAAATAAATCCAAACACTTTCCCTTCTTTTGTTCATGTAATATAACCATAATGTTTCATTTTTGTATTTTTTGTTTATTCAGGGTTTCCACAGGCTCACAGAAGTTTATTCTTTTTAAAGATATTTTTTGAAATGATGTGCATCAATTCCCTCACCTAAGGCTCAGGGGTCATAGCAGAAGAAGGAGAGGAAAGATTGAAAGAAGTAGAGGAACAGAACGCTTGCCCAGGGGTTGCATACCCTAGAAATGTAGGGGAAGCTACACCCATGAAGTCTGACCCACATGGCTGTCTAAACAAGATAAGGACAATGAAGATGCTGGATGATGCTGATGACAACATCAATGGACATGCTAAGATGGAATGGAGAAAACTTATAAGGCCTTAACCCTAGACAAAGAGCTACAGGTAGTTGGGGGAAAGCTGAGAGTAGAAAAACTTGTCTTCTTCAGTTGCTTATCCAATACCAAGTGAACAGTTCTGAGATTATATACATACAGGCAGCACTGTGCAGACTGATAAGTTGTATTTATATTTATTTATAGATAAATATATAGGAATATACAAACACACACAAAATAACAACAATTAAAGCTAAAGATGCCATGAATCTGGGAGAGGGCAAGGGGTGCATGGAAGGGTTTGGAGAGAGTAAAGGGGACAAAAGAAGGGGAGAGAGGATGTTTATATAATTATAAGTATATAATAAATATAATTTTAATTTCAAAATAAAATATTGTTAAAGTGACTGTGTATATATCTGGAGGTAAGGCGTGTATGTATGAGTGCCAGTGCCTTTGGAGGCAATGGATCCTTGGAGCTGGAATTGTAGCTGGTTGTGAGATACCCAACATGGACGCTGGAAACATAACTCCAGGCCACATGTTTCAAAATACTTAACCATCTCTCAGTCCTCAAATTCCTCAAAGGTATTTCTTGATTATTTTTCTATAACTCAACTGCTCAAGATGGAAAACACATAGGAGCACACAAATAGATAGTCTATATACCTTTTTGTTCTGAAGTCATTGTTAGGGATCACACCTTTGATTAAAAGAAAAGAAAGCTTAGGGACACACAAAACTTATAAAAAATGGTCACAACAACTTCTTATTTATAATCACCCCAAACCAGACAGGACCAGTTTCCCAATGGCAGCATGATGGGGCAGGAGACCACAGATCTCCTTTCCAAATATTAATACACCAATTAACAATTTCCTTCTGAGGGAGAAGGAAGGATTAATGAAAAGTCTCCTGCACCCTGAGAAAATGTCAAAAAAATATATGGAAATTAGGAAAAAATTGAGTTACTCCTGTCAAAGACCATTGGCTTCATGCATATAGGAAGAAGACCTACAAGACCCATCATCTGGTGGAGTGAGGAAGTTGTTTGATTCTCTAGTGTCACAATTTTTCCATGAAGGCTTCAAGAATACTGATTTCTGTAGACTACCCCTAGAGCTCCGGTAGCTTCAGCATACTCTAACTGATCAAGGTGGCTGTTCTCTAACGCCCCCTGCACATGGAATGCACAAACCATATCTTTCACTCCCAGGTAGACTTTGAAAGGGTAGACACCCCATTGGCTTACTCTGAGTTGAATGAAAAGAGGGTCTCTGTCCTCCACAGGGCTACAAGCCAATGCAGTGTCTAAGTTTTCGAATTCTACCTGGGAGTGAAAGGATTGGCCTGTGCATTCCATGTGCAGGAGTCATGGCTACCTTTCTCATCACAGCTATGATGGGCCCAGGAAGAAAAGGAGGGAGTGGGTTGGGTTTGTCTGGTAGACATTGCTTCCTTCCTCAGCCTCCACCAACCTCCCACTCAGTGCAGAACGGGAAGACAAACTCTGCAGCTGCCTTCTCTTCCACAGAGAGGAAAAGAGTTAGAAGAGGCTGCTGGGATTGCTGGACTGGGGTGACTGATGTGGTCTGCCTGAAGTCAGTCTGTGGATAATAAGGGAGGCAATTCACTTGACCACTCTGCAGACTTCAAAACAGAGAGTCAGGAGAAACGCAGGATCAGCTGAAGATGTTTTGAACAAAGGAATAAGAAACTATCTCCCAAAGCATGTGCTAATGAAACAGGGACGAGTGAGTCAACGGACAGGGCATGAAATAAGTTCAATAAACTGTTCACTGTGGTCCAGAGAACAAAGTGTGGACAAAATGATAACTCCAGCAAAGGATTATGAAATATTAAAAATCCCACCTTGATTTCTTTATATCTTGTAACCAAAGCGTGGCATCTTCAGCAATCAGGTCTCCTCATCAGTTCTGCTTGACAACCGAGAGCAATAGCAAAGTACCTGTGTTGCCTCCTAGACTTTAAAGAATAGGATTCTGATATCAAACCTTCCAAAACTGAGGAAGACCAATCACTCCTAATCTCATCTTAGTTCTATTCAGATGGCAAAGCCAGTTAAAGATCCACCAGAAGATAAAAGTTTTGATGATGCCAGGGATCAAACTGAGAGCATTTGCATATGCTAGGAAAGCAAGCCACCACTGGCCTGCACCCTCAGCACCATACAAACACAAAGTAAAGACCAAAAGCCCTTATGAATATGAAACTACTTGAGAGATTTCAAACAATTAAGAGTGTACATTCAAAGGATCACACAGAGTAATAAAGGGGAATCAACCACCACACAAGAAATGGTCAAATGTGAAGACCAGTCAACATGATGTGTATTATCAGAATATAGGGTGAAATCACATAATCATTTTGATGAATGAGAGTGACATTTGATAACATTAAATATTTTTAAACAAAAACTCCCAATAACTAGAAACAAAAGAAAGTCATCACCACCTTATAAAAGCCACATATGAAAATCTCACAGTAACGTAAGCAAAGGGGGCAGTAAAAGCTTTTCCTCAACCAGAAACAATGGCAAGAGCATCTACTGTCTCCACTTTCCCTCATTACAGCACTGGAGGTCCCAGCCAAAATAATTAGGCAGGAAAAAATAAACAAATGGAATCCAAATAAATGGGGGAGTTAAATTGACCTGCATTTGCAGATGGCATAATTGTATATGTATGTTTTATATGTATGTATGTACATACATACACACACATACATATACACATACACACACATACACACACACATACACACGCACACACACAAAATGCTTCATAAATCTGTTAGGTGTTGTTAGGTGGGTTTAAAGAATTTCTGTAAACTAAGAGACGAAAGTCAGTGGTATTTTGATATCTTCACAACTATGTGAAAGTGAACTCAATTAAATGATCCCATTTTCAACACCATCAAAAGGAATATAGCACCAAACAAGAAACTTAACTAAGGAAGGGAAAGCCTCTGGAATGATAACTATAAAACAAATTAAATAAGACATAGATACATATAAACATCTGTTTTCACAGACTGGCAGACTTAATAATGCTGAAATGTATAATACCCAAGGCAAACCACAGACTCAATGTAATTCTTAAAATCTTAATGGGTAAGTGATTCTAATGAGAAGGAAAAAAGGGAAGGAGGGAGGGAGGGGACAGAGGGAGAGAAAGAGGAAAGAACAGAAGGAGGGAGGGAGGGAGGGAGGGAGGGAGGGAGGGAGGGAGGGAGGGAGGGAGGGAGGGAGAGAAGAAAGGTAAAAGGGAGAAAAGACAGAAAGAAACACAGACAGGGAGGAAGATACTCTTGTGCAATGACAATAACAAATATCGACTATTCCCTTTAAAAAGTTTAGTGAAGTTCAGGATACACACACAAAAAAGTTAAATGAAATTTGAGCAACAACACAGAAACAAGGTAATAAATTTGACAAAGAAACAACAAAAATGGAAATCCTAAAGCTTGCAAATATTGTGGGTAGAGGAAACAAATCAATTGAAAGCTTCAGCATCCAGCTTGATCCAACGGAAGGGACAGCGGTTGAGCTCAAAGACAGAGTGCTTGAACCATGCTGACAACAGAACAAAAAGCAAAATGCCTTACAAGGACTGAAGAAGACTGTGGGAACCGTGGGAGCAGCAAGCCCCAACTTAGGCAGAACAAGAACCAGGGAGGGGAAAGGGAAAGGAGGCCAGGAATCCACATTATATAACAGGAAATGTGGATTAAAAATACTGTTAACCTGAGGGAACACATGGACATAAAGACACAAAGAGCATACAAAGAGAACTAGAAACAGATTCAATCCAAACAGGAACTCACCTCACACATAATGATCAAAATAATAAAATTCGAAGACAAACAGGAAAAATCCACCAAATAAATAAATGAATGAATAAATAAATACATAAATAAGGTGCATCCTAGACAGATAAGCAGTTGAATTATCATGCATTGTGTTAGCCATCTTTAACTACTGTGAGCTGAAACATTGCCTTTGCCAGATATTTTGTTACAACTGTGAGAAGAGTGACACATACTCTAATAACATTTTGGAAAATGAATGAAGGACCATGGGAATCATGATGGGATGATTTGGTGAAATCATAGTCTGGGATACTACTTAATTATTTTCCCAGCCTCTTTTGTTTTTCGTATGCCATGAAAGAGCACTTTAGAGAACCGTGAAGACTTCCTGTGGCCAGACTCAGCCTTCCTCTTAGCAGTGATCACAGCCCCACAAAAGCCCCCAAACACTCAGCGGTTTTATTCTTGCTGACTCCTCTCTACTATCTATTGGAAACGTACTATAAGACACACCAGGCTTTTCTGTCCTCTTAGTGGTCATGCCCTCTTTCTAGGCAACTGCACCAAGCACAGTCTAAGTTGCATTCAAACCAACTACATTTATAATAATCATTAAATTCCTACAGGGCCAGGGAGATGGCTCAGCAGGTAAAGGCTCTTTGCCACCAACCTGATGGACCTGGGTTCTATCCCCAAGACTCACACGTTGGAAGGAGAGAACCAGCTCTCCCAAGTTGCTCTCTGGCCTCCACAGTCAATCTGCACCAATGCCATCTTCACCCCAATAAATAATAAGTAAATATAAAATGCTTTAATTTTTTAAATTGCATGTTCTACCTCCTTCTGAGAAGTGGATGAAGAATCATTAAAAACCACTGAGAGCTTTGGACCCCTTCAAGTGTTTATCTTATGAAATTTGCAAGTAGTTCCAGGGTGACACATACATCAACTGGTTCTGCTGCATTTAGATAAAAATTCAAGACAGTTATTACTGGAAAGAATGTGTTGCGTCAGCATTCGGTGACCTACATTGCACATCTAGCATCAGATGTTGGCACTATGCTCTGTGAGCCAGATGGGTCACATGACTGTTCTGGGTCTCAGTACACTGGAATGTGAAATGAGGTGACTGCTCTCTTCACTTCCTCTCTCTCTCTCTCTCTCTCTCTCTCTCTCTCTCTCTCTCTCTCTCTCTCTCTCTCTCTCTCTCTCTCTCTCTCCCTCTCTCTCAGGGCTTCTGAAAGGTCCAAATGGAATCATTAGCCCAAAAGTGCCTGGTAAGTGGTAAGAAGTCCACCTAAATGAACAGTCCGTGTCATAACTATGGTCAAAGTTGCTTCACGGTGCCGTGGGAAGGATAAAGACACATAAGGCAGGGTTTTCCCTTCTAAAGGAATCAGTGGCTTGACAAAGTTGTCGTGGACACAAATTAGCTTGTACCTAAAACACCTACCCAATGGTATGAGTTGACTTTCAGTCCCCCAAAGTGGTAGCATCAAACAGCATTACAAAGCCAATGGGGTGGGGTTGGGTGGGGGCTCTGTGCACTCTGAATGACACCTTAGCATAGTCTTAATCTCCTTTTAAATCTCTAATATCAGACATAGATAACATTTAATACATTTTGCTACTTTAAGTATTTTCACAGAGCTGGTAGGTGTTTCCAGTGATAGAGAGACACTCACCCTCACTCTTCTCTTCATCTTCAGGAGAGATGGGAGATGGTTTCCATTGATGAACTTAACTACAGAAATGCCAACATTCCACTCAGCTCTTCCTTTACTCCCTTGGGAAGCATCTGTTTCCTTCCTTTTCAAGTTCTCTGCGTGTTTCCATTGCTAAGATACAATACCAGACATAATCAGCTTAAAGTATCATCTTGGCCCGTAGCATTTAGTTTGGAAGTTCCTGCCCATGGTCTGTTGTCTTTAGGTCTGCAACAACTCAGGACTAGCACAGCAGAAAGGCTCAGTGGGAAGAAAGAAAATGAAAAGTCAGTGCTGGGGTTGTGTCAGGAAGTGACTGCTGACTGCTGACAAATCTACCCTCAAAGGAACATCCTCGGGGACCAGCTTCTTCCCACTAGGCCTCATCCTCACATTTGATTTGCACCATCTCCCCCCAATGCCACTAAGTTGCAGATTAGGGCAGAGACCACATGATCACTCCCACCCCCAAGAATTTTGAACTCGTCTCTGGGGCCAAATCTTCAATCCATAAGCCCTCAGAGAAACTTTGCCTCCACACCTCAGCACTGAGGCTGTGAATGGAGTTGTTGCACTGTGGAGGCCAGTGTAGAGTTATCAAGGTTGCCAGTTTCATTTGGTATTGTAATCTGAAGCCAAGCTTGTCAAATAATAAGGAAGGTGATAAACTTCGGCCCTAACTTTTCTTTTATTAATCTACCTGTTCAAAACAATCCAAGAAGGCAGCTCTAGGGATGTCTGGGCTCTGATAACCATGCTGAATTCCTTGTCTTCGTATTATCCTCACGGATCCTCAAAGTATCTGTCATTATTACACCCATGTTACTAAAGGATTGAAGTGACTCCTGTAATTATCTCCCCAGGTCTTCCAGATAGCCAGGCATAGATTGAAGTTGTCAAATATTGATCGACTTATGTGCCACCTCCCCCTCCCTGACTCCTTCAGATTTATAAGAGTGGCTCTAGACATTAACAGGATGGTAGTAGGGGCTTTAGGAGACAATCTAGACTACATGAGGTCAGGAAATTTGAGCTCCCTCATTATTCTAAACTGCAGCATTATAGGGCTTCCTACCTCTTGTCTTTCTTTTCCTCAAAGCCAGATAAAGGGTGTTTTCCAGAAAAGGAATCTCTCTTTGCTTGATCTCAAGATTTCCTAGACTGTGGAACTGTTAGAAACGAATGTCTGAGCTGGGCTGTGTTGGCGCATGCCTTTAATTCCAGTAATTGGGGGCAGAGGCAGGCGGATCTCTGTAAGTTTAAGGTCAGTCTGCTCTATAGATCAAGGGCCAGAAAAGGCTACAAAGCTATAGAGAGATTCTGACTCAAAAAAACTAAAAAAAGACAGACAGACAGACAGACAGACAAACAGACAGACAGACAGAGACAGGAAGGAAGGAAGGAAGGAAGGAAGGAAGGAAAAAATGTCTGTTGCTGCTGATAAGCCACTCAGACCAGTGTTTTGTCAAGGCAAGCAGAACACAGCTCAGAGGATTCAAGGCCAGACTCCTGTGCTCTGGAGCTTCATACTCAGCCAAGCCTTGTGTACAGGTCTCTCAGGAAGCCATTTCTACAGTTCCTACCAGAATGTGATGGGTAATGACTGTCAACATGTCAGACTTAAAGTTACCACGGAAACTCTGTGAAAGGGATCCAGAAAAGTCTAACTAGCTGAGATTGGAAGATCCACCATGCACATGGGCAGCCCTATGCAAGGTCTGGGGTCCTAGGCTGAATAAAAGAAGAAAAAGAACCGAGGGCTGGCATTCATCTCTCTGCTTCCAGGTGCACCCTGAGCAGCTGCCTCAGGGTCCTGCCACCATGATGTCTGCTATGAGCCAAGAGAGACACTTTGTCCCTTAGGTTGCTTTTGTCAGTATTCTCTCACAGAAACAAGAAAAGCAACCAATATTCAGAGATAACGGGCTAGAGAGATGGTTCAACATACTGCTCTTGCAGAGTCCCCGGGATGGAGTCCCAACACCCACACGGTGGCTTACAACCACCTGCAATTCCAGTTCCAGGGATCTGATGCCTTCTTCTGAGCTCCGTGATCTCCTGCCTGCATGTAGTGCACAAATATTTACCCAGGAACATATACATACACATACACAGAAAATAAAATCAATTATTTTTGAAAGTGATGTTAGACCCCAGTAAACCAGAAGCCACACCCAGCATACCAGGGGCTCTGCTCCCTTGGCTTCCAGACTTAATCACCCCTGAGCTTTTGAATATTTGTACACCAGAAATGGCGATGCCTTGGAGCTGCCTGAAGCACACAAGGATACTGTCTTTAGGACACATGACAGTGTAAGTCCATGTCCTCTGGGAACAGAATGGCATGAAGGTGGTCGGGAAAGTCACGTCACTTCTTCAAGTTGGCACGACTAAACACAGACAGACAAGTTTAGAAACTGAATGGTGACATTGAATTCATAGTTTGAGATGTATTCATTTGTGTGTGTGTGTGTGTGTGTGTGTGTGTGTTGCTAGCTTCAGGGACAGGATCTCAGGCCTGCTGGGTGAGGGCTTCACACTATCTTTAGTATACATTTCTTCGGATGCTAATATCCTCAAAAGTCTCAGCCTCATCCACATCCAAGCATGTCTCACTGTAGAAGCATGATGAGATGAGTTCAGTTACCCAGCCCCCATGGAAAGGCCAGGAATAGCAAGATGCCTGCCATGCCACCTTGGAAGAATTAGTCACAGGAAGATTTTGGGGCTCACTGGCCAGATGATCTGGTCAACATGGTGATCTTCACATTCAGTGAGAGAACCTGTCTCAAAAAAAAAGTGGAGGGAGATAGAAGAAGCCTCACCATTTTGGCCTTTGATCTACACACACATACACATGCACATGTTAACACACACATATACACTCGTACACAATAACACACAAAGAAAGAGAGCAGTGACACCCAGAAGTTTAGAAGTGCCCATAGCAGCAGTCTCAAGACAGGGTTTTTTAACTCTGTAACCACATAGATTTATAAATACTTGCTGTACATGAACCATAGGTTCCTCTATGACATAGGGATTTCCAGGGACATTCAGAACTCTTCAGTAACAGAGTACAGTTCATATTCCTTCTACAAAGATTCATAAAACCCTGATCCCTAGCTCCATCATTGCAATGATACCTGGTATAGAGTTATGATATTGTGGTTGTATTATATGCCATGGCTAATGCTTCCCAAAGTCACCAGGGACCAAACACAGAATCAGAGAGCAGTACCATGGCACTATAAATGTTTAATATTAAAGTTAAGTAGCATGTTGATTTGTTTAATTTTATCATCTCATACTTGAAAAACCAAGTGGAAAAATATTACTACACTCATGATGAAGACAGATTAATACTTCAACACGGTCAATGACTCAAGGCACATTATGAACAAGACTCAAATTAGTCTTTAATTTGAACAAGGAAATTGTGCTACCAAAACATAAAATAGCCAGCCCATTTTGATTTTGTAGCTTTGAAAATTTGAAGCCTCATTTTTTTGGTAAGCTGATTCGAGGACGTTAAATCTTGTCCTAACCATCCCATCCCATCTCCATCTGGCCATTCTATCCTACATAGCACATATCCTTTACTCGGGTTATCAGATATGGACAGCTGGGACCTGACATGGCTTCGGTGGTGAGATTCCTGGTGTCTCAGTGGACCAGGATAGCAGGAGTTCTCAGAAGGACACCCTGGACAGGTATTCTCTGAAGTGACAGCTTTCACTCTGAGCTTTGCCAGGTGACTATGTGACATGTGGGAAGTGGTCCTTTGTCCATTCCTGCTGGAAGTTTCTAGAGTCAATGGTCCCCATTCACCGATCTCACCCTCTATCAGGGAGACAATGTAAGGGACAGGTTGAACCCTAAGTGAGAAGATTCAGCAGATTTGGCAACACCATCTGTAGGAATTAGTGAAGAAATCAAGAGATCAGACAATCTGAGAACGACATAACAGATGCTGGATCCTTCTCAATACACTGAAGATTTTGGGGGCCTGCTCTCAGCCAAAAGCTCCAGCTGAGCTGTCACCTCATAGGGTACAGAAACAAAGAGATTCTAGGCCAACATATCACAGGCATCAAAGAGATGCACACACATCACATGTAGACAGAGACTATGCTTTCGTTTCCTGGCCACCCAGACCCAAATAATCACACAGAAACTATATTAATTACAACACTGTTTGGTCAATGGCTCAGGCATATTCCTAGCTAGCTCTTATATTTTAAATGAACCCATTTCTATTCATCTGTGTATTGCCATGAGGCCGTGGCTTACTGGTAAGGTTCCTCTTTCAATAGCTACATGACATCTGCCTGACTCTGCCTTCTTTCTCCTTACATTTAGTTTAGTTTTCCCACATACCTATGTTCTGCCCTGCCATAGGCCAAAGCAGCTCCTCTATTAACCAATGCTGATAAAACATATTCTCAGCATACAGAGGAGAATCCCATATCAATCACATCCATGTTTTCTTGCACACAATTCACACTTTCGAAGTTTCAAAACCAACCTAGCTGCCCAACAATAAAGGATGGGTGAGGAAAATGTGCTCTACCTACACAATGGGATTCTTTTCAGCCATTAAGAAAATTAATTGTAGCAGAATGAATGTGACTGGAGAGGATCATATTAAGAGGATTAAGTCAGATTCAGGAAGTCGAAGAGCACACTTTCTGTCATTTGCGGGTGGTAGTAGACTCTGTAGAGTCATAAACTCATATTTCAAAGTAGAAGGGAATGTGTCTAGAGAACAATTTGCCCCAGTGGATGCCCATGGGAAAACTGATCAGCCAACAGAATGCTGTCACTGTGGAAAAGTAGATGGCACGTGACCACTCAGGCATAGGCAACAGCAAATCAGAGCCTGTCTGCTGTGGCTCCGCTGGGTCACTCAGGCCACTGAACCTGCAGTGCTGACAGCCCTAACTCTTCAACACTGATGAGAAATGCACATTTTAGGCTAACTATCTCCATGTCTTAAACACGTGTCATTTGTTGTTTTAGGATTTTCTACAGAGAAGACAAAAATCTATCTTTCATCTTGATCTTGAATATAAAGCCTATGATTTCTTTTATAGTTTTTCAAACTACTTATGAGCCAGAAAAAAAAAATAGTATTTGCATCTGGGAATCTAGGAGACGTGAAAGCAGCCACTGTGCCAACTCCTCCAGGCTACCTGTAGCTCGCTCAAAGCTGAGGCAGTAAGCCACTGGACTGCAGAAGAACACGGAGAGAGCATGGAATGGTCATCTGAAACGGCATTCAGGTGAACACACTTGTCCCCAAATCCTGAAAATAAAGAGCGCTCTCAGGGACTTTCAGAAAGGCTGAGACAACAGAACAAAGTTGAGCCCTGTCTTAGTTGGGGTTTCTATGGAGAGACACCTTGACCACAGCAACTCTTATAAAGGAAAACCATTTAACTGGAAGGACTGCATTTTCAGAGGTTTCATCCATTATCATCATGGTGTGTGCCATGGTGGCCTTCCGGTAGACATGGAGCCAGATCGGAAAGCAGTATCCTGAACACGAATGAGACGTCAAAGCCCACCTCCACAGTGACACACTTCCTCCCACAAGACCACACCCACTGCACAAGGCCACACTTCCTAATAGTGCCACTTCCTGGGGGGGGGGCATTTACTTTCAAACAACCACAGCCATGCAAACAGAATGAAGCCAAAAGCCAGAGCATTTACTACTCCAAGAAGCAAATCTCTCTTCAATCTCTTCCAATCTCTCTCCCCTCTCCCGTACCACACATACAATTCCTAAAGAGTTCAAACTAACCTTTACTTGAATTTCAACTTTCTAACTTGATTATGATCCCTAACTTTGTTGGGTTAGATTTCTCATAACAAAAGTATTACCATGCATAGGGTAAACCCACGGGGCTGCCTGAGGTTCAGATAGTGTCCACAACAAGTTTCAGTGACAAAATCACATCACTAGCTAGCATTGGTCTCATTTTCCTGTCTGCGGCATCCGAGGCCAGGAGACCCTGCCCTGTCATAGAGCAGAGGTTTAATATTGGTGTAATAGAACAAAAAAATAAATGAACTAATTCTCCCCAATACGTGAGTCTGCTCACTGGCACTGTAAGAAACTCAGAGATGGTCTGTCAAAGCCATTACTAACAGTTCACCTGCTGAATACAGACTTAATCCATTCACACATCCTCAGCTCTGCTTAACAGTGTCATTTCTCCTGCATGGCTGACAGAACTTGAATTTCATTCAGCAGTCTGGCAGGTAGAAGTATGCTCAGTGAAGACAATATTACCCCTAACCTGAAGCTGCATTCTGATTGGTGTATACATTTATTTTTATTTTATTTTATTTTTTGCCCTACACCAGTGGTCATAGAAATTTCCCAGAAGTTGAGTGGGTACTGGTTGATGGGACTCTAGGAAAGTCTACTGGTAGCCATTTTCTGGGGAAAATGTTTTTTCCCAGATAAGCAGGTTACAGGGGTAGCCAGCCTGCTTCCCTCTGTCCTTCCTTCCTTCTGCTCCGACCTTGGTCCTTAACTCTCACTTTTATATAAAGGCAATTGTGTTACCTTATTTTATAGAGGGGTGGTTTGTATCAGTGGCAACTTCTTGGCTTCGTGAGAAATAAAGAGATTCACAGACAAAAGAAAAAGAAAAAATTCAGGCACAGAACTGTCAAGCAGTTGAACTAAGTAGCCTGGGACATCTCTTAGCTCAAAACATCTGCTAAATGGAATTAGAAGTGTTTGCCGTGGGAGTTAATTTCAGTCAGCGATCTGTCTCTTGAAAATTCAAAGCATCTAAATGGATGTAATTGTCACTGTCTTGCTAAAGCCCTGAGTCTACAAGGGCTAGCTAGCAAGGGTAAAACTTCCAGTCCAGCCATAGCAAAGATTCCTCTATACCCTGTGATCACGTCATGCAGTGTCTTCAGCAATAAGGTGGTTCTGTTAGCTAAACCACCACAGTGACATTTTCCTAAACTGTTCTACATGCCTTGTGGGAACCCTATCCTGGCCCTGGGATTTTTGTTTAATATCCTATAGCTTTAGAAAGTTGTTTTTAGTCAATTCTTTTATTTAAAATTTCTATGTTATAGCCCAGAAGTTTTTTAAAAGAATTCTGTCATTAGAAGCTGAGGAGATGGCTCAGTAGGTAAGAGCACTGGCTGCTCTTCCAGAGCACTGGGGTTCAATTCCCAAGACCCACATGGTAGCTTATCACCTAGCAACTCTAATTCCAGGGGATCCAATTACCTCTTCTGGCCTCCATGGACACCAGGCACACACACGGCACACAGGTATACATACAGACAAAACACTGATATGCATGTAATAAAATGTTTAAAATTCTGTCATTAAAGCCTGATAACATAAGCTGCTACGATGGCACATGTCTACAATCCCAGCCCATTGGAGGAAAATGCAGGGACACTAGATGTTCAAGGTCATCTGCATCTCCGTAGCAAGTTTAGGAGCAGCCTGGGTCACATGAGTACTGAAGGTCTGATCCCAGCACCTAAGAACAAAAACCAGGTGTGTCCACGAGTGTCTCTAACCTCAAGACTGTGGGGAGTGGGGTGAGACAGGGGGATTCCTGAAGCTTGCTGTCTTCCAGGCTATATCCAGAGTCAGTAAAAGAATGAGGCCAAAAATGATAAAACAGGACATACAATGCCCCCCTCTGACTCCTCTGCGAGTGCATACATCATAGGTGCATACATCATAGGTGCATACATCCACACACATGTACGTGGAAACCATAGAAATATATACATACACAGACAGAGAGGGATGGGTACGGGGAGATAAATAGAAGAGAAGAGGAGATGGAAAAGAAGGGAGGGGGAGGAAGACAGAAAGCAGGCAGTCTCATTATACGGAAGAAAGTCCCAGGAAAGCAGTGGAGGAGGACGTGACACAAGGCCAGGTACCAAGCTCATGCATAAAGCCTGCATTATCTGGGGTGAACACTTATAGGCAATGTTTTACAGAAGGAGGAAGATTTGCTTTAGAATAAGCATCCCCTCCCACTGTAATTTGATCTGTGATCCACAGCCCATCTCAGGACTCCAGTCTTTCCCTGTGAACTGTGCTTAAACTAAGATTATAGTCACCCACTGCTATTAGCATCCCTCCCCACTATTACACTCAGCAATTCCGTGGGGTTTTAGGAGGTGGGTTTTTTTCCTGCAAATGTGTCTTCTCATGTGGAATATATATTTTTTTAATATCCACAGGAAAAAAATGAGGGAAAAGATTATAGGAAAGCATGTTTTCCTTTGCAAATTCAGGCACCAGTGTTGTACTTACAGATTTTTATCCATCCAGTATGTTAAGCACAATCTAAACCAAACCACCAAAATCAGAGGAACAATGTTCAGAAGGTGTATAAGTTGAGATCTCTCTGTGGGCGGTAAAATTGCTACTTAAAAATCACAACGCACAAGGGAGCTCAAGGGGAAAAGTAGGAAGTTGAGTAATAGATAGGTGCTTCCTTCTTCCATAAGAGCAATCCCTCTGCTGCATCCACCGATGGTTATTTAGGCAGCAGAGATGGAGGTGTTTGTTAAAGGGGATGATAAATATGAGGGCTTGCCTGCAGAACTATCCTACTTTGTAAGTATAGTAAGCCTGGTGTGAGAATTGGCTATAGAGAAGACAGATACGAACCTGAGCGCTAGCTCTGCTGCTGAAGAAGTTGTGTAAATGTGGTCAAGGCTCTAACATGAAGATGGCTCTGATGCTTGGTCTCAGTGTGGGCATGGCAACTAAATGAGCTATTGCGATCAAGGAACCTTACACAGCAGAAACTAAGGAAATATTGGCTATAAGATAAGACAGACTCATGACTAGGGGTCTAAAAATGATGCCAAGTGTGCTATAGAGCAGAAGAGGAAGCTGGATTTGGGGGCATTGGCATCAACTTGCAACCCCAGCAGCTTGGAGGGGGGGGGCATTTATTCAAGGTCATTCATTAAAACCATTGTTCCTGGCTGGATAACATGTTCCAGGACAACTTGGGCTATATGAGACACTACCTTAAAGAACAAACAAAGAGAAAACGCTTCCAACACTGGCACCATCAGTCAAACGTCAAATGGGAAAATAATTTCCCTGGTGTTAGCAACAATAAAAATAAAACCCTGTAGTTTAAAATCTGTGGTTGTGTGGGTTGAAGCAATGATTATGTGGGCAAGAACACTTACTGTGGATGAAGACTTGAACTTGATCTCATCACCATGAAAAAAAGCTGAGCCTGCCTCTGGTTGTGCAAGAGCTGCCGAGGGTGGAGACAGGGAATCACTGAGGCTTTCTGGCTGCCACCTTAGCTCCAGGTTCAGTGAGAGACCCCACCTCAAAGTAATAAAGAGGAGAGTGATGGACCACAACATTTGATACTTCCTTGACCTCTACTTTCATGGGCATTTGACCTCTACATTCATACACATATGTGCATAACACACACACACACACACACACACACACACTATTCCAATCCATGGGCTACAGCACAGTACAAATCTTAGTAGCATGATGCTTTCTGTCTTTTAAAGGGAAGAGGTAGGGGCCTTAGCAGTTTTTATTTCTATCTATTTATTTATTTTACAAAACTCTACCTACTGTGACCATTCACGATTCAAGACGCGCGTGTGTGTGTGTGTGTGTGTGTGTGTGGTGTGGTGTGTGTGTGACAGAGAGAGAGAGAGAGAGAGAGAGAGAGAGAGAGAGAGAGAGAGAGAGAGAGAGAGACTGACTTCTGAATCCTAAATAAAGGATAAATGCCTGTCTAAAGAGACATAAAGGTATGATACCTTCTCCCTTCTGCGGAGCAACGAACCTCTCCACCAAGCCAGACCTCCCATTTCCTTCTCCAGGGTCTAGACAGGTAAATGGACAGAGCTCGTATATGTGTATATACCACACAAGGACAACAGATCATACTGAGTGAGGTAACCAGACACAGACAGACAAACATCACATGTTCTCTCTCATCAGAGGCTACTAGCTTCAACTCCTCATCAAGGAAATTTCTCCTTGCAACAGACAGAGATGCACACAACCAATCAAAATACAGAGTTGTGGAGCCCAGTCCCAATGGGTACATCTACAAAACAACTCCTGCACTTAAGGCTCAAGGAACATCTCTTTTGGAAGAGGGAACAGAAGGTTTGGAAGAGGGGACAGAAAGTCTGGAAGAGCCAGAGGATGAAAGAGTTTGTGATAAGAGTTTGTCTCCTAGCAACCTCAGAAACTATACCCATAAGGTTTCACCAACAGGACTGCCTAAATATGAGCTCAATAATGACAATAGACATGACATCGTGGATAGGGGGATGACCATGAGGTCTTAATCCTACGCAAGAACTAAAAGCAACTGATGGATGGATGCTCAGAGTGGGAGAAATAATTTTCTCTAGAAAAGAGCACACCATTTCGTTATCCACTACCCAACGGTCAGTCCAAAAAGATACATATAAGTAACACTGTACAGACTTACCAGGTTATATTTAGAAATATATATGTATATATGTATATGCATTTAACAACAATCAATAAAAAAGGCATGTAACCAAAGGAAAACTGAGGATATTTGGGAGCATTTAGAAAAAGAAAAGGGAAGAGAAAAATTATGTAATTACTATAATTTCAAAAATAAAGGGAAAAAGGAAGACATAAAAGTTCTTCATACCGTTCTCTGAGCTGAATTAGCAGGTTTGTCCAGGTGGATATGGGGGTAGATAGGACAGGGACTTTGCAAAGCAGCAGAACAGGGCTGAAGAGAGCTCACCAGTTCAGAAGACGTGCTGTTCTCGTTGAGTGTACTGGGTGGTTTTGTGTCAACTTGACACAAGCTATATAATCATCAGAGGAAGGAGCTTCAGCTGAGGAAATGTGTCCTTGAGATCCAGCTGTAAGGTATTTTCTCATTTAAGATCAGCGGGGGAGGGTCCAGCCCATTGTGGGTGGTGCCATGCCTGGGCTGTTGGCTCTGGGTTCTATAAGAAGGTAGGCTGAGCAAGCCATGGGGAGCAAGCCAGTAAGCAGCATCCTTCGTGGCCTCTGCATCTGCTCCTGCTTCTGGGATCCTGCCCTCTTTTGGTTCTTGTTCCACCTTCTTTCAATGATGAGCAGCAAAGCTGAAATGAAAGCCAAATAAACCCTTTCCTCTCCAACTTTCTTTTTGTCGTGGTGTTTTCGTCACAGCACTAGAAACCCTAACTAAGACACTGAGGACCGGAGCTCACTTTCCAGCACCTGTGTCAGACAGTTCCTAATCATCTAACTCTAGCTGCAGATCTGATGACCTCCTCGGGCTTCTGTAGGCACCTGTACTTATGTGCCTGTGCCTGTGTGTGTATTCACACACACACACACACATACACACACACACCCCTAAAACATTAACAATGACTCAGTAAATATTAAGAATCAATATACTTTACACCATCATATGCATACTTTCCAGTTTTCTCTTTATTTTTCTATATTGAGCTTGCTAAAGATTTATTATGTGTCTGTTGGTGTGTGTGTGTGTGTGTGTGAATTTATGTGCACATGTACACACATACCTCTGGGCACACATGGAGGCCAGAAGAGGGCATCTGGTATCTTCCTCTATGGCTCTTCACCTACTGCTTTGAGATGGGTCTCTCCTTAAACCTGAAAATCTCATTTTATCTGAGAGGTTAGAAGTCAGAAAGGTCCAGCGATGCCCTTCCCTCAGTTCCACTCTCAGAGCTTGGATTACAGTTACATGCAGGATGCGTAGGTTGTTTTATAGGTGCTGGGATCTAAATCCTGGTCCCCCGAATGTGTGCAACTAGCACTCTTAGCCCAGATAGTAAACTAGGAGTTCTGATTCCCAAAGGCCCCAAGAAAACTGCTGCAAGGGATGGAGAGCAAACATGCATGAAAGTCCTCATTAGACTCCTTAAGTGGTGTGCAAATAAGTGAACGGTGTTGTTGTGTTAGACCAATGGGCGTGACTCGGGGGCAGAACAGTTTGGGAAATTTCAACCCACTGCTGAATCCAGCATGGACTTGAGCAATAGTGTCCCCGAAAACAGCTGAATACTTACATTGAAAAATTCAAGATAATATGGCTTCCTTCGGGAGGTTACATAAGCCTTCCATTGCCCTGAATGTTTATTATGGGCTGGATGTCCCTGGAGACACTAACGGGCCTGACTATTAAAGCAAGCCAGGGAGGGGATGGAGAATATAACATCCGAGTTTAAAGCATCCTGTTTTCCCCAGATATGAATTCTAACAATCAGAATTAAGGTATAGAGGAAGAACACCCCCCAAAGGGAGAAATTAGCCTTTGAAAGTGCTTCATCAGGGATATTTTTTATTTTAAGCCAACAATGTTCATTTTCACCTTCCTTATGTGCTGGGCATCAAGAGGAGTTATGGAGGCTGCAAGACACCAGGCAGCTTGGGAGACCAAGTCTTTCTCTGGAGATGACATTAAGATTGTTGTGTCTTTTTCTTAAATGGATATACACACCAAGAGTCTTTCCTGGGGAAAATGAGATGGCCTTCATTTTTTAAGGGAGAAGTGGACATCATGGTGGCTGTCCTAAAACTGAAGGCTATGTAAAGGGATGGTAGAAAGATGGGCCATGTGAGTCCAGGTGTCCTAGGCACACGGGGGTTACGTCTGCAGAGGTGTTTACCTCCAAGGCCAAAGCAGGAACACATGAGGAGCAGGGCACATCCTCTAGGATTTGTGATTATAGCACAGATGCTCTGATTGACAGCTGAGCAGAGAACACCCACCATGTGAACCTGATCTGCCAGTGCAAAGGGCCAAGCAGGACTAGGTGCCCCAGAAGACCAGCCCAACGGAGGCAGACACTCTGCCCCCAAAGAAAACAGGTTCCTTTAGCTGCCCTCCCTCCCGGTGCTGCTCCTCCTGGGAGCCATCACCCCACACAGGAAAATCCTAACAGACCCATTCCAGCACAAAGCACTTGAGGAAAGCCTTCAATTAAAACCAGTTACAATTGTAACAATTTAAACAGGAAACACTCCGGGCTCAGGAATATTACAATACTCATGCCAAACACTCAGTTTTAAGTTACTTATGTTGAGATAATCTCAGAGTGGAGCAATCTAAAAACTCTATGCTATGACTATGCTTATTTAACAACATAATTATAAAATGCAAGGCAAACCTCACATAAAATTATGTAAGGCCATAGGGCTTTTTATTTCTTTGGGCCATCACCTATTATTAGCATAAAAAACATTCAAGCACTGGCTCTGGACGAAGGTCAGGACCTCATGTCAGTGCAAAAAGGGTGTGGGGGGGGCAATTGAGTAGCAAGGTGCTGGCTACACAACATGAGGACTTAGCTCAGACCCCAGCACTCACAAAAAAGCTAGTGATGGTGGTGCATGCCTATAACCCCAGTACTGGGAGAGAGGACGCCTGGGACCCAGATCAGCTGGTCAGCCAATCCAGTACAATCAGCCAGCTCCAGGTTCAGTGAGAGATTGTGTTTCAATGAAAAATGTGGAGAGCACACACACATGTTCGCACACACAAACACACATACACATATATCCCCCCCATACACCCCGCACAAAAGTAGATTGTACTTTCTTTTTATCAAGTGATAAGCTATTTTATCTATAAAGTTTGAACTAAGAGCCAGTGATGGTGGTGCATACTTTTAATCCCAGCACTTGGGAGGAAGAGACAGGCAGATCTCTGTGAGTTTGAAGCCAGCCTGGTCTGCAAAGTGAATTCCAAACCAACCAGAGCTACACTACACAGAGAAAAAAAAATAACTAAAATAGGAATAGTTAGTTAAAATGTCACTTCTTTTTAAGAGCATTTGTTGTGGTAAACAGATACAACTTAAAACTGCCATCGGAAAGAGTGTGTTGGCATTAAAGAGAGCCACACTGCCTAGCTCTCGCCATCCTCCATCTCCTGAGCACGTCCTCTACCCAAGCTAAAGTGTGCATCCATGAAGCAATGCCTCCCTGGCCCTTGCTGTTCTTCTATTTCTGTCTGATGAATGGAACACGTCTTTCAAATTTGGTTTAATGTTGTTTGAGATCCATTCATGAAGCATACATCAAAGTTCTGTTCATTCTAAGGCTGAATGCCTAATGTGGGGCATGTGCCACATTTTCCCTGCTCAATAAAAATTTTGATATGGATATGGATGTGCTAAGGCAAGCTGAACCCAAGCTCTTGTCTTCATTTGTTGATAGGTCTGAAGGCAGAGTTTCTTGCTTGTTTGTTTTTTTAAATCATTCTCTCTTTTCCTTATTGGTATCTATGTGAAAGCACCTGCTTTTATTATTTTTTTAAGTTATGTGTATGTGTGTGTGTGCTTATGTGCATGTGTACAGGTGCTCATGGAGGCCAGAAGAGGGCATTAGATTCTCTGCAACTGGAGTTATGGGAGGTTGTGATTTGACAGAAGTATGTGTTGGGAAATGAACTCAGGTCCTCTGCAAAAGCAACACATGCTCTTAGCCACTGAGTCATCTCTTCAGCCCCACCTGCTTTCACTCTAAATATTAGATTTCAAAGAGTGTTGTTTTCTTAACACTTGGAGCCAAAATTGAGGGGATTAGCATTCTTTTCTTTTGTATATATTTTATTTCCTATTCAGGACATGAGCAGAATGCCTTTTCATCGTATCTAACCCTCTCTCTGGGCTTCCTGTTATCGAGACATGGTTTCACTATGCAGCCTTGGTTGGCCTGGAACTCTCTATGTAGACCAAGCTGACTCTTCAACTTACTCTGACCTCAGACTTGTGGTCCTCCCGCCTCATGTGCTGGAATGATTGGCATGAGATATCACAAAGGTAATGTCATTTTGGGGAAAGGCTTTCCCAGTGCTCTCTTCTGACCCATGATGGATCCTCTATTGGTTATTATGTACTGGTATTTATTTTAGCCTATTGGTAGAGAGGTAGAGCATCCATTAGGGCTTGGAAGTCATAGCATGGTGTCAGGACAGAAAGTTAACTGATCACATTTCATCCACACTTTAGCATCAGAGACAGAGAGAACAGGAAGTAGGGCCAGGCCATTGACCTCAAAGCCCACTCTCTGTGCTACATTACCTCCAGCAAGTCTCCGCCTCCAAAAGACTCCATAACTACCAACTAGAGCCAGCAAATGTGGACCGAGTGTTAAAATGCATGAGCCTACAGGGGACATTTCTCATTCAAACCACAGCACAAAATGTGCTTTAAAGTCATTGAACCAGACACTCATGAATGTAAAATTTTCTAGCAGAAGGTGTTGCCTAGTGACTGGAGGTGCTGGCCAGCTTCTCCAGCTTCTGCATGGATGCCTTTAGTCCCACCTCATGCATCCTCCTTCCCCTTGCCTATGTCCTCAGAAAGTCAGCAAGAGCCAAACCCTGGGAAAGCCGTGAAATCAATCAGTACAGTCACACCCCTGAGGTGTTTTCTCAGCTACCAAACCGCTGTGTGATGCAGAAAATGGAAGAGAGAAAAGCAACAATGAATCCTTCTAGAAGTTTCCCGGGAACAAGACACAGGCAGGAGAGGCCCAGAAAAAAAAAAAAAACAGAAAACAGAAAACAGCTTGCTTTCCCATTCAGGTCATAGGGTTGGAAGGTTCATTTAGGGTAGACAGACTTCATCCTTCCCGTCTCCTTCAAGTTAGAAAGTGTTGTACCGGCAATTCACTTTATGTCCCTAGGGGAGAGGATGCAGCTCAATGTCTCTGCTCTAAGAGGAAGAGGTCTAGAAAGGAAATGGATGGGCAGCTGTGTGGAACAACAAGCCCTGGGAGATGGAATATCCAAGCCCAGGCCAGGGCACCACCTCCTCAATTCCAAGGTGAACACAAGGCACAGGCTGTCATGTCTGTTTGAAAAAAAAAATCATGTACAGTATATAATTAATAAATCAATTAATACATTTATAAATTAAAATCAAAATTTGCCTCATAATACTGCTGAAGAAGCCAGGCATCATGAGACACACCTATAATGTAAGCACTTCATGATGAAAGCCCTGGATAAAACTTAATATTGAAGAACCATATGGCAACATAATAGAGCATACCAACAGCCCACATCATAATGAGCGAGGAAAAACTGAAAACAAGAAGGAGACAAGATGTTCACTTTTACTTCTCTTCTTCAATTATAACAATTAAAATTTTAGTCAGAAGAATAACGAAATAAAATGGATACAAATAGTGCAGGAAGAATTTAAAGTATTCCTATTTGTAGTATATGGTCCTGTTCTTAACAGAACCTAAAGACTACTTAAAAAAAAAAAAAACCCTAAAAATATAGTAACGCAGAAGCATGCAAATCTAAACAGCATTCCCCATCAAGACGTGAACGCCCATTCTTTTGCTGCTCTAGGAGCCAAGTTACAGAGTCAGCCTAGATTTCCATCCATGGATAAATGGCAACAAAAATGTTTTACACACACACACACACACACACACACACACACACACACACACAGAGAGAGAGAGAGAGAGAGAGAGAGAGAGAGAGAGAGAAATTTTATTCAGCCCTAAAGAAGAATGAAACTGAACCATTTGTGTAAAAGTGAAAGGAACCAGTGGGCATCATTCAGGCAAAAATAGACGTGTATTTCGTGTTTTCTCTCATGTGTATAATCTGAAAACAAGAAAACCAAAAGCCATAGGAGTAGAGGGTGACTGTAAGGGAGGGGGGAGTTAGTGCTGCTAGGGGAGGGTGTTTTAGGAAGGCAATAGAATTGGCATAGATGGAGGCATCACAGTGAACGATGTGATCCAGGACAGTTCATATACATTAGCAAAGATATTTCAAAAGTCAGCAGCACAAAATGGACACCAAAGACACTCACAGGGGCGTGAATTAATTGAGCTAATTGTTTCTACTTTTGTTTCACAGGAAACCTGTGAGGTAGGCGCTATCGTCATGTTCATTTTGTGGTCTGGAAATGAGGGCACAGAGGTAGAAGCCGTCCAAGGCTTCTGGAGAGCCAGTGCTGGGAACCACTGGGATCTGCTGGCCAGATACTCCCACCCATAGGAACGAATGTAGGATTGTGTGTGAAAGAGATCAACAGAAATTTAACAAAAAGATAAAGCATGAGATGCAAGCTGGCCTGTGGAATAGAAAGCATCCCCAAGGGAAAAACTTCCACAGAGCATGATTGTATCCATTTGTCAGCTGGCTGATGTAACACTGAGCTTGTTGAAGCCCTGATACCTCTCTTCTGGGAGAGGGAGATGACCAGAGATCACAAGAAGAGCTTGGGATGATCAGGTTCCAGTAAGTAGGTTTAGCTGGACTGGGAAGGGTGGAGTCTGTGCTTCTGTTGCCTCCCTGAAAATAGAGAGGAAGGCTGTGTGTTCTGTCGGAAGCTTACACAGAAATTCCATTGCTTTTTCTTGCCAACCTGGGCATACTCTTGTTTAGAACATCAGTGGCACCAGATCAATTCCATGGGAATGACCAAAGACCTCATGGGGACCGTCCTTCACTTAGGGCACCTGGACAGAATTATCAACAGATCTGTTTGGGATTTTTTTCCCTATAGCTCTGCACTGATTGGAGATAAGGCACATTTCTATCAGTAATGTGTTCACACCATCTTGAAGTTTAACTTATAGATGGTGGAGAAGAAAGGAAGGAAGCATAAGTTGCAGGAACTCTAGACAGGAAGGAGCCCATGCACTGAGGAAAAGCTCACTAAGCAAAATGCTCCCACTGAGGCGGGTCGTGCAACCCCATCAATACATGTCTGCTTCAAGCCTCCAATTCCAATCTCATAGTTTCTAAATGTTGGACAGGGACATTGTTGGTTTATTTCATTTCTTTCTTGAACAAAAATGAAGCCAAGGAAACCCTGACAAAATTTTCAAATACCTATTCCCTGTGAGGCTACACCCTTTCCCAGAGTGAATGTGCTCCCATAATCCAGGTGATAACATCTCACATCCTGTAAACAGTTCTCGTGACTGCGGGTGGGTGTGCAATTTGTTTGTTGTTTGAGACTTAAAGAGGGAAGGGCAGTTGCTTCCTCTGAGGCAAAAATCTTTTTACTGTTGAAAAGTAATTATGCCTCCTGGAATTCAGACGTGGGAATTTGTGTGCTAATCCAACATCCTAAATAGCAGAATGAGAAGCAGTGTGGTGGGCAATGCACTAAGTCCTGTTCACATGTCCGTGTTATCAGCCTTGCCCTCTGACAGTATTAGCTGCATGATTACAAGACGCTCAGAGCACTTAATAGACATTAGTGATAATCGAACAGGGTTATCTACAAAAGTTTGGGCTCCTTCTTCTAAGTTCACGACTTCATCCTGGTGGCATTCCATCCTGGGCAGTGATCACTATTCCCTAAAGATTAGAATTTGCCTTTCTAGAGGTACAAGATCCATTACTTCCGCCTATGGGTTGACAATCAATGGGAACAAAGATCCTGAATTTTTTCATTTAGACACCCACCTACATGTTCATTCAAGTGCATATGTGCATATACACATGCATATACAAATGCACGTGCACATATATGGCCATACAAACATAGGTGCATATGCACACAGATAGACACATAAACCCATCCATGACTACACGAGTACATATATAGGTATACATATGTATGCATACATGTGATATACACATATTTAAAAGAAGAAAAACATTTATTGTGCAGATGTCCAATTCACTCCCTTGCTTGAGATCAGTCTCTCTTCCTTTGCTTCTAGCGCACTGGAGGATTTTGGCATTTTCTTTCCCATTCTTGTACCCAGAAGAGGAAGCTGAAAAATGTGCTCTAGAATGTTCACCTGCCTTTGAAAAGCAGGAGGAGCAGTCTCCGGTGTATTAGTTGTACCCCACGCCATGCATTGCTCAGACTCCTGCAGCCTTCCCATCCTCCCCAGCGAAGCTGCCTCTGCCAATCACAGACTGAATCTCGGGGAAGTTAAATACAAGTCCCAGACCACACTGGAGAGCAGAGTCAGAGTCTGGACTCAAACCAGAGATTTGTCTGGGTTTTTTCCTATTTCCCTTTTGGCTGCAACAAATGTCCAGGGATAGAAGAGCCAGGCCTCTTGCTGCTCAGTTCAGCATCATCTTCATCTCAGCCCAAAGCCGTTGGAAAGTAGAAACAAGATCTCTGACCTAAGAGGACAAGAGAGAGCTTTTTCTGGAGCCAAAGCTGAGCGCCCGTGACCTGGGAACACAGATTAGGGTTTCTCCAAATACCATGTTCTGACGTGATAGCAGTCTGTTGAAGCTTTTACAGCAACAGCAAAGAAACTCATCAATCAGCATCATTTAAAATACATTGGAGGGTTCCTGTGGTAGGTGGGTGACAGTAACGCAGGGAAATCCCTGCTAGGCCCTTTGATGATACACTTAGCCTTGGACTGGGAGAAGCTAGGTGTCTTTTCATATATCCTAAAAGGACTTATCTAATTGCTCCAAAGATATTAAATTATACAAAAAGGTAGACCATAAATGGCTATTTAAGGAGTCCAGAAAGCCGACATATTTGATTCTGGATCTGCAACATCCAAAGTCTCCAAACACTGAGGTTCTGATCAGTCAAACTTGCCGAAGGTTCAGTGGTTTTGTGTGTGTGTGTGTGTGTGTGTGTGTGTGTGTGTGTGGTTGTTTGTTTTGTGGGAACTTTGGTTCATACCATCATTTGCAATGAGAAAACTAAGTTCTAGGGAAAAACCTTGGTGTCTGAAGTATCATGCTTATCCCAGGGCCCCAGCGACAAGTACCCACTGCAAGCCCTCTGTATGATTTCTCAGTTCTGTTACAAGTTTTTCACAACTGGTCTCCCATTTTAAAATCAATATTTGGTGTGCTTGGGATCTCTCCGTTGTCGTCTGTCCTGTCGGTTAGCACCTGGGCTCTAACACAGTGTTTCAGCATGAGCCTTTGCTCCAGGAGAAGGCAGTGAATTGGAGGAAAGAATAAGAGATGACATCTTGCGACTGTGGGGCACCTGGCCTCAATCCTCATGGAACCGGTCAGGAGAGAGAACGACGTTCTAGAACAGTAAAAATTGATAATGCTAGATGCGGCTTCACAGACCAGCATTGCATCTGACAGACAGCTGAGCACACGGGGGAAAACCCAGGAGCTGAAGCTCTGCTCTGTTTTCTGCCAAATAAACCCTTTCCGATAGACGGGCCCAGGTGACTCTGGCTAGCCTGCAGCAGTTCCTGCGGTGAGGTTTGTCTGTAGTGTCCTCTCTGACACTTTATATTTGCAGGACTTCCGAATCTTCTGATTCTATCAGTGTAACTGAAGTCAGGCCTGCAGAGCAGTGGCCTGGGCAAAAGAGGGGTCAGATTCTGAGCTTCCCACACAAGGGGCCAGATGAGGTGGAGACCCAAGTGAGGGTCCTGTTTCAGTGGCCATGCCCCAGGTATGACTGCTTTGACACATTTGAGTCCTTTCTTAAATGTCGGATTTGAAAGGCCAATTGAACTATTGAGTTTTAAAAATTCAGACCAGGGAAGGCGAGTTTGGAGGCTCAGTATCGTTAAGACTTATTTATATGAGTAAATCAAAACACTGGTAACACATTTGTTCCTTGATGCAGGCTGTTACTTAAGCCCCCACTTGCTTGGTGGAACCTTCTAGAAAGTGTCTAGCTGTGGGTGTATTTTGGCTAGCACCATGCTTCTCATTTACCTGGATCAAGTAAAATGAGTTTGGGGGATCAATGTAAGAACCCCTCCTAGTTCTCATATGCCCTGTCTGAGACCCCTGTTACTTCCTATTCTGTGACTGTAATAATAGAACACCCCAAAAGGAGGCAAGATAGACGAGAAAGGGTTTATTTTTGTTTGCAGTTCCATCCTGGCTGGAAAGAGATGACAGCGAGAGCAGAGAGGTGAGTGATCTCAGTTCCTTCACACAGGGCAGGAAGCAGAGATAGAGAACAGGCAGTAAGGGAGGGCTGCGAAACCTCAAGCCCTCGCCCTGCAACCCAGGTCCTTCAGCAAGGTTCTACTTCCTAAAGGTGCAATGGCCTTCCCCCAAAGCACCACCAACTGGGGACCATGTGTTCAAGTACAGGAGCCTATGAGGGACATTTCACATGTCAGTCACTACAGACCCCCCAAAGCAAAATAATGAACACAGCTGGGGAGGCTCTACCTGCCTACACAACACACACCAAAGCAGACCAGTACAGGACATGTTTGATGTAACAAAATCCATTGCTTCTGAAACTCCAAAAATGCCCCTGATGAAAATGCTACTTTTTCAAAATTTATTTCCACAAGCTTTGACCTGGAGGGAAGTCTCAAGTCCACCAGAGTCTGCTATATAGAAGTCTCAAGACTTCTAGAGTGTTCTGTGCTGAAACAGCATGAACTATCTGTTTCTGGATGGGAAATTATGTCTCAGAGATGCCCCATGGCAGGAAGGCTCACATATCTAACTCTGTTCCGGGTTTAAATAATCAGTTGTTTTAGGTCAGAAAAGGAATCTATAGCCAGAGGCAGGCAGATTTCTATGAGTTCACGGCCAGTCTGGTCTAGACAGAGAGTTCCAGGATACGCACCAAAGCTACACAGAAAAACCCTGTCTCGAAAAACAAAAACAAAACAAAGAATTTATATCCCACAGTTACCCTCCCTCATCTGCAGAATGAAACTGAGACCCGTATCTCACTGTATTCTCAACATAAAAGCAAAGGGGAAAAGTCAGGCATGGTGCAGTCCTGTGATCCCGCACAAAGGGGAGGGTAATAGCGAGTACACATTAATCCTTGGCTGCATAGTGACTTTGAAGTTAGCTTTGACTTGATGACACCCTGTCTCAAATTAAACAAACCATCACAAAAAAAGAAAAAAAAAACGTAAATATGGGTCACAGGTAGAATGCCTTTTAGCCATAAGGGAGTGAGGTGCTATCAGAAACTACATTGTGACAGCACTTTCAAATTTTGGGAAGGGGCAGGTTGCAGGAGGAGAGGCCTTGGGCATCATTACGTAGCCAAAGCTGGCTCTGAAGGCTTTGAATTCCTGGCAGTCCTCCTGCCTTGACCTCAACAGTCTTGAGAAGAGTGAAGAACGGCTGTTCAATTACTGCTCTTGCTTGTAGAGGACCCGGTTTCTGTTGCCAGCCTTGTGGTACATCTCTCAAGCCCAGGTAACTTTAGCTTCAGGGAATCTGACACCTTCGTCTGGCCCACGCAGACACCCACATGCACAACAGGCTGTCCTACAGACTCGGATGCGCATATACATAAATAAAAATAAATTAAAGCTGAACAATAACAAAAACTCATAGCAGCCCTGGATCCTCAGTCAGAGGAAATACCACAAGAACTGGGAGGCAGCGTTGAGGTCCAGCCTTGGAGGAGCTCAGAGCAGACATCAAGAGAGCGAGCTTTCCTCATACTATGCTTCCTCCCACCTGACTCCTCTTTTACTCATTCTGAGACAACCTTCTCGGACCATTTAGTTTTCCTTAATCCATTTACTCTCACAGCTTCACCCCTGCATGTGATGCAGGTCAGGGCTTAACAAGTGCTGATTTAATTTGCAGGGAAGATCGAGATCATTACAGATCAGAGAGGCACATGCGCGCGCACACACACAGCAAATGTCGCTACAGGAGGTTCGCCAAGATATCCAAGTCACTGAGGACCTGGGGGCCTCAGACAGGAATCAGGGGCAGGGACAGGGAGGCTGAAGAGGTAGCTTGGAAGTGTTTGCTAGAGAGGGCAAGAACCTGAGTTAACAATACCAGTGCTCCTAAGGTGACATGGAAGGGGGAGGTTTTCTGTCCATCCAGTCAGCTGAACATATACAGGAGTGGACAATAAGGTCCCCTGTCTCAGAAAACATAGAAGGTAAGAATTAACCCTTGAGGTTGTTTTCTGACAACCACACACACACACACACACACACACACACACACACACCATATTAAAAAGTAATCTTGGTGGCAGGAAAACAGAATACTGGCGTTTTTTTCAGATTCTTGGAAAAGATGATGACTACATGGGCCATCCAGTCCAGGCTAAGAGGGAAATGTAGGCAAATGCTTCAAACCTACTGGGAGCCTCCGGGGCCAATAGGCCTGCTCCTTGTCCATCTGTGGTTTCACTTTGCTGGAGAGCCTTGGGTTTTCTCTGATGAACAGCCCTCCCAGCTCCGCTTGGGTGATACAATGTTCTGAGCTTCAGAAACGACTCCTGGCTAATAAACACTGGACATCCTCCCTGAGATCACCCAGCCCAGTCCCCAGAAGACAACTGTGAACTGTAAAGGGCGAGAGCATTCTTTGCTCTGGCTATCGTGAGGCTGCTAGAGCATCAGCCTGCAGATAGAGAGCTACAGACTTCTGGGAACTGGCTGGAGAATCACATAAGTACAGAGGGGATCAGAGCCAGGG
The DNA here is from genome assembly GCF_903992535.2 of Arvicola amphibius. Classification (NCBI taxonomy): domain Eukaryota; kingdom Metazoa; phylum Chordata; class Mammalia; order Rodentia; family Cricetidae; genus Arvicola; species Arvicola amphibius. The sequence continues at coordinate 64,401,836 of NC_052050.1, read as the reverse complement.
AAGGTTGCCTCAGGAGCAGAATTTCCAGATCCAGCCATGCCTGGAACGAACTAGCCTGTGCTGTCTTGGAAATGAGAGATTGCAGCTGGGTTCCAGCCCACCTGGGTTTGTTGTCTGTTACTTAGAACTGAGCCAGTCTATAATGGCACAGGTCTATAAGACAATGAGAAGGCTGATCCTCCTGAGACAGTCTATTAGATCAAACAAGCAATACCTCTTTCCTGGAGCAGTGATTTCCAAACATCAGCATGAATCACAGTCACCTGGGGAGGCTGCTTACAAAACGCATTGCTTAATGTTAGCTGCGTATGTGAGCAGTGGGCTAAATAGCTCTCAACAGCTGGATGGTGATCTATGATAATAGATCAAGATCAATATAGACATTGACTCAAGAGGATGAACAAATGAATGCCTGTGTTGTTAAGCTACCTTCTAAATATATATGTTTATAACCACGGATTGCTGATCTCAGTCTGGACAGGGGAGCATCTCTCTGAAGTGGGCATCCGTCAATGCTGAAAGGGACAACTGGTCCAAGTGCTGAGAATATATGACTGTAGAGTGCTGGGTCATAAACGGGACATCTGTGTCATCTCTTCCAAGGCTCAGGGAACCTCACGGTTACCTATAGCTGCCTGCATAGGCTCAAGCCAAATGATCAGTCAAAATTCCAGCAGGCAGTACTAATGGGACTTAGTAGGTTAGGAGGAGAAACATGGCAATGAGGAGATGTGCTTCCAGATGTGCAGAGGAGAGGAAGGGGAGCTGGGGGTGGATAGGATCAAGATATACTATGTATATGTATGCAGTTGTCATTGATTATATAAAAGTTTTTTTAAAGCAGATGGATGAAAACAATTGGATCACCTCCTCATTTTCTGTTGCCTACAGACCAATCTACTGGAGGCATCTTCTTAACTGAGGTGCCTCTTCAAAGATGTCTGGATTTGTTTCAAGCAGACAAAAAAAACAAGTCTACACAGATCTCTGTCTTGATTGTGTGGCCTGAACTGTGAACGAGGTAGAGCCAGCAATAAGATTGCCTTTGGCAGGTCTAGAGACTTTGCTGTTGCCCTGAGAAGCTGCGTGGAAACTGAAGCACTGAGATGGACTTCTACCCTTCTGGCCAGAGGAAAGCAAACCCTATTAGCACCACATGTCTTGGATCTGTTTTTAATCCAAGAGGCTTTATTCTCACATCTTCTTCCATCACCAAGGCAAGACTCACATTGTTAGAGCTTAGTCCACCAAGGAGAAATGGCTTTCTACTTAATGTGATTTTTATATCATCCTAAGTTGTTTTTGTTTGTTTTGCTTTTGTTTTTTGAGACAGGGTTTCTCTGTGTAGCTTTGGTGCCTGTCCTGGAACAGGATCAGGCTGGCCTTGAACTCCCAGAGATCCACCTGCCTCTGCCTCCCAAGTGCAGGCATGCACCACCACAGCCTGGCTTTCATATTATACTAAGCTATGTAAGATTGTTTTCCTTTCTCTGGCACCCTCCTATTAGTCACCTTGTACCCCAATTTCAGTTTTACTATCATGATGTGTGTGTGTGGGGGGGGGTGTTAATATAAAGTCTGAGACCCACAAATGATAAAAAAAAAAAAAAACCATGCAACATTCAACAGAGACTGGCATAATCCATTCAACATGATCATCTCTGATAACTTCTATTTTCTTGAAAATGATCCTACTTCATTTTTCATGGCTAAAAAGCTGCATTATGTCTATGAACCAACATTTTCTTTAACCATTTTCTGTTAATAAACACCCAGGTCAGTTCTCTAACGTAACTACTGTGGAGAATCCTGCAATAAACATGAATGTACATGAATGTACATGAATCATCTTTTGAGTGGTTATCCAAGAGAGTTATAATTGAGTCATAGGGTAGATCCATAATTTTTTTAGTTTTGTATCAACCTCCATATTCATTTCCATTAGTTTTCTGACTATTTTTAAGTAAACTCCCAATACTATATCTTCAGGTATGGCCTCATATCCATCTCCAAATCTAACTCTATGCCTAGAGGCTGGACAGACTCATGGTCCAGGCCAACCATCTCTTAAGGAAAGTCCTGGTCACTGTCTTGAAAAAGAGAAAATGGGTGTTTTGTATCAAGGAAATGGTGTTATGAGAAAAAGAAACCTATAATGTCCAAGTTGACTCAGTGTTCATTGAGGCTGCTGGCTGCATCTTTAACCTATATGAACAGTGTCCCTTGTATAGCTAAGTCCTGTGTCAAATGTATCAAAGAAATGCATCTAAAAATCCCATCACAGGGGCAGGTAAAGCTTTTTCACAATGCTTATGACAGGAAGAAGATTGACAGCATGAATTCTGAGATTCTGGAAAGATAGGAGGACAGGGAAGGGAGCATTTAGGAAACAGGAATAGCAGGGAGAAGGAAAGGGTGGGGGAGGCCCAGCTCTGGGTCATATTCAGTTAGCAGGGATTCTCGGCCATCCTACACCTCAGCAGGCATATGAAGCAAGTGAGAAAGTTCTTCGTTTGTGAGAACTCTGCCTTCTAATAATATCTTGATTTTGCAGAGCACTTTGTTTCCCAAGGCCCTAGTGTTCCTGTGATACTTAGCATCCTCCTCTCAAGGGGGAGAAGCCAAAGCAGAGGACCCAAGAGGATAGAGGTCCTGGGATGATGCTAGGGAATAGGATGAATGGAGCCTGGTGGTCTATGGCATCAAGGTTGACTTGACCATCATGCAGTGGGGCCTTTGGATCTAAGATGCTCAGGGGATGCTGGTGTCAATCAAGGAAGACTCAATGCTCTCTCATCTCATTCCTAAGGGACAGCTAACCTTGCAGAGAGTTGCCATGCCAAACTTAGTAGTTTTGATGTATCATATTACATCAAACTTTCCATTTCCATGTGTAGTTTAGAAATGATCATCACAAACCATTATTTTAAATAACAACCTAAGTAGAAATGTTGATTGAGCTGTTTGCCTTGGACTCTGTAGTGAATCCAGCAAGATAACTAGTTCACTGACATTGTCATACCAGCTATCAAACGATAAATGAATGACCAAAGGATACAAGCTTAACTGAGTTTGTTTTCTCTTTGATGCTGGTATAACACAGGCTCTAGTTTCATATCTGCGGCTAGGATAGCATACCCTGACTGAAAGCAGCTTAAGGGAGAAAAGATTCTCTTGAGCTCACAGCGCAGGTTACATAGAAATTCACAGACAATTACAGTGCAGAAAATGAGTATCTGTGGCATCTTCAACCGTAAGTAGAGCATCTACACGTACATGCACACACACGCTTGTGCACACATACACAAGGATCAGGGACCACTGTGGGGGAGGGACAAAAGATTATAAGAGCTGAATATAGAGGAGGAAGGCATCAAAACAACGTCTTCTAATCGTAATAGACTGTTGAACTCAGACTCACCTCACAGCCCTGTGGCTGCTCACAAGGTCAAGCCAATCAACACTGTAGCATGGAACAGGGAGGAGCTCATGACCCCCACCTCCTAGCTAAGGAGCTATGGACAGTTGATTGCTTCTAGGGGAAGGAGAGTCAGTTTCCTTTGAGAGGGGGAAACCCTGGTGGGTTCACCATAGTCCAATGGAGTGGCCTCACACCCATTCATATATGGGCAGCAAAAAAAATCAGACTTAGTTGTTGTAATAGGGTGCAGTGGCCCCCATCCCGCCTCCCAGCTAGTTTATGCCAGAAATAATTACACGGAAACTGTAATCATTTAAACACTGCCTGGCCCTTTAGTTTCTGCCTCTTATCGGCTAATTCTCACATTGATTAACCCATTTCTAATAATTTGTGTAGCACCACCAAGTGGTGGCTTACCGGGAAGATTCTAACCTACGTCCATCTCGGGCAGGAGCTTCATGGTGTCTGCCTGACTCTGCTTTCTTTCTCCCAGAATTCTGTTCTGTCTACTTCACCCACCTGAGGGCTGGCCTATCAAAAGGCCAAGGCAGTGTCTTTATTAACCAATGAAAGTAACACATAGACAGATGACCCTTCTACACCACTTAGTGGGTTACTTAACAGGGTGGGACATGAAGTTGGGAGGCAGTGTGGAGGTGGATCTGGGAGGAGTTTAAAGTGAATATGATAAATACGGTAAAATATATTGTGCAATAACTATAAAAGAACAGTTCCCAGTTACAGTTTATTACTTTAATGAAGCCCAGGAAAATAGGAAATCAAAGCAGCTGACCACACGGCATTCAGGGTCAAGAGCAGAGCAAAATGAACACACGCATGCTAAGTGGTCAGCTAATATTCTCTACTTTTATACAGTCCAGGGCCTCAAAGAAGGGAATGGTGCCACTCACTTTCAGGTTGGATGGATCTTTGCCTATGAATTAAGACAATCCCCCCACAGACTGACTTGACCCAGGCTATCCCCTCATTCCAGAATGCTATCCCCTCTTTTCAGGGGATTCAAGGTCACAACCATCACAACCAACCAATCCATTTTTTCACAAACCAGTCACCGAAACAGACAAGGGTCTACGTGAACACCCAGCTCTCCTACAGTCTGCCATTCACACTACAACTAATAATGCCTGTGTGAGGAAAGTAAGTCAGCCACTGTAAGAAAGACTGAATAAAAATCTAATTTGAAGGCAGAAGTTTAATCATAGGTCTATTTTCTTCCTGGAAATTCTATCCACCAGTCAACTCTTACTAACAACTTGAAACTATACCCAGGAACTTCCTTTGCTCTAACATCAGGATCTTTGCAGACTTTAGCGCTAACTCCTTTTGTGTTGCCCTAAGTAGAAATGATTTCTTTACATAGCTGTCACCTTCATCAAACCAAGGATGAATCCCCATGTTAACTGTGTTCCTCCAGTTTCCCGAACTGAGTGCCTGGCACACAAGACAGTTTTCACGACTATGGAGAAAGTGAGATCACTGTGGGAACATTTACTGAGAGACAGGAACTGTGAGGTCGAAGGCATGGATGGCAGTGTCTTTTCTGGGAAATGTTTATTCTGTGAGTCACCGTATCTGTCTACAGGAGAAAGCAGCGTCTGCGATAAGCTGTAGGTGGGTGCTTCATCAATCTCCTTTGTAAGATAGTTGGTAGAAGTTATAGCCTTGAAGCCCCTATTTAGAAAACACACCAAGCTTTAGCCAGGTGTGGTGGTGCACGCTTGTAAAACCTGGTAGCCAGAGGCAGGAGGATCATGAGTTCCTCAGCTGGACACTATCTCTAAAATAAAAATACAGCAAAAGAAACCACTCCTCAATCCCAGATCCACCCCCATCGAAGACCTCTTCCAACTTAATGTCCTTTCAAAATATCATCCTCTGAGTCTAGTTTGTACTGTCCATCTCATGGATCTGGGACCATCTGCTAGAGCACAGGGGAACAAGCAGAGAGCAAACATGTAAAGAAAACTAACTCTCCCTCCTCCAGAAGCCATCAACTGTCAAAAGCTCCTCAGTTACGGATGGGGGCTGGTGAGCCCAGCACTGGTCAACAGCTTTGCAATTATGGATGGGGTTGTTGTTTGTAATTGACTCTTTTGGTCTCTTTGAGGCACCCATCATCTCGTTTCCAAGTATATCACACACGAAGGTTTGTTCTTCGTTATGATTGCCCAGCCTTAGCTTGGCTTAGTTTCTTGCCAGCTTTCCTTACATGATCCCAGCCACCTTTAGCCTCTGGTCTTTCTCCTTTTCTCACTTTTGCTCTCACGCCATGACTGGCTAGGTGGCTGGCCCCCGACATCGTCCTCCTCTTGTCCTCTTGTTGCTCTGCCTCTTTCTTGTTTCCCCTCCTATTTACTCTCTCTGCCTGACAGCCCTGCCCATCATTTCTCCTGCCTCTCTATTGGCCATTCAGCTTTTTGTTACATTAATCAGGTGTGTTAGACTGGCAAAGTAACACAGCTCACAGAGTTAAACAACTGTGAACAAAAACAACACATCTTTGCATCACCAAACAAATGTTCCACAGCATAAACAAAAGCAACACACCTTAAAGTAATATTCCCCAACAGGCTGATGAGCCCAGAAATGGTCAATAATTTCTCTGTTATGGATGGGGGCTGGTGAGCCCAGCAATGTGATTCAGGGCAGAACCAAAACCTGATGTCTCTGTGTTTTACTCAGAACATGTTCCCATTAAGGTTAAAATCAGGGACATGGGCTAGAGAGATATCTCGGTTAAGAGCACTGATTGCTCTTACAAAGGACATGAGTTTGATTCCCAGCACCCACACAGTCAACTCACAACTGTCTGTAATGCCAGTCCCAGGTCATCTAGCATTCCCTTCTGGCCCCCATAGATACCAGACATGTTAGTAGAGCACAGATATACACAGGCCAAACCCTCATACATACTGGGGGAAAAAAAAAGATCAGGGACCCTGAAGCCCTCCTGCTGTGTGTTGAGTACACACTCAGGCATCTACCTATCGCTGTGTACCTACTATGCACCAGGCCCTTTGCTAGGCACTGAGTATTTAGGGGTGTATACATGAAAGACAGGCTGGGAAGAAGGCTTAGTTGGCAAAGCACTTGTTATGTGAACACAAGAACCTGTATTCAATATTCAGACCTCCCTCCCCCCCCAAAAAATCAGATCTGATGGCTGGCACTAATAATTCCTGGGCTGGGGAGGCAGATCTCTGGGGTTCCCTGGAAAACCAGACTATTTAAACTATGAAGCGCTAACCCAATGAAAGACGTCACATTAATAAGGTAGATGGCTCCTGAGCACAGATGTAAGGACTGGCCTCTAAGCCTTGTGTACAGATACACCCAGGCTTATTCATACACATACACAAAACAGTTGAGTTAAAACAGATAGATTAAAAGGAAGCGAGCACATGAACAAATAATCGTCTAAAACAAAATGAGAAGTTGGCTTCTTTAGTGTTTGGAAACACCGTTGTGCTGTTTCTTTTGGTTCATACACTAAGTCAGGAAATCACTTTCTTTCAAGCTCACCGCACCGGGCTTGGATTTCCTACTTCAGCTAAGGTCCTCAGCACTAGAATTTCATATCCTTTAGGAGAAAATTGTTTGCTGGGTATCATTGATTCTTGACTCCTAAACACAGTGCTTGGGACAGAGCCTTCACAATAAATACTTGAAAAGAATATTACACAGTCGGTCCGTGACTACGCACATCTGAGCCCCACTCCGGCTGCCTCTGCTCCTGCTACAAAATATTGTCTCTTCTTAGCAGGGTGGAGGCAGGGATGGGAGATTTCCGACAAACTGAAGACAAACATAGAATTCCACACAAGGTGTCCTCACTGAGGACACAAAACCCACACATCAGTTATCTTCTAAACAAGCCATTCTCGCTGTTCATTTTTAGAGTCTCTTACTTACATAGTACTAGATTCTTTCCCACGATTTAGGGTTGAGGAGCTTAAGGTTCAGAGAATATTAGATTGTTTTCCTATTACTAGTTGTGGCAGCAGTTGAGAAATAAACCCAAGATTACCACATGGAGAGGCCTGTGGTGTTAGACACAGAATGAAACAACCCAAACCAAAATATAACCAAAGGATATTCTAGATTCTTCATAAGGGAAAATTCTCCAAAAACAAGCCAGAAAACTTTGAAAACAACCAAACCAACACCTATCAAGTTCTTTCTTTGGGTCTATCCTATTTGGAGTAAAATTTCTCATAACTATTTTTAAACCTTTACACATGGGAACGGACTTCTTGTTTGGGATGGAAGACCATCGGCTGGGTTCCCATGTAGGGCAGCTCACAATCACCTCCAGCCTGAGGGGATCAGACATATTCTTCTGGCCTATGTGGAGCAGCCAGGTGTGTGTGTGTGCGCGCACACACACACACACAAACACACACACAAACACACACACACACACACAAACATAAGGTTAAAGAGAGTTCTTACTAACATTTTCCTCAATTTAGCTTCCCCCTTGGTGCAAAAGTTGAATTTCTTGCTACCGAATTATCCAATATGTGAAAAAGCAACCCAGACTCTGTAATCCAAGCTCTTTAGATCCAGAAGGACTCAGAAGAGGGGTTTCCTCCTGGAAGAGCTGGGCATTGTTCATTTGTAGTCATCTCCTGGCTCCCGGCTACTCTCTGCAGGGCCATTGGATTAAATGTTTCATGTCGGTACATGCTGTCCTACACTGGACTGAGGGCCACAGGCCACCACAGTCAGGGGACTCTTGCTCTCCTGCCTCGTTATTTCCCCAATATTTTGTAGCTCAGGTGTGCCTGGAATTTTCAATCTTCTAGTCATAGCAATGACTAGGATTACAAGCCTAACAGCTAGACCCAGCCCAACACACTTCTGAGGATGAGAGAGATGGCACCTTGGACACAAAGAGCTCACCTGTGTGTGCACTTCCTGCCATTGCCTCATTCTGCCCTTGGAAAGAGGAGCTGATAAAGGGAAGTCTCCCCTATCCTCATCTGTGCTACCTGCCTTTAGTTAATCTGTTTCCTTCAACTAATTGTTATACCCTTGAATTCTCAGGAAAGCAATCAAAATCCAGGAATTCAAAGGTAGACATACTAGAAGGTGTAGCTTTGTTGGAGTAAGTGCAATCTTGTTGGAGGAAGTATGTCACGGGGGGGTGGGTTTTGGGAGTTTCAAAATGTTCAAGCCACGTCCATTGCCTCTCTATTCCTGCTGCCTGTGGATCATTATGTACAACTCTTGACTCCTTCTCCAGTACCATGTCTGCCTGCCTGCTGCCATGCTTCCTGCCCTGGTGATAATGGATTAAACCCCTGAACCTGCAAACCAGCCCTAATTAAATGCTTTACTTTGAAAGAGTTAAAATGTGCCATGGTGTCTTTTTATAGCAACAGGAATCCTATCTAAGACAGAAGTTGGTACCAGGAGTGGGGTGGGTATTGCCATGATAAGCACAGTTGCACTTTTGTTGGGAGGAATGTGGACATTGGGACTTGGGATTAGGAAAACAGTTCAATACTTTAACTGGGGCTTAAAGAGCCATACTAGGAGGAACATGGAAGACAGTGGTGCTGAGGTTGAGTTGAACTGCTGGGGCCTGGCTCAAGAGGTTTCAAAGAATATTAGTGTGTGGCCTAGAAACCATTCTTGTAATATTTTGGTGTAAGAATGTGGGTGCTTTCTGCTCTTGTCCCCAAAAGTCTGCCTGAGACTAAATTGAAGAATTATGGATTAACAGCTTTGGCACAAGACACTTCCAATCAGCCTACTGTCAACTATGTTGTTTGGTTATTAGTTATGCTAGGTCATGCTTATGCAGATCTATAAAAGGAGCAAAATAAGCAAAGGAAAACACAAAATGTAGATAAAATTTTAAGAAAAGACAGATGTTAAATGGAATAAAGGGAATGGTGACCTCATGGCAAGACTCTACTAAGCTAAAGTTTTGACTTGTAAAAAGGAATTAGAGAAAGGTGAAAAAGAAATAAAGAAAACTTTAGGACTGGGTCTGGTGGAGCATACCTATAAGATACAAGACAATAAAGAACTGCAGGACAAAATCCACTGGCAAAGTGCATTTTCCTTGGTTGGAGCCTCTTATCCCCAGAAGCTTATTCTCAGCACAGCTGGGTATCCCCTAATGCCTCTTTTCTCCTATCTCAGGAGCCATCCCAATCTTGTCTAGTAACGATCACCATTGCAGGTTTCTGGAGTTCACATTATACAAAGCAAGCCCGAATCCCCATTAAGATTGAGGAATTTGGCAATATGACCATCTAGCAGAATGACAGTTGACTCTTCTCTCTGCAGAATCAGGCTATTGGCTAGATTTACAGTAACTACATCGAATCCCTGCTGTGGAGCAATTCTCCAATCCAATTAGAAGGCAGTTGGCTACCGCCGTAGCCTGCATGCCACTAATGCAGCTGTGTGCACATCATGCCTGGCAGGGCAGTACCAAAGCACACGGAGAACAGTGCTGAGTTATAACCATTAGTGTTTTTTTTTCTCACTCAGAGGCAATATAGAGATACTAAGTAGAAAGTGATTTTTAGAAACCACTGACTTATTTGGGCCTATGGAGAAATTAAATGTAGGATATAAGTGTTGCCATGTTTATTTCATATCTATCTCCTTGACTGGTGAATCAGTTCATTTTTTTTTCCTTTGATGTGACAAAGAAAAAAGGAAGGAAGGAAGGAAGAAAGGAAGGAAGGAAGGAAGGAAGGAAGGAAGGAAGGAAGGAAGGAAGGAAGGGAGGAAGGAAGGAAGGAAGGTTTCTGTTCATCAGGTTGGGGAAGGCATGATGGCAAGAGCAAGAGATGGCTGGTCATAGTGCATCCACAATCAGGAAGCAGAGAGAGATGAATGCTGCTGCTTTCTCCTCTTTATTATGTCAGAGACTAAGCCCGTTTCACAGAGCCCACATTTAAGATGGTTCTTCCCTCCTCAATTAACTAAGTCTAGAAATTCCCTCACAGATGTGCCCTAAGTGTCATGTGTCTGCATATTCTAGATACTGCCAAGCACGCAATCAATAGCAGCCATTATAACTGACAAATTGTCAGGTTTTAGCTCTGTTGTGTCCTATTTAAGATCTCCTTGACAGGAGCCTAAACCTCATGTTGGAGTTCAGGAATCACGGGACTATGATAAATTTCTTTATGATAATGGATCAAAAGTACTGCCAAGCCCTGGTGAGTCACCAGACCACTCCTTGAATCAAGTGAGACTGTCATCTCACAGGGAGACTACTGCCCGGAGAGAAGAAGGTACCATTAGGAAGCCAGCCTCCTCTCCACCCTCAAACATCAAAGTTTCATTGAGTCTTTTTCCAGACCAGAACTGAGGCAATGTTGGCCCAAAGCTCAACTGGAATACTTCAGATACAGAGCCTGAATTCTAGTTCTTGCTGACTGAACCCAAAGCTCATCAGTGCCCCATGACAGACCCCTCTTATTCTGTCCCTCTGACCATTGTCCCTCAGGGTCCAAGATTAGGTGAGAATTCTCAGGGAAGTCATGAATCTCTCTCTCTCTCTCTCTCTCTCTCTCTCTCTCTCTCTCTCTCTCTCTCTCTCTTTTCCTCTCTCCCTCCCTCCCTCCCCCCTCTCTGCTTTTTCATTTATTCATTTTGCCTTTTTTTGTCTCTTTAGTTGGCATTTTAGGATGGGCCTCAACTTGATTTATAAAGACTTACAAGTTGGGGCTTTCATCTCTAAAGTTCCAGTGCCCTCAATAGTAAATTAATAACCAAGGTACACTGAAATTAGAGCTTGAATACATCGAGATATAGTTACCAATTTCTTTTCCTGGTATAAGACAAAAAAACTTTTCTGTTCTAGCTACTTTTCAAATTGAGAATTGAAAACCCAGAGAGGAAAAGGTCAGTCTATACAATTGCATAGTTCCTTAACTTCTCTCAGTCCAGAAGATAGCCTAGCATCTTTCATGACATTAAACTAAGTGAACATGGGATTTGGGTGCTCAAGGTGAAGTCTGGTAGAGATCCATGGCCAGGTTTCTGGGAGCTTGTCTGCTGCTTATCTGGGCCATTGGAGCAGCACACCTTAGCCCTCTCTTCTACATAGTGCAGAGGGGGAACATACCAGGGGTGCTTCACTTTTGGGGCTGCAGCCCCTCAGCCCCTTAGCGTCTTGACTTTCTGTGACCCTTTGCCTGCCAGGGTGAATGGAGTAAACTTGTTTTCCTGTGCTTGCAGCTGCTCTGAGCATGACACCCTCATGAGTTCCTGATGGCAGGGGTGTGGTTTCTGGTGGGTTTACAGCTGAAAATCCCAGGAGCTGGGGCATGGCTCTCAGTTAAGGATCCCTATGTAAGCTGCTCTGGAGCACAATAAAGGCAGCATTCTTGTTTCAAGGATGACCCATGTCCGTGTGTGTCCGTGTGTGTGTGTGTGTGTGTGTGTGTGTGTGTGTGTGTGTGTGTTACAATCTCCAGTTCCTTGCCCAGCTCACGAACTGTCCCGTAGTGCAGGTTCTACATTTCACCTTCTTGAGGTATGGTCCTGTCTCTCTAGAATTTTGTCCCTACCCCACAGACAGCACAGTGATTTCTGTTGAATCAATTGCATTATACCTTTATGGCCTTATTTTTCACCTTGTTCTCGAGATTATTACTTGAATGAGTCTCGGTGAATTGGAAATGAGTAAGAAGGAATCACTTTCAGACTCACTGGGAAGACATGTTTTCCTGGCAACCACCTAAAAACGTGCTTATACTACGAATAAACCAAGCTTTATCTTGTTTATGTCAAGAGTAACAGAAAATGATGCTCCAATATGCATTCAACCAAAAATGCACTCTTAGGGTCTCTCTCTTTTCTCTCCTCCCTCCTCCCTCTTTCTCTCTTCCTCCCTCTTTCTCTTGCGTGTGTGTGTGTGTGTGTGTGTGTGTGTGTGTGTGTGTGTGTCTGTTTGACTGTAGCTATGCATGTGTGCACATACACTTGCACATGCATGCACGCAGAGGCCAGAGGTCAGCACAAGCACAGGTGTTGTACCTCATAAGCCACCATCTTATTTTTTGAGAGAGTTTCTCACTGCCGTGCACCTTACCCGCTGGTCTAGACTGTCTGGAGATCCTCTCTCTGTCTGTGTCTCCATGCTGCTGGAGTTAGGAGTGTGTCTCCATGTTTGGCATGTTACCTGGGTGTCCATGTCCTCATACTTTCTTGGCAAGAACTTAGTCTGCAATACCATCTTCTCAGGCCATCCCTTAAGGATTCCTAAACAACATGCAGGAGCCCTGCTGAGGGAGATGAGAGATGCCAAATGAGAGAGCCTCACCTCAGCCTGGCTTGCATGGAACGCTGAGATTCTATCAACCTGACGATGCAGGGACAGCCACGGCTGATATTTTCACAACCTTCTCTGTGGACCTCAGAGGCTCCGCAAACACCCGTCACTGGTACTTGTAATATCTGGCAAGACATAAGGACTATTATCTCTATTTAATCAATCTATTTGATCGGTCTGAGGTCACATCATGAAGTCAAAGCTTCATAGAGGTCCATTTTTGTTTACATAGACCAAAGCTTCTGTGACATTTTAAATGTTTTCAAACAGAAAGAACAAAATGCTAAGAGGGCTTATAGAGTACACTGGTAAGGGGACGCTGGCTGGAAACAGCAAGGCGAGTTCCTGGGGTTCTACTTACTTTCTGTCCGCCGCAAAATGGGGACTGGGAGGTCACGTACACACACTTACCTATGTAAACCCTTCAAATAGACTTTCTCCTTGATTACTTGAATAAAGTCGTTATAAACTATGTGCACGTAGGAAAGCACAGACAAGCAGGAACTGGTGAGAAATAGGTATTTTCATGTCATACACATCTGACTGTCTTACATTTCCTCATGTTTACTTCTGCTTAAGCTTCTACCTGCAACACAAGCAAGTATTAATGCAGTGGAATCCCTGTCCTTTCCTCACCACCATCACACCTCTTTCCCATCCTCTCTTATTCTCTCTCTCTCTCTGTAACAAACAAACAAACAAACAAACAAATAAATAAATAAATAAATAAATAAAGCCAAATCAGCTGACTACCAATCCCTCTGTTGCGGTTTGAATGTGAAACGTCCTCCCAAGCTTCTGACCACTTGGTCCCCAGCTGATGGTTACTGTTCTGGAAGGTGCAGAGTATCTAGTTGGAACCTGGCTGGAGGAAATGAATCCCGAGGGTGGGATTTGAGACTTTATAGCCTGGCCACACCTTCTCTACGCTCTCTGTTTCCTCAGTGCAGATACAATGCAATCAGTTCCCTCCTGTTCCCACCACTGCGCCATCCCCTATAATGGGCTGCACCTTCTCAAAGTGTGAGGCTAAAGAAACTCTTCTTGACTTCAGCTGGTTCTCCTTTTAAACAATACCTTCTTTGGTTGCATCGTACATAAACCTACTTCCTGCAACACTCCCCAACTCCTTCCAGGTTCCTTCTCCAGATGGGGAGAGAAAAGCGTGAAGGGGAGGATGGGGAGAGCTTGGGGGAATGGGATGCTTGGGATACAGGAAGGGTGGATATGGGAGCAGGGAAGCATATATCCTAATTAAGGGAGCCATCTTAGGATTATTAAGAGACTTGACTCTAGAGGGGTTCCCAGGTATCCAGGGAGATGCCCCCAGCTAGTTCCGTGGGCAGCTGAGGAGAGGGAGCCGGAAAAGGCCAGATCCTATAGCCATACTGATGAATATCTTGCATATCACCATAGAACCTTCACCTGGCGATGGATGGAGATAGAGACAGAGCCCCACATTGGTGCACCGCACTGAGCTCCCAAAGTCCTGACAAGGAGCAGAAGGAGGGATAATATGAGAAAGAAAGTCGGGACTGTGAGGGAACCTTCATCTGGTGATGGATGGAGATAGAGACAGAGCCACACATTGGTGCACCGCACTGAGCTCCCAAGGTCCAAATGAGGAGCAGAAGGAGGGAAAACATGAGCAAGGAAGTCTGGACTGCGAGGGGTCCCCCCATCCACTGAGATGGTGGGGCTGATCTAATCGGAGCTCACCAAGCCCAGCTGGACTGGGACTGAAAAGCATGGGATAAAACCGGTCTCCCTGAACATGGTGGACAATGAGGGCTGCTGAGAAGCCAAGGACAATGACACTGGATTTGGATCCTACTACACATACTGGCTGGGGGTCCTGGCCTGTTTGGAAGCTCACCTTCCTGGACCTGGATGGAGGGGGGAGGAACTTGGACTTCCCACAGGGCAGGGAACCCTTACTGCTCTCTGGATAGAAGAGGGAGGGGGAGTGGAGTGGGAAGTGGGGTAAATGGGAGGCGGGGAGGAGACGGAAATTAAAAAAAACAACAGAATTCTCACTCCTTCTTCGTGACTCCTTCCCTTCCTTTTTTCTTCATGAGTTCAGTTTTCCACTGATGATTATCAAGCATCTACTCACAGGATAAAGAAAGTAATGAGCACCCCTGCCTCCCGGCTTCTCTGTGCTGTTTGTGCTCATAGATATTCAGTGTAATTGTTTGGATTTCACGTGTGCCACATGCTTTTGTCATGTTCAACACAACATGTTTGAGCTTCATCTCTGTTAACACATACAGAGTTACATGGCTTACAGAAGGTACCTGGTACATATCTGGAGAAACTGGTCACCTTATCGGATCAGTTCATGCAGATTAAAGCTCTTTCCACCTCACATGGCAACAACAATGCCGTGGACTTCTGTTGGCATGTCTTCCCTCTGGAGCACAACTTGTGTAGTAAGGAGAGCGGGCTGCTTATAGTCCCACCACCTACTGACAGAGGAGACCATGTTCCAGCCACTGTTATCCTCTTACCACAAGCCCAGTGATATGCCCGTTTCCCTAAGCTGTGCCAGCGGCTCATACCTGCTGACAGAGATCATGTTTCAGCTGTTGTTACACCCTTACCACAAGCTCCGTAACTTCTACATGAGAGCTAAGGAAACACCACCATGCTTCAGTATGGCTCAGGGATATGGAAGAATAAGCAACAGAGGCATGATTTTTAATATTGTCTTCTGTGACGACTGTCTCTGTGACTTGAGTTTAGGCATAGTGTCTCTCCAGCTGGAGACATGACACAGTAACCTGTTTTACAGAGTCAGTGAGATTAAAGGAGATCACGCATGCCCAGAGCCTAGACATCTAATGACAATTCTTACCTGTCATTTTTGTCTTATTGCTAATTCCTGTCCTCATATTGTAGAACCCAAGGTGCTTTTGGGGTAGTTCAGAGATGCAGGAGTTGCTATGACCTCAGACAGCCATCACCAACCTTTCCCATGGGGTGGGGTTCACAGAGGAGTGAAAGAAAGCACAAGGCACAAAGAGCCAGGGCTACAGTGCTTAGCCTAGAACGCAAAAGTATCTTGCTTGATTTATGCTCCAAGACTATACATGGAGCTCTTTCTTCCTTTCTCTTTTTGTTAAAAGAAAAACTGCAATAATCCAAAGAACACATCACAGGGGCGCTTTGAAATAAGACTCCAAGTAACCCAGGGTGGTAAAGAAATCTCCAAGACAACACCTACTCCTTCGCCTTGAGTCTCCTGGTGCCTCATGATTGCCCTGCATCAACCTGGCAAAAGCTGCTGCTCCTCCCCAAGACTGCCTGTCTCTGGAAGCTGCAGGAGTGAAGAATGAAAAGCTCTCTATAGGATGCTAGCAGAGATGCCAGCACTCAAGGCATGTGTGGGAGGGAACCCGAGGAGGAGAGAGAGATGCCAAGAGCGAGGGAAACAAAGCAAGGAGAGACCAGGATCATGCAAGCGTGAGTGCCCGTGCCGCCGTCTAATAGGGGAGCCCATGGGGTATTTTCTTTCACTAAAGAAGTGGGTAATGAGTCGCCTGCATGGATAATGTAGCCCCCATTCACCTTCACAAAGAAGAACACATTAAGTAGACATCCAGAAGTGCAGCTGCTAACTTGGGAGTTCTGATCAGGAGACAGAAATAGAATGCCAGTTCATTTGTGTATCCGGGAAATGGATGCAGACCTTTGGGCTCTTGGGACTGGAATAACACACCAGTCCCATGAGGGTTGATGTTTCTAATACAAAGGAATTTATCTGCAAAGGAATCTTGAGGGTTGATGTTTCTAATACAAAGGAATTTATCTGCAAAGGAATCTTGTCGTGGCAAGGTCACTATCCGCACAGCAGGTACCCTGCCCTCTTTATCACCCTCATTCTCTGAAGTCTAGCAGGAGAAAAGCTTCTGAGCCTAAAACTATAAGAGCAATTAGCAGGATGGATGGGCAGATAGTAGAAGATGGGTATTCCCAAGTTCAGCCAAATCTCATTACTTTAAATCCCCTTTGATGAGTTGACCATGAGCTGGAAGTATCTGGGGAACAAGTATCTGGAGGTCAAGTTTGAGCTTGCTGGGTACCAGGGAGGTGCTGGACCACTGAAGCTGAGCGTGTAGTAACATCAGTTGTGGCCACATCAGCCTGGTATTTAGGCTGGAGCTGTGGTAGTGCAGGTTTGGTAGGTCTTTGACATTAATGTGGCCTGTGAATGTGGCCTGAAGACTGTCTTTGACAGGCACCTGCCAACTTCCCTGAGCCTTGGGGTTCTCCACATCTGATTGGGGGTCACTGGAACAATGTTTTAATATCTAGATGTATCTAATGGTGTGAACAAATGCCTACTGATTACGTAGAGGACCAATGATAATTCTACCTAAGTCCAGCCTCAATCGAATCCAATAAAGGAGTTTCCAGAGCTTCCTTACACAGCATGGGTGAAGGATTACTGATTCCCACACAGCCTCATTGCTACTAAATCCCACCCTGTCATGGAGCATAGCCTCCCAGGAGCTGCATCATGGAGTCCCTGTCTTAGTTTACCTTTCTCTTCCTATATACTCCAGGAACTCCCAAAATCTTGTAGTCAGGGAAGAGCAGGAGGGAGTAATGGCTGGCATCCTAGGTCCCATGACCCTCCCCTCTCTTCCTTCTAGTATGGGGTGTCAACCACTCTGTCACTCTTACAGTAGACATCACTATCTTAGTATGGCTCTGCTCAATTAGTTGCTATGGTTACCAGGCCACAGTAATCTCTGTTTCAAGATGGCAATCATGTTATGCCTAAAGGAAAGAGTCTTACTACCACACATAGACAGACTAGGGTCTGCTGGAGACCTAGTGTAATTTCCAAGCTGAAACTGGTGCTCAAAAAAATGGATGTATTATTTTTATTAATAATAGCCTTTTGGAATAACTCAAGTCGCAGGCTGTAGAGTTTCTGAGCCCTGGAGCCCCTAGCAATCACATAAAGCAGTTCTTTATTTCTCAGAAAATGAAAGAGGCTCGGACAAGCTCAATGACAACTTTGAGGTCACTCAAGCTGCCTGCTTCGAATCTTCCAGGTAACCTCATCCAGGAATTCTATCATTAGTGAGTCACATGTGGTTAACACCCGATGGTCAAAAGAGAATTGTTATTAGAAAGGACCTAATGGCTTCATTACACCAAAGTCCCACAGAGTTTCTGCTTAGAAACACTTCACAGGCAATCCTTCAAGAAAAAAAATGTCTTAAGGACAAAAACTAAGATACTTCTTCTTCTAATACAACTATCTTTTGCTTCTGCTGACTCCAAAGGGGACATTTGGATTTTGTTCAGTTTCTCTGCCTTGCAACAACAAAAAGAGGGAAAAAGCCAGGCATGGTGGCTCACACCTGTAATCTTAGCATTTGTGGAAAGGAGGTAGGAAGGTCAGAAATTCAAGGTCATGCTTGATTGTATAGTGAGTGTAAGAGCAAGAGCAGCCTGGACTATGTGAGCCCTTGTCTCAAGAGAACAACAAATAGGCCACTTTTAAAGAAGTTAAGGACAGTTGGTAAGAGAAAGGGACACAAACGGACAGACGAGATGGAGGATAAGAAACACCGGTGTGGGAGCCCAACTGGCTGACTCTGTGAACAGATAGTATTGCAAGAGCCACAAGATGCTGAAGCCGGATATTGATGCTTGGGTTGGCACTGGCCAGACTTGCCTATTTCACCGTGTGGTAAAATACCTCAGCACTCAAGATCCCTCTAAGTCCAGCACAGCTACACAGTGTGGAATGACTCGCCTGGTGACTGAGCACTCTGTTTTGTTTGACAATCTACAGGCAATTTTTCATTTGCTTTAAATTGCTTAGCTTTTTGGGGGGAGAGTTTCTTGCCAGTTAACAGATTCCGGCCTCAAACTGACTATCCTTCTGCCTCAACCTTCTGTGTGCTGAGATGCCTTGGTTTTGCATTTTTTAACTAGTACTTCTTGCATCTGACAACCCTGGACAATTCAAAGATACTGTCTTTGGTGATTATTTTCACTGGAACTTTCTTTTTTTTCACAGGGACACAGTGTTTATTTGCTGCAGGGTTCACTCACACCTTGGGGGTGGTGAAGAGCTCCCAGCCTTCCAGCTTGCCCATCTTGAACAGGGCGGCTGCAGTGCCCATGTATACGCAGCCCACAGCTGCAGTCCCATAGTTGTGAGTGTGCACTCCCAGGGTCAGGCCTGCAGCGCAACCTCCAATGAAGTAGTTCAGGGGGTCATCTGGCTTCTCATGGACCTGGGCACTGACACAGGTGGTGAGGCCGAACATAGCTCCGACAGCAGCTGCAGTGAACGTGTACCAGCCAGCCCTGGCCACTGCTTCCAGGTGGGTGTCTGCAAGGTTGAGTACGATGCTGTAGGCTGAGCCTATGGTGCCAATGAGGCCGCCGAATGCAGTGGTGATGTAGGTCTTGCGGTGACACTGGGTGCTGTCAGGGATCTCATCGTAGGCCCGAAGGAGCTGCTGGGCCATGGCTGTGCCCAGCCGTGCACGCTCCGTAGACCCTTCACTGGAACTTTCTTTGAGCTGAGGATGACATTGAACTTCTGGTTTAGTTCTTACTGGGAATACTGGTTAGGTTTATTTCGGCAACTTGACACAAGCTAGGGTCATTTGAGAAGAGGTAACTTCAGGTGAGAAAACACCTCCATCAGTCTGGCCTGTGGGTAAGTCTGTGTGGCATTTTCTTCATAATTATTGATTGGAGATCCCAGCTCACTGGGGCTAGTGTCATGCCTGGGCAGGTGGTTCTGAATTGTTTAATAAAGCAAGCTGGGCAAGTCCTGAGGAACAAGCCAGTAAGCAGGATCCTTTGAGGCCTCTGCTTCAGTTCCTGCCTCCCATTTCTTTCCTCAAGTTTCTAACCTGACTTTCCTTCATCTCAACCACAGGCTATAAGCTAAAACAAACCCTTCCATAGCTAAATTTCTTTGGGTCGTGCTGTTTTATCATAGGAAGTAAGCTGTCAATAGTATCCAAAGGAGGTAAATTAAGATACTTGGTTTATACACACACAGGACATGGAGAAGACATTATGATTGAAATTTGGTTGAAAAGCAGCTTGGCTAACTAGCTTATAGCCTGTATTTAGCAAAAGAAGGAAGGAAGGAAGGAAGGAAGGAAGGAAGGAGGAAAGGAAAGAAGGAAGAAAGGAAGGGAGGGAAGGAAGGGAGGAGGGAAAGAAAGAAGGAAGGAAGAGAGGGAGGGAGGGAGGGAGGGAGGGAGGGAGGGAGGGAGGGAGGGAGGGAGGGAGGGAGGAAAACAGGCATTAAAAGGAGAAGCAAAGCGGAAAGAGAAGTGAAGGGACCAGACAAGCAGGCCACTGCTTTGCTCTCTTCCCTCCCTCCCTCCCTCCCTCCACCTTCTCTCCCTCCCTTCTTCCCTCCCTTCCCACTGTTCCCTTCCTTAGTCATGAAGAGTCTAGATTTACACTGAAAACTCATCTAACTCATGAAAAGTCACTGTGTGATCCTGAAGGTGGGCAACGGTGTAATCTTTAAAAATATATATCATCTTTGAGCACATCCTCCAGTCTGCAGTCCTCCCCAAAGCACCACAAAAGAAAAGCCACGGTGACCATAGTGCCTCCTTCCTGCCTGGCACGTTGCACACCTGGCTGGCTTCCCTAGGCTGTCAGCACGCAGACTGGCAGCCTCTGGGAAGCCTTTCCAGCGCCACTGTCAGGGCTGCAGACAAGGAAAACAAATGCCGCTAATGAGCTGGAAACATAACACACTTGTAAGAACCAGCACAGAGATGAGCTGCTCCCTATTCTTGGGGAAAGAAAAGGGAAAACAAAAAAGGAAAAAATACTGCCAAAAAAACAGAATGCAGAGCCCTAATTCCAAAGCCCTCACACCATAGCTCCCAGCAACTTGGGCTCGTGCCTCTAGCTCTCCCTTGCGCGTTGACTCAGCCTTCGTTCACATCTAAATATGGAGAAATGACATCATAGCACATAATGGAATCTGTAATCTAGGCTGTGTCAGGGTCAAGGTTCTGCATCCCAGCAGCCATGTATGGACAGACACATCCTTGTTCAACTGTGTTCAGCAACTGCTAGCGTGACACTTGCTGCCACGAAGATGGTCTGGTCCCTTGGGCCTTTGTGTCATCTCTTCTATGCATAGAAAAATCAGTATTGTCTAGTTTTATTGTTGTGTTGAGATAGGGTCTCTTGTAACCCTGACTGATTCTTCAATTTTTTGTAGCAGAGCATAGCCTTGAATTTTTAACCCTTCTACCTTTACTTTCCAAGTGCTGGGATTATAGGTGTATGTTACCATCCCTGGCCCCAACATAAAGGATTATTTTATATATATTGCCAAAGAGGCTCATGGTGTAGTTGGGTTCCATATGGTCTGACTTGGGGAGTAAGACAGATATTGGAAAAAATCTCTACAAATGGCAGCCTGGTCTCTTGACAGCCACCTGACTCGTGGGGTAATAACTCCAGATCAGTACAACGTATCCTTGGCATTGGTAGGCAGCCACTTATAAACACCACTAACTTGCAGCTTCAAACAATAAATATTTATTTGCTTCTATTTCTGGATCCAGGGAACTAAAACTCCAGGTATTGACAGTGTTGGTTCTTTCCAGAAGTTCTGAGGGGGTAATGTGTTCCCTGCCTCACTCCTAGCTGGCAGTGAACACTGGCAAGTCACCCTACTCCATGGCTATACACGTAAGGCTTCAGTGTGTAGACCCATCTTCCCACCGACACCACAGAGCAGCTGCTCATGTGGACACCTGTCATTTAACACAGGGCCCGCCCACCTGGATTCACACTGCTCTGTTGGGGATTCTTCATTCCAGCTCCTAATGTCCTTCCTGAAAATGAGCATATTCACAGGATCCAGTGAGCCACAAATTGATTGAGGGTGGGCAGTACTGAGCCCAGCCTCACCAGCTTCCTCCTTCCTGTCCAACGGAAATAGCTGCTCTGTTTTTGCAGGAGAGCATCCCTATTTCTCAATTCCCACTTCAAGGAGTTTGGTTGGACTTCAAAGATGAATCTGAAGTGCACGCAGAAGCAATCAATACCCCATCCCTGGAGCCTCACTGCCTGGATCAGTGGGCAGACGTATCAGTTTAATTAGACTCAGGCTTAAGACATCCTAAGAAGGTACTGGGGATAGAGTCATTTTATCCTAGAGATATCATGCATGGTTTGTGTAGAATTATGCATGGGAAAGAGCTGAACTCTGGAAGGGGAACCTAGAGGACAAAGAAACCAGAAGCACCCTGGACCCACCACTGTCTGAAGACCCTATGAGACTTCAGTTACATGTTCCACTGAAGACTTGCCCTCACTCGATAGTCTTCTGAGAATGGCTTTAAGAAAGTCTGACTAACACATTAGCATTCATCCATTCCAGAAATAGCCTTCTGCCAATAATGAGCCAGGCAGGGCTTTAGTCACCAGTCTGAGAAGGCCCAGGATGAAAGACAGAACTTCTGGCTTCCCAAGGGCCATGTAGTCCCTTGGGGATTGTACAGATGTTGCCATGGAATTTCTGTGGCAAGAAGTAGAAAAACTCCAGGGCTCCTCACACTGAAAATTAACATTCCACGGAGGTATAGAGAAAGATCCACAGGGGATTGGAGGAGTTTCTCACCTATGTGCAAACCTCCCCACCACTGTCAATGCTCCGAGGAACAGACAAAAGTGTGGGCCACAGAGAGGATGCTTTACAGTCAGGCTGGGGCTCTGTAGTCAGGAGAAAGCCGGCACTGTCTCAGGGGCCACTGCCACTGTCTATAGAGGAGGTGATAGCCTAGGCCAGCTCAGTACATAGAGAAAGACAAAGATTGAAGAAATGCAGACTCAGCAACGACAGGAATAAAGGAGATGTACCAGGAGAATATCCTCTGGAAACTTCTCCAGTAGGTAATTCAAGTTGAGAGAGTCGGAGTCAAAAGCTGGTTACCGTCTGTTCAAATAGAATGGTTTGTAAGTTACAAATGTGTAGTGGATCGAAAACATGCTCTTCTCTTTCCAATCATACTTTGGATTCCTTCCAGGTCTGCACCCCTAGAGGAAACTGTTTGTTGTTGTTTTGTTTTGTTGTTTTTAGGCATTCATGTCCAAACTGCCTTGCATTAGATGGTCTTGTACTGTACAAAATCCCCCTGCAATCCATGCTTGCCCAGGTTCTAAAAGGCAAGTTATTAGCAAGTATGAACATGGGGCCCAGGCTCTGCTAGCCAGGCACCTTGACTCCAAATGCTGAACCGCAGGGAAGTCATGCTACCGTGGTAGCTACTGTGGTCACTGTTTCTAATGGAAGAACATGGGCGCTGGAGCCCAGGGACAGCAACATGGAGACCAGCCGTGCTGTGTCATTTCAGAGGACTCTGTTGGCTGAATCCTCTACAGACTCAGCTCTCCTTAATAAATTGCTTTTGGTTCAATAACAGAGATGTTTTATTGAGATTGCAAGTAATAATTCTGACTTTTAGTCATCTGTTTAGATATCCCTACTAAAGGAAACTGTCAATGAATGGTCATTTACCCATCATCCCTCCCTCCCTATTCTTTGGTTCAATATCCATGGATTCAACCAATTGTGGATTGAGAATGCCCATGGGAACAGAGTCTGGGACTGGGAATATAGCTTAGTTGGTAGCTGCTTGCCTAGAACACAAGCCCACTATGTGCAGTGCCATCCCTGGGCAGGTGAGCCTGTGCTGCGTCACTAAGCTAACTGAAAGCAAGCCTAGGAGAAGCCAGTAAGCAGCATTACCCCATGGCTTTTGCTTCATTTCCTGCCCTGCTGGAGCTCCTCCCCTGACTTCCTTCAAGGATGGACTTCAATTGTAAGATGGAATAAACACCTTCTGCTGCAAGTCGCAGAGAGCAAACAAGAATAGTGTGTACACACACAATTATATGGAATCTATATGGTGTATCTGACAAATAAATGGTAAGGTTAAATAACATGGTTCCAAAATCTATAATCATATAATACACATAAGCTATTTTGCATTAAACTTAAATATCTTACTTAGGAGCTTGAGGATCTTCTGCTATATGGTCCAGTAGTTCTTGATGGACCTCGACTGTCTAGGCCCTGAAAATCTGAGTGTCTCTGACCTCCAGAAATGACTAACTAGGGCCTCAGCTAAGCATCAGAGCCCTCCTGACTCCTGTGTTGTCCAATCCCATTTTTTCTTTACCCTCTCACCCAAGTGTCTCACTCGACCCAATACCACTCAGACCTAGCCCAAGAATATTGCCTAATCAAGGAGCCATAGCACACTCTCATTTGTAGCTGTTACTTGATCCTTACATTCTCAGTGACACGTCTCATCTCCAAAGTTTTATAATTATACCAAAAACTGTACTCTCTTAGAGCTAAGAATTAGCTCAAATTTAGTTCAGAGTCCAATTTTACAAGCTTAGCCTCTCTGAACCTGTTTCCTTAACAGGAGATTGCATTCAAATGGTTTAATTCAGAAAGCACATTGCAGGAAAATACAGGAGACGAAACACCTATTACGGTTTGGCATAAAGAAATGATCTAAAAATGGAATCCCTTACTGTTGATTTTAATACGATTTTTTCTGTAAATTGTAACAATTTCTCATGAGCAATGTGAAGATCACTTGACCATTTTGCCTTCTAGGTTTTTGTAACAACCAACATCAGTGGTGTATCCTATCATCAGCTCAGTGATGGCTGTGACACACGAGCCAGAGCCATCCATTCAACAGCTCCTGAGTATCTATTCTGTGCTGGATGCCTTTCTTTCCCAGGTGTGAGGCTCAGCGAAGGCTGGCTCCCTTAGGTCTCTCTCCCAGCAGCCTATCAGCAGATTTATAAATAAATAAAAGCAGCATGCAGCGGATAGTCTGAACGAGCAAGCCAGGTGATTGAAGAAAGATATTCAGGGGTGGGAGAGACAGAGCGTGGTGTGAGATCCAGAGGGCAGGAAGTAGTCCTTTGGAGATATGGCTCTGGTCCTGTCAGATGAAGAGGGGCCATTCACACAGGTACAGAGCCACACAAGTATCCAGGCAAAGGGAGCACAGGGAAAGAAGGACAAACTCTCCATAGGAAGAACCCTCTTTGTGTCGATGATGCAGGGAGTACAGGGGAACAAGCATGAGGGAACAGAAGATGTCACCTCTCACAGATGATGATGGAGAGGTGCGGAGGGCTTCAAGTGGGGAGACTCCGGGCTTATTCATTTGCACCATCAAACCATATGTTAGTGCTTGGTGACTAAGCTCTGAGAATGGTTTCTCTTCTTATTAGTTTATTAATGATCCCTGTATGTGCGTTTGTGTGTGTGTGTGTGTGTGTGTGTGTGTGTGTGTGGATAGTGATATATATGTGTATGTGGAAGCCAGAAGTCAACCTCTGGTGGTGTTCTTCAAAAGTTGTCCATCTCGCTTCTTTTCCTTGAAATGGAGTCTCTCAGTGACAAAGAACTTGCTACAGGAGACTGAACTAGCTGGTCTGAAAGCTCCAGGGATTCTCCATGCCCGTTTTCCCAACACTTGGATCACAAACACTTACAATACACCAACCTAGCCCAGTTTTTTACATGCATCCCCGGAACCGTAAGCACTTTGACAACTGAGCTGTGTCCCTAGTCTCTTGACATTTTGTTGCTGTTAATGTGATTTCACCTTGGTCATCTTGCCTTGGCCCCTTGCAAGAAAACACACAGGGCCCCATCTCTGCTCACCTGCTCATTGGAAGAGGAAGAATGTCAGACAGACACACTCTGCTTCCAGCACAGGCCTCTCCTTCCAGCACCCTTGTGGCACCCTGTGTAACAGCCCACTGAGGACTTACTTGGCCCTTGGCCCATACTCTCTTTCTCCTTGGTATTTGGGAAGTTGGCTCCACTGTTGGAGGGAGACATTTTAGGAGAGGTTTCCATGGCAACTCAAACTTTCTCTCCAGCTGCTCATGTAGTTTATCCCTATATTTTTAAATGCACGTTTCCTTTTGATCAGGTCTTGGAATCTTGCTCCCTTGGGATGACTGGCATAGAATGTCTAGGAATGTAAGCCGTCTTCACTCTCCACCAGACAGTCTCTTTTCATTCTGTTCCCATGGCTCACAGTGAAGAGCATTGAAGCTGTGCTGCAGAAAGGAATTGTTTCTCAGATTCTTCCCCACTAGTCCTATGAGGAGAGCGGTTTTCCATCCCCAGGTGGCCTTTGGCATCACTGATGGGACATCAAGAGTCTTACAAAGCTACTTTTCTGCCTCTGCCTCCTGCTACACAAAGTCTTTGCTCACAGCCCCAGCTTCCTGTTCTGCATCAGCACAAGATCCAACGCCACCTGTACTAGCTTTCTTGTCCCTAAAGATTCAATTCTTAGTCCTCTCTCAGTATGCCATTTTAGTCTTCTTGTCCCATATCCATCATTTGATTTTGTGCCTGGACATGAACCCAGAGTGTTGCACATCTATCACTAACATGCTTTTGGTAACACTTACCACAGTGAACCATGCCTGACCTCCCAAACTGGGTTAATGTCCTCTTCACACTTCTTGCAATAATAAAGAGATAATTATTTTTACAGTTATATGTTTATTGCTTGTCTCTCTATTAAAATACAAACTCCCCGAGAAATTATATCTTCTTAACTTCTGTACCTTTTACAGCTACCAGTGATTTTCTGAAAAATTAAAAATTAAATGGTTCTATTAGGGAAATGGCAATGTTTGAATTCAAGAATGAGAAGGAGTGAAATCATAAAATGGGTTCAGCTTTGTGCATTTATGGAGCAGAACTTATCTTTCTCCAGGGAGACAAGAGCTCTGAAATGCTGGGAAAATATATCTACACTGCTTGTTTGATGGGATGTGGGTCAAAGCAGAGACTCAGCCTGTTCAAGAACTCCATGTGGTGGTTTTCTGTGGGGACAATGAATTTTTTGGTGTCTTCTTTACAGCTGAGTGTAAGTGGAGATGACACTTTAGTTTTTTGGCCGCCTAGACCCAAATAATCACACAGTAACTGTATTAATTACAACACTGCTTGGCCGAGGACTCAGGCATATTCCTAGTTAGCTCTTACATCTTAAATTAACCCATTTCTATTCATCTATGTATCACCATGAGGCTATGGCCTGCCAGTAAGGTTTTGGTGTCTTTTTCCTTTGACAGCTACATGGCATCTCTTTGACTCTGTCTTACTCTCCATATATAACTGTTCAGATTTCCCACCTGACTTTTTTCTGACCTGCCATAGGTCAAAGTAGCTCCTTTATTAACCAATGGTAATAAAACATATTCACAGCATACAGAGGAGAACCCCACATGAGCTGAGCAACAGGTACCTAAGACTGTTAGCATAGGCATGATTCCTCAGTGGATTAGAAGGAGAGAAGCAGGGTTTTTTAGTTAATTTTCTGTTACTGTGCTGAAATGCTGTGACCCAGGCAATTTACAGAAAGTAGAGATGAATTGGGCTTATGACTCCAGGGTATTGGAGTCCATTATTGTTTGAAGACATGGCAGCAGGATATAGGCATGGAGACAGGAGCAGAAAGCTGAGAGCTCACATCTTGAACCACAAGCATGAAGCAGAGAGAGCAAATTGGAAGCGACAAAGGCTTTACACTCTCAAATCCCACCCAAAGTGACATACTACCATCAGCAAGGCCACAGCTATCAATCCTTCCCAAGCAGTTCCACCAACTGGGGACCAAGAATTCGAACATAATGGAGTCTCTGGGGGCCATCTCATTGAGACCACCACAAGTACCAACAACTGGAGTCAAACTGTTCAGATGCCTGATATGATGGCATTCAAACCACTCCACAGGAGTATAGGAACTCTGGGTCCTCACCAGGGCCCACAGCAGCTTCTTCCTGCCTGTATATAGGGACACATCTGGCTCTCTGCTCCCTCTTTAACTGCAAGAGGGCCTCCTCATCCTGTACCAGTATCAGGAACTTCACACAAGATCCTTTACCCTCCATTCCTCACTTGGTAACTAGGGTCTAAATGACAGTTTTCTCAGTCCTCATATTGGGATTCAGGCCCACCCACGCATCCCTCTTTCCAGCTTCACCTTGAACTCTGACATCACAGGTCAGCATCACAATAGCGTGTGTGTCCACTTAGTGCCTGCTGGTCTCACTGGAGGACTTGGGGCTAAAAAAGCAGGTTCTGTGTCTCTTGATCAGTGTTGCTCCTGATGCACAATGTGGTGTCTGAGATGCGTTGGATAAGAACGGCAACATATTGGGTTGCTATTTCATAGAGTTTATTCAGAAATTGTGCAGAGTGAAGGATTTGTGATGTGGAACATGGAGCAGCCATGAGCTATTCTACAAAGCTTTGTAGGAGTATTATCTCACAGGACTGCAAGAGAGTCAAACTATTCATCCAGCAAATGCATTACTTAGACAAACAGTGGAACACACCATTCCCATCCCTTGTGTACATACTGTCTGTACCAGTACCCACTTCTCCACCTTTGTCCTTTGTCCTTTGTCCTTAATGTCCTCTAACGTTGTGTTCATGTGCACATACTTTGTGACCACTCTCTTCATTCCGAGCAGCCACCCAAATACCAGTTCCAAGTCCTCACCCACCTTAGGGAAAGGAGAAGCAGGCAGGGCTCCCAAGGCTGTTAGGGAACAGGTGTCTCTGATGAACATTGGACCCAGATCGACGTAGAACCTTCCGGGGATCTCACCAAAAGAGCTCTGCCATCACTATTCTAGGAAGAACTATGGATTCATGTGGGGCCCAAGGCAGAAACCTGAGCTCCAAGAAAACAAAGAGTCGGTTATTATGCAAATCAGTCAGCGCTGAAAAGAGGAAGGGAAATGACAAGCAAACAGCCTGTTTGGTGCCACCTGGCTTTAAAATAGTTTCCTCTCGGAGTTTTAAAAGGTGTCAGCTCATTCGAAACAAAGGTCTCTAATCACTCAGAAAGCGTTTTTCACTCTGCTGATTTCACTTTCCGTCTGGGCAACTTCCGGTGGTGTGATGATTGTGCTTTCAGAGGAGACCCCGTGTGCTTTTCTTTATTTCATGAGAAATTTCCGCCTGTTCTGCCAAAAAAAAAAAAAAAAAAAAAAAAAAAAAAAGGGCCATCGTGCTGCTGGCTTATTCTGCCAGCACTGATTGTTTGCCCCGCACCTCCTGAGCACAAAGATAAAGGCTGGAGCTACACAGAGAGCCCCACCTTAGTGGAGTATCTGCTGGGAATGGATGCAAGCCTGTGAGCCAAGAAGCTTTGCAAAGTTCTTTGGTTCCACGACTTCACCCGTCTTTCTGATAACCCTGATCAGAGCATAATGCAAGTGACGCTCTCAGGACGAAAACAAACTAGACTTGAGTTTCCTTTGTTCCCTCAGAAGCCAGGACAGCCAGAAAACACACCATGGTGTTCCCTAAGATTTTAAAAGGCAGATATGCGTGCACGCCTCTACAGTTAACCTTTGCAACCATCCTGACTCCCAACCAAAATCAACACTGTCCAAACTGAGGCTTGGAGTTTAAGTAACACTGAAAATTAATCATTCAACTAAAAAGAGATATTTGAACCCAAACATGTGACTCTGGAATTGGCCATCAACCACCGCAGCTCAGAGTCATGGTAATTGGTAATTAGTGACTGCCCATGTACCTTATTTTCGTTCAAATCACGGTCACCATGATCAGTTTGGAGCTAGCAAAACTGAAGCGCAAGGAGATTAAGGGCTGCATTAAAGGTCACACAGTCTGGAGTGTAGCAGTTACAGTGGTGACCCAACCCCCAGGTGAGCCTGACTTCCCGCTTGGCTATGACTCTCACTTAGAAAGAAGAGAACTGGCAGGAAGAAAAATGGCCTACTCTAAACCTCTGCTCCTAGCCCAGGTGAGGGGTCTCTCACTCTGCATTTACTCCACAAGCTTACCTAAAAGCCAGAACTGAAAGAACCTTTAGGGTCAACAAAGACGGACCCTTGTAACAGCCGCCAGTGACAGAATCCCCGTGTGATATGGGGAATTGATTTTCATGTATCTTAGCAGATTCTGCAGAGATGAGTCCCTTTCTTCTCCCAGAGAAAGATATGGGAGAGCTAGTCTCAGCAATAAGGGGGTAAAACAACTGAAGGAGCCTTTGAGAATAACAGGAGATTCATGCATGAAAAAAGGACAGGCTGGAGGGCAAACTGAAGTCAATTTCTCTTGCACATGCGCGCGTACACACACCTACACACACAGATATGTAGACACACTCTCGCACAGTCACACATACACATACACCCACACATATCATACACACTCACACATCCACACACTTTCATACACTCTCTTACACACACATCCATACACTCACACACACATTCACACCCACGCTCATATGGCTGTGCCCACCTCCCCCACACACAGAGGCATCTGCTCCGTTGGTTGGTAGTTCACTTCTCACCATTATCTGGTTACTCTTGGGGAAGGAACAAAGTAGCCCTGAGCTTTATAGAGCAGTCAAAGGTTAATCAGCGCAGTCACTACACCTGCTACTTTGTTTCTTCTGTTACTAAATGTCTGTTGTTTCCTATTGTCTATCAGTCACTATTCTATTGCTGTGAAAAGGAAAGCATTTTATTGAGGGCGTGCTTACAGTTTTATTGGGTCAGTCCATGATTGTCATGGCGGGAAGCAGATAGGTCTGATGCTGAAGCAACAGCCCAGCTTACCATTTTATATTCTGATCCCCAGACAGAAAGAAGGGAGGGCTGTGGGAAGTAGAGGGTGAGAGAGAGAGAGAGAGAGAGAGAGAGAGAGAGAGAGAGAGAAGCACAGGCTTTTGAAACTCCAAAGCCCTCCACCCCAGTGCCACACCTCTCCAAGGCCACACTTTTTAATCATTCTCAAACAATTCCACTAACTGGGGATCAAGCATTCAAACCCATGAGCCTATGGGGGCCATTCTCATTTAAATCACCACGCTAATATTCTATTGAAGTTTCTTAAGATATTAATGAGGTTGGGACTGGAGAGATGGCTCAGATGGTTAAGAAGAGCTTGCTTTTCTTGTGGAGGATCTGAATTTGGTTCCTAACACTTATATCAGGTAACTCACAAATAGCTGTGACTCTGCCTTCAAGGTATGGGGTGGCTTCTTCTGGTCTCCACAGAGACGGACACACATGCATGCATATACAGACACATACACATAAATACAGATAAAGTATATTTTTTTCAAAAGAAATGGATGTAATGAGCACAGTTGCTCCTTTTGTAGACAAAGACCTCCTCAGAGTGAAAAGGACTCCAGAGTTTAAGCATGCCAGCTGCCAACCTGAGGCTGCAGTGCAGAAACACCCTCTCCAGCTGCCTGCAACATGCAACAGCCACACAGGCTGCTCCCAAAGTTCAAACTCCAGTTCCTCTAAGCTGAGACAGTGCTCCGAATGAATGGCCAAGAGTTACAACTAGGAAGAAATGATGTCTAATCTCCTCTAAGCACTGCGTAGGGATTACTCACAAATTTGATATGTGGGACATGGTAGGTGAAAGCTATTACCAAGACAAATTTCACCTATTTTTAATGTAGTTCAAAGGCAATTAAAAACCATTCACATGACTTGAATTATATTCCCCTTTATTATATTTCACTTTAACTATGTTAAAGTGAAAGCCTTCTTTTTTGTTTAAACAGAAAAAGGGGAAATGATGTAGGTGTGTCTTCTATCCATCTGTTGATTTCATTTGTTAATAAAGAAACTGCCTTGGCCAGCCCTTAGGTGGGTGGAGTAGACAGAACAGGAAGAAGGAAGTGAGGTAGATGGCTCAGTCAGATGCCACACCTCTCCTAAGTTAGTCAGACTGCCATGCCTCTCCTCAGAGAGAGAGATGCGATGAAGCTCCAGCCCAAGATGGACATATGCTAGAAACTAAACGGTAAGGCACCACTTCATGGTGCTACACAGATTATTAGATATGGGTTAATCAAGATGTGAGTAAGAGGCTGAAAATAATGGGTCAGGCAGTATTTAAAAGAATACAGTTTCCGTGTAATTATTTTGGGGCATAAGCTAGCCGGTGGCCGGGAGCTGGGCAGGATGAAAAGCAGGCCTGCCCGCAGCTCCACACTACACCCTCTGGGCAGTTTCGGTCTAGTAACCCCCACCATGGTCTTCTTGAATTACCCTGGCCAAGGGCATGGCCACTGGCCCTTTAGGGATTCTTTTTTCTTGCTCAACAGCTTAGGCTACATGGAAGTGGCTCTGCTCACTCATCCACAGTCTGTCTTCATGAACATTTCACTCGTGGAGAATTATGGTGCGCCATGCTGTTCTTGTATCAAAGACCTCAACTATATCTCCACTGTCCCACATCTTTCATGCCTTACACATACATGCATGTTCATATAAACACACACATACTTAACCACACATAAACACACACCCTCACTGTAGGCAGAAGGGCATGGTAGAAAGATCTCTAGTGGAAGACACAGTTCTAAGTTTGTGCACCATCTTTTCACCCAGGGGCAGCCTTGGCTAAGTAAAGTCCCCTCTTATAAAGATGTATAAGAAGGCTCATGAAAATAAATAAATGGGACAAGGGGTGACAATTCTCTGAGGAGAGCCTCTCTCAACTGCCCAGCATTCCTGTTCCTGGCTGAAAGAAACCTGTCTCAAATCATATAATTTCTTCTCATTTTGGAGGAAGGTTAGCCTCCTGTCTCTACCTTCAGTGGAGGCCTGCAGACCCTGGAAGATAGAGTCAGACAGCCTGTGCATGGATGGATATTGTCCTCAGTAAAAGCAAATGCACTGTATAAAGAGCCACTTGAGAATGAAAACCAAGGAAGATGCAGACTCCAGATGCACCATGGGGTGAGACCTTCTAAAGTTCTGCTCAGAACTGTATAAATACATGGCATGCCCCTTGGTTTAAAACCAACAAACAAACGACAATAACCAAACCAGACCAAAAGCATCCTAAGTCAATAAATTCCTTTATTCCCTAAGTTGGTTTGAATTTACAACCAACGAGTGCTTTGTGTTAGTGACTAAGCTAATTCCTGGTCTTCTCTTTCATTCAAACCCTTATAACTCTGTCATGTAGAAAGGTTGTTATGCAAACAAGCAAAGCACTGAACTAGCAAGCAGAAGGACAGACACGTTAGGACAGCAGAAAGTATGGGCAACAGGACCCTGGTTCTCTGAGGCTCCGTCCCTCCTCTGCAGAAACAAATATGTTAATCACAACCTACATCCCA
Organism: Arvicola amphibius; assembly: GCF_903992535.2. NCBI lineage: Eukaryota > Metazoa > Chordata > Mammalia > Rodentia > Cricetidae > Arvicola > Arvicola amphibius. The sequence continues at coordinate 64,368,853 of NC_052050.1, read as the reverse complement.
TTAAAAAAAAAAATTCACTTGGTCAACAGCCCCAACACTTATGCTATCACTTGTGTTAAAATGATTTTTATTATTTGTATCCTCTGAGGATGACAGCAACTAATTAGATCACATGAAAACAAGCTTTATTTTATAAGATCAATGTGTGTGCGGAAGCAAATTGACTTCCTTTGGAATTCTCAGTGTGGTTCATCAGTACTTTCGATGAATCCTCAAACGTCAACATCTTTGTCACCCTCCTATAACTTTCTCCTGCCCCTGTTCCTGTTCTCTTGACAAGTGGGTTTTTACCAGAACACAGAGTAGAAATGTCTTAACGAATGGCTGTGGCCTTCCTCCCTCCATGTAGAAATACAGGCTCCATGAAGAGAGGGAGTCACTCTCAGTGTACACTGTGGGTGGGAGCTGAACTTGACCGGGAGCTCAGCATTTCGGAAATGTCCCACAGAACACCTGTACCACAATCAAAGCCTCTGTGGGATGGTTTCCTGTCTCAAAGTGTTTACTTTTATTTATTCTCGGACAATTTCATATGCATATATAATAGATCTTGTTTTAAGCTACTCCTCAGCCCCTGAACTTTACCTAAGAGCCTCCAGCTCATCCCCCTGTCTACTTTATATCCTCCATGTATAACTATTTATTTACTTTTAAGCCAATGAGTCTAATTAATGCTGTCCATATACACATGGTGTGAGGCCATTCACTGAGGCATGGGGAAACCTACCTACCAGTGGCCATGTGCCTAAGGAAATATGACTCTCCCTCCCAGAAGTCATCAGCTTCCAAGAGCTCCTCAGCTAGAGGTGAAGGCATAGGACCTCCCCCAACTCAGCCAGTGCTAGACTGTTGACAGGCTTGATCTTCTGCAAGTCTTACCTGTCACTACAGGTCTGTGTGTTCAGGAGAGCAGCAGCCAGGTCATGTTCGGAAGACAGCGTTTCCTACCGTTCCCCTGAGGCTCTTACTGGGGCTTTCACTTCCAGCATCCCCTCACAGTTGAGCTTCCTGCAGTAGCTCTATCTCTTCATTGAATTCTCTTTTCACTCCACTGGATTGTCCCACTGTGCTGGCATCCAGACTGGGCACCTCATGTTTACACAGCAAGCACCCTACTGAGCGAGTCAGCCCCTGAGCTCTCATCTTCGCAATTAATTTCCAGATCTCACGTGAAATGTGTTACGTAGACTGTAATGCATTACTGTGGAAAAAGGGAATTCTGGGAAGTGCGGGTCTGGTTGGCCAAATCGACAGTACAAAGACCACCATTATCATGAAAAAGCTTAGCAGACTGGAAGGTCACATGGTATATCATTACAGGGACATCCTTAAACAGAAATGTGAACTTACCACTAATCCTTCTAACTTTCTCCTTAAGTTTAATAAATTTACTATTTCATTAGCATCTTTTAATTACCTAGGGTAATGTGTTTTCATACATGTATATGAAATATCTTGACCGTGATCAGTCCCTGTTACTATCCCTTGTCCCCTCCCAATTGTACTATTCCTTTCCTCTGCCTAAATGCTCCCCTTCCTAACTTCATGTTTCCTTATTGTTGTTGAAGCAAAGAATTTAGGTAGAATTGCTTCTGTGAGGGCTGACATACAGGAGTGTAGATGACTCAATCAATGGCTACAACACTACAGAAAAATTCTCTCCTCAACTTCTGAAGTACAATAATAGATCCTGGCAAAACACCGTAATGAAACTCATTATGCTGAATCAATGAAATAAAGTTTGGAAGAAATACATTTATGTCATAGAAAAAAGTAAGATAATTCCGACAGGGTATACATTCTCTAAACCAGGGCTTCTTGGCCTTGGTCCTTATTCACACAGTACAGGATACTTCCTTGCTCCAGGAGCTACTCTGTACACCGCTGGCTACGTAGCAACATCCTTGGCCTCTCCCAACAAATACTTATATCTATGAGGCCCACATCCTTCCCAGGGTCAGCAAACAAATTCATCTCCAGACAATGCCAGCTGCCCCTGGATGGCAGGACCCTCTCCCCACTCCTCCCCCCCCCCCCACTTACGGAGAAGCTCTACTTTCAGTAAAGCGAAACAGGCAACGGTTTTGTTTTTATATTAAACTCACTTCTGGTTGAAAACACGTTATCTACCACCGCTTGTGCATCTGACTCCCTAGATGGTGCTTTTGGAGTCTGCAAACTCACTCGGCATAAATATTAATGCATTGGAAGAGACTCTCTCTGTGGGTTCGACTTTGAGAGGAAGCTTAAAAGCAGGACTCAGTTGGCCAAGGTCGCTAATTAAAATACTGTGGATGGTTAGCGTTAGAGGCTCCACCTTTTATCCCAACAAAGGGAAGTATGCAACAGAGAAGGCAACATCCCTAGGCAGATCCAGGCCATTTCAAAAGAGTTAAGCTAACTTACTTCCCTTAATGAGGCCCTAAAAGGCTACAGAGTGAACAATGCCTTATAATGATACGTAAGCTGATTCGCTTACTTCAAATTGTTTTACATTATACCAAGTAAAAAGAAAAAGAAAAAAATCATAGCAAAATATCTAAATTCACTAAATCCCATATTCCTGAGTCATCCATCCTGAAATGGCTGCAAATGTTTAAAAAATAAATAACTAAGAAGACCAGTTAATACTACCTTACTTTTTGAGACAGGGTCTCTCACTGAATCTGGAGATCATCCCTTCAACTAGAGGATTGGAAAGAGCCCAGGGTGGGATCCACTTGTCTCTGCCCAGCCCCCAAGCCAATGTTGTGCTAACCATGTATACATGCTTTCTTGGCTGGCTTTTACTTGGGTTCCTGGGTTCAGGGATCTAAATTCAGATGCTCATGACTGCACGGCAAACACTGTAGCCACTGAGTTATCACCCAAGACAGAAATAAAGAGACACTCATGCCCCTTCATTTGGTTTTCAGACTGTCGAAATGATGATCGATACTGACGGAACTGGGGTTTCTCCAGGAATCCCGTGCTAGGAGAAGGAAAGTATTAAAAGTCTGGTACCAGTCAGAGGAGTAGCTTGCATCCTGGAACATTTCACGTGGTTCTGATAGGGTTTATACCTTCTGAAATGAGAGACTGTAGCTAAGACAGTGGTGATGGGCAAGACCACACCTTGGCCAGAGTTGTTACACATGCCTCACCCACTCCATTTAAACCTAAACCTAAGTTAAAACCCTGAAGATGAACTTGGGGTGGACATTTGCTCTCTGAGCCTCTTTATTTGTTTCTCTACTACAACGTGGTCATTTGTTCCTCATCGCTTCTCTCTGAATTTCTCTAGTACATGTCCAGGAGACCAAGCCTGGCTCATTATGGCTGCCAGGGCCCAAGGTCTGACTCTTGTGCTGGTAATCATATCAAATCATACTGCATGCCAGAGAGAGAATGAGAATATTCTCAGGGGTCCGGTGGGCAAAGTTAAGCCGTGATGAGCTGTCAGTCTTATTCTCTACAGAAAAAGTAAGCAATTTCTTCTGAAGCCATTCAAACAGATGTGATCATGTCAATCAGGCCCAGAGTCTGTATAAGATTAGAAAGTTCATTGCCAATGGCTCAATGCTTAGAGATCATCAGACGGTAACACGCCACTGAGAGCAGAGATGCACATGGAAATGGCCGTATTATGTTTGTGTCTGGTCTGCAACTGTGTGTAAACACATGACTTTGTGGCATAAGTTAATCTAAACTTATTTATTTGTATGCATTATTTATATATGCTAGATATTCAATATACATATTTATAGATACATGTCTGTATGTGTGCACTCACTTTTGTTGATCTGTGAGGGTGAATTCATTCTTTAAAATGCTCCACTGTACTGGCAGAAAACTTGATTAATATGCAGAAGCCCTTGGTTTCATCTCAACACTAAAAAAATTAAAGACAATACATTCTTACTCTCATGCTAAACCCGCAACTAAGTAGCAATCTAATTTACTCCATGAAGAGGGAAGAAAGGACACTCCTTTCTGAGAGTTTTTCTCTATCACCCAGTCCTGTAAGTTCTCAGTACCATCAATAACACAATTTTGTCTCTTCTGATCAAAGTAGCCGTGCTAAACTGAGAATCCTCTGGATGAAGGAAAGCTCTTTACATTTTGCCAGAGGGAACAAGGGTCAAGAGCTAGTACGGGTCTCCGGAGAGGGAGATATTGAGTGGGTAACACACATCTGTGCAAATGTGAGTACTTACATCTGGATCCACAGCACCCATGGAAAGTTAGATGTGGTGGCATGCATATCGGTAATCCCATTGCTAGCATGACCATGATCACAGTGTCCAAACATCAAGATGGGGTGTGAAAGCAAGAGAATCCCTGGAAGTTCACAGGCCAGGTCACCTGTCATAGGTCAAGTTGGGGACAAGAGACCCTGTGTCAAACAAAGTGCACGGGCAGGACAGACTCCAAGTTTCTCTTCTAACCTCTACCTGTGCTCCAAGGCTCCTGTGGCAAAGCGGGGAGGGAGAGTGAGTACAAGCTAATTTCCCAGGGTCACAAAGACAGTATAGTGCAGCCACCCCTAAAACCCAAGTCTCTGGCACACTAGTCTAATCATTTTTCTGGCTGAGGATTAGCTACGGTCCTTCTCAAATTCCCTGGTGTCGGTGAGCATGAATCTAAGAGGGCTCCATGTGTCATTTTCCCTCTTGAAGACAGCTCTGCTTGGCCTTGCCGGTCCCCAGGTGGATGTCTGACAAAGGCTGTGTTGAAAACAAATTAGGCTGTGCTGCACGTGCATTAATTTCTTGGCTAATATTTCAGTTTACTATATTGAAAAGCCCTTCGGAGCCACCCCACTCTGCAAGAACACTCTTTATTGCTCAAATATTTGAGTTCCAATTTCAAGACCCGTCAATCTATCAGGACTCATGAGTTGGCTTAACCTGTTTTCCTCTGCTCCTTGACAATATTATTTAGTATTTGTTGGGCTGTACCTGACACAAAGAGAGTTTATTTTATATTTAGTCAAATAAGTTGAAAGTTGCTAAAAACACCCCCATCCTCAAATCCGCATTGCAATGCCTCTCTCCCCCTCCCACCCCACTCTTTCCTTTTCTAACTCTGCTGAGCCCCTTATCAAAGCAATTACAGGGTTTATCTACATCAGGAAGCTGCCAGTATGGTGCGAATCTCAGGCTTTGAAAGGGGGATTAAAAAGAGTTCCTTTCCTCCCCAGGGAGCCTGTCCACAGGGGAAAAAAAACCCTTAGATCTGCACAGAAGTTGGCTCTCTGCTAGTTCCTTTCATGCAGAAGTGATATTTACAAACAAAATAAACACATCTCTCTCTCACACACACACAGAGACACCCTTATCCTTTCTGGTCGTTTTCTACATCTTTTCTCTCACACCAGGACATGAGAAAGGAGTATACCAAAATTCTAGACGTCCCCAACGCTACAGCTGTGTGTTTGAGAACGAGGAAACTCTTGGCATGTTACACTGATTCAGGTTTCCTGGTAGTCCTCAGGACCATTCCTTTTTCCCTTCCAATCTTTCTCCCCTTTGCATCTACCTCCTCTTGTAGCTGACACAACAATCTCAATCAAATAGACAGATGCACCAAAGCACAGACTTACAGACTTGGGTGGCTCCGAGGAGCTTTGCAATGTAGTAAATTGAAGTATTAGCACAGAAATTCAGGCATGGGCAAGACAGCATAGTTTGTCTCCCACACCTTTGTCAGACTTCCACCTGGGGACCCAAGGAACCGACCATAAGTTTCTAACATCCCTTTTGAGTTTGGAGTCTCTGCCCTTTCCAGTCCATTTACCACCCAGCGTGAGTGGCGGAAATAGCAGGTTGCTGTCCCGGGAAGGATTCCTACTTCACGACAGAACTGTCTAGATCTTCTGCACTGGTGCTCTCTGCTCTACAGGGTTGCATTTCCCAGTATCTTTTGCCTTATTTTGGAAATTAGTGGGCACAGACTCCTGAAAATGAAAGCAAGCATATAGCTATATTTATCATCACAGTGACAAGGTAGGAGGCAAAAGGCAGCCTCAGGAATGAAGGATTTGTCTCATGGTTTGAAGGAGTGCAGTCTCTAAGTACAGGGCAGGTGTGGTGGCAGGAGTGGGAGGGAGGTGGCTGGTCACACTGCACCCACAGTTAGGAGGTCGAAAGAGATGCATGCAGGTGCTCAGCTCACTTCCTCTTTTCCTCTTTGTCTTCAAGTCAGTCCATGGTCCCAGCAATGGTGTCACCCATGCTCGGGTGGGTCTTCCTCCTCAGGTTAGCATCTCTGGAGACTCCCTTACAGACACCAGTCCTAGAGATATGAATCACATCCAAACCAGACAGCTGTCCTTCGCATCCTTCTTTGACTCCTCATCACTCTTGGGAGACAGGTGGATGGTGGAACCTTCCCATCTAAGGCCTTTGAAGATGGAAGCTGGGGATGAAGACAGCAGAGTAGACCAGAGTGGCAGTCCCCGGGGACTCTACAGAGCTTCGACACCAGCCCCAAATGGTCCTCTCTGTACCCCATGTAACCCTCACACATTCCAATCGTTGTTGTCATAGGATCTTCCTTAAACAGGTGCACACAGCCATAGCTTTAAAGGTAAACTGGACACTCACCAACTTTGCAGCTCCTTCCATTGTCCCTGCTGGCTGTGGCTGGTGTAGCACAGACTTTTCCACTAGCAGTGTGTGCCACAGCCCCTTCCACACTTCCTTCCAGTTCCTCACACTTGTTCCGACAGCTCCCTTCAGCTGCTTGTGGCTCTCGTTGCCTGGATAGTGGCATCTCTGAGACACCACTTAAGAAGGATTCCCTGATCCTTCCCAAGCTTAACATGTGACCACCATCTTGCTTATCCTCAGCCCAGCATGCCTCCCAACCTCCAATTCTCATTTATTTGCTTACCATCTAATTGTAGACCAGAGATCTCTATTGTTATGCAAACTCCTGTTTAATAAAAACTACATCAATGAAGTTTCCACCACTGCACTCAACAAAACTTCTATCCCAGCCTGAGGGGCCTGGCCACAGGAGACTCTGCGTGTGGAAGGCCCAAATGGAAGTCCCCCTAAAGTGGTAAACAGCAAGTAAGTTCTATGCCCTAGAAACAAATCCTTTTTTCACCTTGCATCCTCCACCCCTTCACAGCTCAGCATGTTAGGTTGAGTCTCTCCTTTTGCACTAAGATGTTCACCTGGTGGGTGACTCGGGAGATGGCTCAATGGGTCAAAGTCCTTCTTTGTAAGTATAGGGACTTAAGTTGAAGTCATCAAAATCTAAGTAAAGCTGGGTTCGGCAGCATGTGTCTGTCGTCACGCTGCACTTATGGTGGAATGAGAAGCAGAGCCAGGACACTCTCAGAAGCTCATATCAGCTAGCCTGGTCTATTCAGCAGCAAGCACCAAAGAGACATGACTTCAAACAATGGCAGTGGTGAGGACGGGTGCCTGAGGGTGTCCGCTGGCCTCTACACGCACTCAGCAATACACACACATGCCTGCACACTGGAGCCCACACATGGATTCACCTGGTTGAAGCTGAACCCCTTGAGAAGTTTCCTAGGCATCACTGGGATCCCACCCTTCCAAGTGAGCTACTTGGAAGCTACTTACCTTTTCTTGCAGAAGCATGAGAATCATCACTTAAGCAGAATAATTCCAGGGCCCATGCATGGGTGTGGCCATCATATAACTTAATTTCAGTTCTCAGACTGGTCAACATGTGATTGTATGAACTATCATGGTACCAGCTAGCATGTTCAAAATTGAAGCTAATTGCAGCTTGGAGCAGGATATGTAAATGATATCCAAGGAGCCTGTAGTATATTTGCTAAGGTAAGTTTTCTATACATTGTGGTTCCATTATCCTTGACGCCTGGAAAGCACATGACACCCTGTGTGTATTGCAGGGATGGTACAACTTCATTGTCAATTGGATGAGATTTTCTATCCCTTAGGAGACACACTTCTAGAAGTGTCTCTTTGTTGGGGGGAGGGTTCAGAGAGGATTAATTGAAGTACGAAGGTATATCAGGAAAAGGGGTGGATAGTACCATCCCACAGAGTGGTGTCACAGACTGAATGGAGTTGCACCCAATGTGGGGCTTAATGATGGAGGAGGGTCATCTGTCTATGTGTTACTTTCATTGGTTAATAAAGAAACTGTCTTGGCCCTTTAATAGAACAGAAAATTAGGTAGGCGGAGAAAACAGAACAGAATGCTGGGAAGAAGAAGGCAATGAGGCAGACGCCTCAGGCATTTGCCACGATTCTCTGACCCAAGACAGACACAGGTTAAGATCTTTCCTGGTAAGCCACTACCTCATGGTGCTACACAGATTACTAAATATGGGTTAAAGCAAGATGTGAGAATTAGCCAGTAAGAGGCTGAAACTAATGGGCCAAGCAGTGTTTAAAAGAATACAGTTTCCATGTAATTATTTCGTGTGTAAAGCTAGCCAGGTGGCGGGACGCGGCTCGCTGCTCCTTCAACAATGAAAGATGAAAAAGGAGAAAGGAACAAAAAGCATCTGAGTTCCAGCATTCCCATTTCTGCTTCCTGACCCATCAAGATATGAAGAACCCTGGTCACACAGTCCCTACCCTGCCATCTGCTAGGATAAGCTATACTTTCTTAATGAACCCCGACTGCTCTTCCTCTTTCTTAATTGTTCCTGTCAGGTCCTTTGCTACAACAGCAAGGAAAGTAACCAATACAGGTACTGCCATAATTTTATTTTATTTTATTTTTAAGAGGTTTATTTATGTATATGTATGTGTATGCCTGCATGTTTAGTCTCATGTGTACAGTGCTTGCAGAGGCTATAAGGGGACACTGAACCCACTGGACCTGGATTTACAGACAATTATCAGCTCCTTGATGTGGGTTCTTGGGATGGACCCTGGGTCCTCTGTAAGAGTAGCGAGTGCTCTTAGCTGCTAAGCCCTCTCCAGACCTCACCCTCACAACTTTAGTAGCATAATCAATAGTATGTGTCTACTTACCAGCTCATATCTTCTTATCTGCATACCAATTGTGATGTCATAAGAACAGGGCTTGCTTATAACACCTCCTAATTGATGAGAACCAATGTACTGTGCTGCACCAGGTCACTCCATCTAACAAAGTAAAACAGATGATTGAGTGTCACCCCAGGCCTGGCACAGGACCCTAAGGCACCATAGTGAACAAGCTTGCCAAGATGCTTTTCCACATGGGTGATGATCCGTCACAAAAAAATAGTCTGGCCAGTAATTCTGCCCAAAATATCCTGAAGTAGGGAATGTCTCTACCCCCATGACTGTACTGTATTTACAGACTCTGCTGCCTCCTGCATCACCCTGCTAAATCTGCTTCCTGGCAGGGGCTAACAGTTGTCTACTTGCTTGGTGTAAGAAGTGTCAAGCATATACTATTCCACCTAAGGCTGCTCTTCTGTAGATGTCAGCTCTCTGGATAAGAATCACATTTGATAAGCTAGATAATGTTGTATAGAGGATGGATTCCCCTAGAAAGGGTGAAAAAGTTTGCAAGTGAAAACAAATGTCATTGTATTTATTTATGTTTCCTTAAGAAAAAGTGCTGAATAATACCAGTCCCAAGTCAGGAAGAATAGAGGGGAGAAAGTTTCTTAATTAAAAAAATAGTGACAATGTCCTTTGCTTTACAGAAGCTGCTCAACTTCAGGAGGTCCCATTTATTCAATGTTGCCCTTAATGTCTGTGCAGCTGGGGTTATGCGCAGGAAACCGTTCCCTGTGCCCATTTGTTGTAGAGTACTTCCCACTTTCTCCTCTATCAAGCTCAATGTGTTCAGATTAATATTGAGGTCTTTAATCCATTTGGACTTGAGTTTTGTGCATGGTGATAGATATGGATCTACTTTCATTCTTCTACAGGTTGACATCCAGTTATGCCAGCACCATTTGTTGAAGATGCCCTCTTTCTTCCATTGTGTACTTTTGGCTCCTTTATCAAAAATCAGGTGTTCGTAGGTTTGTGGTTTAAGATCCGGGTCTTCTATACGATTCCATTGGTCAACTTCTCTGTTTTTATGCCAATGCTACCTGAGGGTTGTCAAGAGACTTGACCCTAGAGGGGTTCCCAGGTTTCCAGGGAGACGCCCCCAGTTAGTTCCTTGGGCAGCTGAGGAGAGGGAGTCTGAAAAGGCCAGTTCCTATAGCCATACTGATGAATTTCTTGCATATCACCATAGAACCTCCACCTGACGATAGATGAAGAAAATGACAGAGCCCCACATTGGAGCACTGGACTGAGCTCCCAAGGTCCTGATGAGGAGCAGAAGGAGAGAGAACATGAGAAAGAAAGTCAGGACCGTGAGGGAACCTCCAGCTGGCGACAGATGGGGAAGGTGACTGAGCCCCACATGGGAGCACTGGACTGAGCTCCCAAGGTCCTGATGAGGAGCAGAAGGAGCGAGAACATGAGGGAGAAAGTCAGGAACGTGAGGGGTGCGTTCACTCATGGAGACGGTGGGACAGAACTAAAGGGAGATCACCAACTCCAGTTGGAATGGGACTGATGGATCATGCGACCAAACCCGTCTCTCTGAATGTGGCCAACAGCGGGGGCTGACTGAGAAGCAAAGGACAATGGAGCTGGGCTCTGATTCTTCTGCATGGACGGGCTCTGTGGGAGCCTTCTCAGCTTGGTCGATCACCTTCCTGGACCTGGGGGGAGTTGGGAGGACCTTGGTCTTAGCATAGAGTGGGGAACCCTGATGGCTCCTTGGCCTTGAGAGGGAGGGAGGGGAGGTATGGGTGGAGGGGAGGGGAGGGAAGGGGGAGAAGGAGGAGAGGGAAGGGGGAGGAGGAGGGGAGGGAGGGGGGAGGAGGAGGGAAGGAGATGGAAATTTTTAAATATAAAAAAATAAACCATGAGAAAAAAAATAAAATAAATGTTAGCCACAGGATCAGTACTGGATGAGGAAAACAGATGATAGGAGAGAAGAGAGAAAGAGGCCCCTAAATATGCTAGAACTAAGGGAAAGTCCTGGAGACTGGAGGCTCATGTGTTTATCTTTGTTGAGGCCATTAATTTCATTATCAGTCTGTGTAAACAAGTTATATAAATGGATAATCATGACTTAACGCGGAGGCATAGATTGGCGTCTTGGGAATTTTCCACTGTAGGATGCTGAGGCTGCCTGAGCTGCCCCCACAAACAACACATGTCTCCACTCCATTCTCAGGCAAGGTTCTCTCTGGCCTATGAATACAGACTATAGGATCATGGGCTTAAAGTCCACGGGACAGGCTTGTCTTGGCATTCTGCGTCTGATGCACAGTGGCCCTGCCACTTCTAACCTCAAGTTCTTCCTCTGAAAACCTCACGAGGGACCCTGCCTCCTAATGCTCTACCTGTTCCAGGTAAACAACCCGGACAACTATGACGACAGTTAGATTTCTCCTGCAGGATGCACTGTAGTTTTCTCTAAAATGTACGCGGCTCCATCAGCTGCGCTAGACCTTACCTTTGCCTTGTCAACAAGGCTCTTCCAGGTGAAGCAATTACAAAGTTGATTACAGGAGCTGGAACCGCTGGCGAAGTGATGAAGAGATTCATCGGGGTTCCTAGTTGAGCTCTGTGTGATTAGCTTGTCTGTGACCGTGAGCAGCCCTGTCTCTGTGGGCACATTCCATCGGACACAGAGCAGTTTCATAATTCCAAACCTGATCACCATTCAGGAAGGGGACATACGTTGGCATCATTAACACGTGTTCATTTATTTTAATGGGGCATTAAGTCTGATTTATCGGATAGCATTAAAGGAGAAAGATCATTCCAGAATTACAGCTGTGTAAGAGCAGTTAACATTATCTCACCAGTAGCCCTTCTAGAAGGATGATCATCAGTGTCCCTGATTCTGGAAACCTCTGTCCCATTGTGTCGTCAGCAAAACAAATCAAAACCAGCAACAACAGAGGGGCACATGGGAGGCCAGATTCACCTCTGCATATTCTTTTCTACAAGGTGGCTCCTATCGCTTCTGGGGTAAACTTCAGTGTTGGCAGAGAACAAGATCCTTGTGTACACTCCTTTGAAGTCTAACCACAGTTGAAGGCTCTGGCAATAGCTCTTATTTGCAACGCTTCCCTCCCGTTATTGCTAATTCTTTGGGGGTGATGTATAATCTTACCTTACCACTATACAACTCAAATGCATGGGAATGCAGCATCCAATCTTTCCTAGAAACTTCTAGATAAATGACATCTCAGATTATCAACCTCCTTAGATATATCTTCCCTTGCATTAGTCTTTCCCGAGCTCTTATTTGCCACCCGGTCCTTCCTAATAATCATGTGTCCCTTTGTTCTCATTTTGACCAAATTGTCCTACGAGAAAAGAAGCCTAGAAGGGAAAATAACAAAGCATATGGTGGACAATGGCAGCTTTAGGGTCTAGGGTTAGTTTTTGGAAAATTCTTGAACATTTTGTTAGTGTTTCCAGTAATTGTGCTTATATCCGCATGAATGGCGAATGATTTCTGATGTGTTCGTGAGCTATTGCTTAATCTCAGCGTTTCCAGTTCACCTTAAAGGCTATAAAGATAAGCCCTGACTCTGAACATTTTTCAGTGGACTTCTCAACTTTGTCAACAATTGTGACCAAAGATGCTCAAATTAACACATCAGCAGCATGAAGGAGTGTGGTTACCTAACGGGTATTGCTCCTCCTTCATTGGTGTTTAACTGTCACCTTGTTAGAACCTAGAGTCATCCGGGAAGGATCTCATGAAGAATTATCAAGATCTTGCAGGTTGGCCTATGGGTATATACATTAGCATTGTCATTATTATTAATTCACCCAGCCCACAGTAGGCAGCACCACTCTCTAGGCTGGCCCCTGAAGGAAAAAAAGGCAGCAAGCAGGCAATGTGGGTGCATCTGTTTTTCTCCAATCTTCGCTATAAATTGGACTATGATGTGACTAGCTGTTTGAGGTTCTGTCTTTACTTCCCTGAAATGATGGGGTGTAACCTGGACTTCTAAGTCAAGTAAACCCTTTTCTCCTTGAAGCTGATTTTACTTGGGATATTGTGTCAAGGCAGCAGAAATGAACCTAGCAAAGCAGGCACCCCTTTCCTCTCTGTCTTTATTCTGACAGCACGAGGTTAACAGTCTGCACATGACTTCACAAGGCTGTCCTGGAGTCCCAACACAACAACCACCCACTCCATCCCATTAGGAGACTGGAGAGCGGGAGCTACAGGCCAAATGGAAAAGTCATCGGGAAAGTTAACCTGGCTGGAGAAAGATCTTAAATAACATCAGTTCTATAACCACCTACTCAGGAACTGACCCAACAGGGTCAAAACTCTACTTTCAGCCAAGGTATAGAACTCAAATCAATATTATTTTATTTAATATTAAGGAATCATCGTAATAACCATGTACACTTTAGCGTAGATTCCCAAGTGTTCTTATCGTGGTCAGAACATCTGAAGAGATGGGGCAATCTTTCTATATGGGGGGTAGCTACATTTTAGAGCCTTCAAAACCCTGGGAATTCACCATCATTTCCAGTCATAGCACCTCAGCCCTCCAAAAATAAGTGCAACCAGGCCCCCGGGTGCTTTGGCAAACACCATATTCACTTTCCACCCAAACAGAAGACATCCTCTCACGTGCAGATGGATGGTCCAAATGCATTACAAATAAGGCAGGAGGCCGATACCCAGTGATACCCACCGATCTCACTCATCTCCAATGCCACATCTCATTAGTTTGATGGGGATTCATTTCCATTGTATCTTTCTCTCAATCTAACACCATCAGCAATTTCATATGAGAATCAACTCTAACTATGCTCATTTCTCATCAAGAAAGATAATGGCCCTGCCCAAGAGATACATGTTCAGAGGCATGGTTCTTCAGTGAAGCAATGCTTTGTGGAAGTCAGGCAAGCTAGAATGGCATGTTTTGGTTTCCATAGATTTAACTGTCCCTTCCATATTCTTGGTAAAGTTGGCTCTGCCAGTCAGGGAAGTGTCACATCTAAATTACTTATTCTGAAATTGCTACCTATGGCTTCCCTTACTGCCAATCATGCTGGTGGATGAATTTATAATTCAATAGCTACTGGTCTCACCCACACTGCAAACCGAAAACAACTCAAGTCAGTAATTGCAGGGAACAAATTGTTATCAGCTCGTAAAAACCTAGTTCTCTTAGGTAATGCTTTAACCCCTGAAGTCTCTCAGACTGCCAAGGCAGTGAAACCAAAGCCATGACATCTTCCCTATTTACGAGAGACTGAAGAAGAAAGAAGCTCTGCCCATACAGGTAGACAGAGTGAAGGGGGCTGTTTGGGGGTGAAATGCAGCTACTGATTCTATCTAAATTTAGTGTGAGAGATTGGTCTCCAGTCACTGCCCCCTTCTGCACAAGTCTCCTTTACAACTGCTTACGTAGGCGTTCACATCCGTGTGTTTGCACTGAAGCAGAGGCAAGTGTGTGGAGCAAAGAATCCAGAGACGCTCAGGCCCTCTCAGGGTGGGGCACGTTGGCATGACAGTTGAAATTTCTAGCATTTCAGGAATCTTACAGGCAGCTTCAGCAAAACTTTTTTTTTTTTTAAGGTTTTGACATCTCAATATTTATAAAAGTGAAAGAAAAGACAAACTCATTTTAGGCGAATTCAGTGACACAGCTGAGGGGAAAATAACACCACATGACCAGTGCGACCTTAAGCGAAGGGTGTCCATGAAGACAGTAGTCACGGCTCAGTGCCCGGCATCATTGGATCTGTCCTCATTCCCTCTCATTGGACTAATAATGCAAATCTCACAGTACTCAAGGACTGATGATTAATCCTTTCTGGACAATTTCGGCTATCTTATGACATAGAGCCTCCCTTAATTGGAATGAGAGAATGGTCGTCATTGATGGTCAGCCTAGCCTTATCGGGTGTTTACCATATTTAAATTTGATACTGTGCTTTAAAAGAAAACAAAAATGTGCAATTATACATCAGTTATAGGAGGGAGGGAGGTAAGTAAATAGATGATAGATAGATGATAGATAGACAGACGCCACATCACGGATAATCGAAAGTGCATTCTCTTAGGTAGTTATTAAATGCCACTCCTAAAGGAAGACTGTTAACAAGATACTCAAAAGCAGCTTCTAGAAAAACACAGACAAGTAACAAAGGACTGATGGAGATCCTCTGTGAAATGTAATCCTGACTAGTAAAACAAGATGAGAGGGAAGCTATGTAAAATTTGACTCCTTTACTGGGGTCTACTTGTTAATAAGATTTCTAATATTGGGACTTACTAGGAACCAAATAAGCCCCTAATCACAAGAAAAGTTTTAACCCCAAAGTAATGTTATAAGAATGTTTTTTTTTTCCGGACTTCATATGATCTTTACTATCTCTCTCATGATCCCATTTCAGTATAACTCTCCTCTTGTTAGGTCAATGGTTTTCATCTAAGCCAATGGTTCTCAACTTAGCCAATGGTTCTCATCTAAGCTAATGTTTCTCAACTCAGCTAATGGTTCTCAACTTAGCCAATGGTTCTCACCTAAGCTAATGGTTCTCACCTAAGCCAATGGTTCTCACCTAAGTCAATGGTTTTTAATTTAGCCAATGGTTCAAAGTAAGCTAATGGAACTCAACTAAGTTAATGCTTCTCTACTAAGTCAATGGTTCTTAACTAAATTAATGGTTTTCAGCTGGAGTCTTTTGTCTCTTTGCTCTCACCTCAACCAAAAGTCACCTGGAAATCTTACATCTATATGTAAAATAATGTTAAGCAATGATTTTTCTTTGCTTTTTAAAGGAAAAATAAGCTACTTCCTCACTTTCCCTTTCTGAGTTTCACTGATAACATTATGGAACTAAGTTCTCTTTCCAATCCTTGGATGAAAAGTCGGTTTCTTCGGGGACCAGAACACCCCAGTCTACAGACCAAGGTGGCTTCCAGAATCACAGGACCTCACCACTGCAAAGGTAAAAAACCAAATTCACAGAGCTAATATAGATTTGTGTTGAGATGCAACTGTTTTCCAGGAAGACTCAGATGTCTTCTGGGAAAACAAGTCCCTTCTTACTCATTCAGTGTGGGACTGTTCTCAGCAAGCTCCTTTGACTCTCAAGAGAATGTTGCAACACCTTTCCCATAAATGTTTGATGGCATTCCATTGACTCTGTAATCCTATTGCATGCAGGCAGAGTTTTCCATAATAAACCAGTGTTCTCTCTAGACCTGTTGACATAGAAATGTTTCTATTGAAGGATATCCCCCCCCCCCGCAGCCTTTACTTGAGCCATTCTTGGTTTTGCTGAGGTAGAAATGGTTACTAGTGGAAACCTTCCAGTTAAAGGCCAGGGATAGTGCTAAACAGCCCACAAGAGACAGGAAAGCCTCCCACAACAAAGAATTAAGTTATCAAAAATGTCAGCAGTATAGTTAAAGAGTCCTATTCTAGATCAACTTGGTGTAAACCACCTGACATGTCTATGTGGATCACGCCATTCTTAAAATGGTGTGTGTGTGTGTGTGTGTGTGTGTGTGTACATGTGGAAGCCAGAAGTTGGAAGTGGATTTCTTCCTTTCTTTCTCAATTTCTCCCCCACTTTATTTTGTAAGGAAGATCTCTCATGAGCTTGGAGATCACTGATTGACAATCCTAGCTGACCAGTCAGATCCTTGGTCCCCTTCTCCAACTCCCCAATAACCACTCAGGGGCAAGTTCAGACCCTTGAGTAGCCTCTGAGGCAGGCATCTCTGGTGTGACCCAACTTCATCTCACACTAGTATCCTCTGTATCTGAACCCCTGTCCCACAGTACCCAGATGGCCACATCTCAAATATGACTATCCTGTTCTCCTCTGCCATCCTCTGCCTTCCTAGCCTCTCTTCAGGAACTTTCTTTTTACCATCTTAACTTAGAGAACACCGTCTCACTACTTTCATGGCAAAGCTGGTCCTTGGGGAAAGCTGCAAGCAGGAGAAAGCTGTAAGGTTTAAGTCCTGAGAAACGTGTGCCTCGAATAACGAGCAACCGCAGGAGGAGTTCTGGAGTCTGCGCCGGTGTTCATCACTCCCACGGGGTGTCGGCTTGTCTTCCCTTTCTCGTCTGCCCTTACATTAATGAGGTAGCCGTGCAGGTGCAGGCAGCACCAGGGCTCCAGACTTACACAGTCCCATCAAAGATGACTTTGCATGGGCATCTCCCAGCAGCACCTCCTCAGAGTGCTCGGCTCCTCGTGGCCATCACTGATCACATGCTATTTCCCTAACTGCAAGGAAGCAAGAAAACACACACGTTTTTATTCTCTAAATTGAGAAGCAGAGAAAAAGAAGAAATACAACCACCAACCGCAAACACACTGCGGTAGGCAGGCGGTGTGCTCCGAGGGTAGAGCACTTACCCAGAACTTATGGAGCCCTGGGTTCTTCCCCCACAACCACATAAACCCAGTGTGAACTGTGACCCTGCACGCCTATAACCCCAGTAGAGGGAAGAGGATCTTAATTGCAAGGTCATCTTCAGCTGCCCAGTGAACTTGAGGCTTTTTTGTGCAACCCTGCCTTAAAAACAAGCAACCAAACAAGCTAAGAAGCGAAACAAAGTACCTTTGCAAGGTGGCGATACACCCTCCGCAGAATTCGATCTCTCGAAACACTCAAAGCGAAGGCGGCCACGTACCTTTTCTAGGAATGGCTTGGTCGGTCTGCAGCTCTCCAGGCTCTTCAAACACAGGCCTTGAGTAGTGCTGCTTCTTTTGAGGCTCATGACCGATAACCTCAATTCCAGAATTTGTCAGGGCTTCCTAACTTCCAGGAACTTAAAATACAGTTTACCTACAGTTGATGGTACTGATAGCTGCACTCCTAAAGTCCTAAGTGAAACAGATTCACTAAGCCTTGAGGAGAAAGGGAAGCGAATGCTGGCTTATGAAGCCAGCTACAGCATCAGCCGCAGACGGTGGCCCCACACTCGGGCATTACCTTGAAGTCTAACTGTGCACGTCCTTTACCCTACTGTGGAGGCTTTCTTCATAGTTGAAAAGTGTTGATGGAGCTAGCAAGTTCATTCGTTTCCTTTTTTTTCTTTCTAGTTTTGCGTTTCGGTTTGGTTTGTTTGTTTGGTTTTTGTTTAGTTTCATTTTCCGAGACAGGGTTTCTCTGTGTAACTGTGGAGTCTGTCTTGGAACTAGCTCTGTAGACCAGGCTGGCCTTGAACTCAATGAAATCCACCTGCCTCTGCCTCCCGAGTGCTGGGATTAAAGGCGTGCGCCACCTCCACCACCACTTTTTCTTTCATCTTTTTCACTTTTGACTGTTTCCCCACTCCCAAAGAATGTCCTTTGAGTTCTATCCTTTCCGTACCCATCATGCCAAATGGGGGAAATGAGAATATTTCTACTAAGATCTGGAACAAGAGGAGGATGCCCTTGTTTCCCACTCTTGCTGGAGGGGAAAAAAATAAAATAGGAGGAAAACAAAGAGATGCAGGTGGAAAGAGAAGTCGATTATTTGTAGATGACATTTTAGACTCTACAGGGACCATCCGAAAACTTAGCAATGATAAACACTTCCAGCACAGTGGCGGGATACAGTTAACACATATAAACTGGCACCCTTCTTAAATACCAATTGCCAGCCTATTGAATAAGAAATAAAAAGAAAATCCCATTCAAATTTGGCTCAAAAATCACCGTGTAAAAAAATGTACGTTTCTGCTGATAAATCTGTGTGGAAAAATCTCACAGTCTAGACCTTGAGACACTGGCCTGATATGAACACTATGATCAGCACCATCATATTGACTGCTGCTGAGAACTATTCTTGATTATTATGATATTGTGGAAAGACGTTTGTCCCTGTAGTTTTCTGTTTTTGTTTGTTTTTGATTTTTTTTCCTGGCCTGCCCTGTAACTCAGGGGTCTCCAGCATCAAGGAAACAAACACCAAGGCTTCCCTCACTCCCTCCTCTGATATTAAGCGGGGTCGACAAAGCCAACAGGGGAACCTCACTCAGACTACTAGACCCTGGAGGAAAAGCGAATTCTCCATAAGTGGCAGGCACTCAGGGGGTGAGGGCAGCCTCCCAGGTCCTCTCCGCCTCTGTTCAGTCCAATTTCATTCTATTTAAATATCAGCATTCCTAGCGCAAATCATGAGTCTCTTTCACCAACAGAAAGTCCCAGGAACCAACTGAGAAAAACAGCTAGGTTTTTCTTTTCTTCCGAACCATTTATCAGTGCCTTTATCCTGCCCCCAGGCACTTCTGAAATCCAATTCCACGTGACAGAACCTAGGGTACTGCTGGGTCTCTCTCAACAGCACTATTTTGAGAAAATGCAGGTAGGAGAGCCGGTCCACAGATGTACTGGGTCTCTTTGGTGAAGAGGCTCCTCCATGCTGGGCCATAGCTCTTGAAATCACATTTTCACCAGGCCCTAGTCTCGGAGTCCTCTGTCTCTCCATCAGACGCTGTGACTTCAGCCACCTTGAAAAGCCATCCTCACCACTGCGAAAAGTGCTTCCAGTCCTGGGTAAACATGACCAAGAATAGCTGGGTAAACATCCCCAGGTGTGGCTGGAAGGGAACTTTAAAAAAAGATCACCTTCACCTTAGAAGAAGGAGGACTGAGGTCTGGAGATGGTTCTAGCTGGTTGCCTAACAACTCAGATCAGGAGCAAGCTGGGTTCACAATAGCCACAGGGGTTTGAGGCTAGGGATGGGAACGCACGTGGTTCTGTGATATTTTAAAATTCATCCTTCCTTTGAAAACCTAACCGTGAACAAATTAATATTTCATATTTGGTGACTTTTTGGTAAATGCTGGGTAAATAACTGTCAGTCATAGTTTGAGGACAAATAGCACCTATTGGGTGCTGAACATGTTAGGTTAAGGTGGCTCTATGTACAAACAAAGGGCTTATACAGGGGAGAGGCAACAGTTCAGACAGTAAGGTATTTGCCATGCAAGCACGGGAACCTAATATCAAGGATTGGTTTAACTTTTTCCTCAGTGAAGAATGTCTCTCATGGTGTCATCCGTCAGCATTGGCTTAAACTGGAAACTGGAGTCATTATTTCTGCCAGGTTTGAAAATCTAATTAATTGAAACTCAAATTGGGTGATATATGCATCAATAAGCTGACATTTATATGAACATAAAACAATGAAAATTTCATAGACGGAGCTCCCAAACGAGACAATGGAAAAATATTTAAAGTAAAAAAAAATGAGCATCAATTCAATAATGCTTTTCTTTCTCTCAAACTATATTAGACATCAGCTATACTCTGAAGACACAGGAAATTCAGCAAGTCTAAAACCTGAAAACAAGTGAGGAGAGACAAGAGACAGAAGCTGGGGAATGGCTCAGTGGTAAAGGAAGCCGGAGGAGAGGACCAACCTACTTCTACAAGTCATTCTCTCATTTCTGCGTCCTCAGCACACACATGGACTTTCACACAGTAATATATGAAAATGATAAAATAAAACTGGTCAGGCAGCTTGGGGGCAGGTCCTAAAAAGGGGGTAGTTTTGATTTGTGTCTTTGTCTGAGTGTGGCAGAGACCACCTATCAGAACTTGGTCCCCTTAGCCCAACTCTGCCACCACCTATTAAAATTTGGTTCTCTTAGCCTAACTCTGCCTGAGCGTCTCCTGTACTGAGCTTCAGGGTCCCACACCTGCTTTGCTCCTCTCTTCATTTCTTTTCTGTGCTAATCCACCCTGACCAAAAAGCCATGGGTTTGGTTTGGCTCACAGTTGTACCAGAATGCAGTCTGTTGTGGCAGGGAAGGTAATGGGAACTGGATGCTGGTGGATCACATTCTCCCACATTCAGCAAGCAGAGGAAGGTAGTCAAGGGGGCAGGGGCTAAGCTATAAAAGAACAAACTCACCTCAGTGACATACATTCTCCAGCAAGTCTCTACTCTCTTGGTTCTATAATCTTCCTAAGGAGTGTCAACTGAGGGGCAAGTATTTCAACTTGAGCTATATGGAATATTTTATACCCAAACCACAATAGCTATGCTGTCCAAAACCAAGAATGGCATCAAATCCAAGGAAACCAAGCAAGCATTCCACTGGAGCATCTGGGATGCAGAGATGCAAAAAGGTCAGAAAATCAATACTCAGTGACTACCTAGCACAGGTATGAGGAATAGGACAGATAAAGTTGACATTTTCTTGATGGAATTTGCCTAGTCAGTGACTATGGATTTATGGCAGTCTCATAGGATTAAAGATTTTTAGCATTAGACTCTTACTTACTACAAGATAATAAAATTGTCAGAGAAATACCAAGGCAGCCATTTGTGAACCATCAACCTGTTCAGTATTGTTGATCAGGTTTAGAAGTAAGCGTGTTAATCAAGTTAGTCAACAGTAAACTAAGTGAAGTGCCGACTGAGAATTGGGGGCATGCTTATGCACAGGCAGAGAACTTCGTCTCTTCAGCACAGGCTACACAAGGGTCCAGCTCCCCTCCCTCCAGCTCTTCACATCAGTTTACTGATACCAGTCTGTGGAGGATAGGGCTGGGGTGATGAAGGCCTCTTGCTGGAGGGCAGAATTGATGCAATAAAGATTCTGAGCAGGAGCAGCTTGATGCAGAGAGATATGTAACTGCAATGGAGAACTCTGAAATATATGGGTAGTCTCACCTCCATTGGCCCAAACCACTTCAGAGAAAGAGGTTGGTATGGTTGACACTGATTGTCAGCACAGCAGGATCCAGAACCACCCAGGAGACATTTGTTTGATTTTTTAGTTTTTCGAGACAGGTTTCTCTGTAGCTTTAGAGACTTTACTGGAACTAGCTCTTGAAGACCAGTCTGGCCTCAAACTCACAGAGATTCGCCTGCCTCTGCCTCCTGAGTGCTGGGATTCTTTAAAGGCATGTGCCACCACCACCCAGCGAGACAGTTGTTTAGACATGTTTATCAGTGTGTTTCTGGGTTGGGTTAAATTGCATCGGAAGACAAATGCTGTATGTGGATGGCTCCACTCAACAGAATGGGATCTTGGACTGGATTAAAATGAGAAAAATAGCAAGCACCAGTTTTCATCTTTCTCTGCCTACCAACTATGGAAGCAGCTGCCCCAAGCTTCTCCTGTCATCTCCCTAACATGATGGACTCAAGCTGTGAGCCCAAAGAGAGACCTTTCCTTCCTTTGGTTGCTTTTCTTAGGTATTTTTGTCAAGGTAATGGGAAGAAAGGTCATCTTAATGAAGCAGCAGGGAAACACTGTGTAGGTCTGAGAGTGACCCTAGAAGATGAAGCAGTGTGTGATGAGTTGGCGAGTCAGGATAGGGAATCCTCGAATCACCTGCAAGACTAGCAATGGATGGTGTTAGCTACCATTCTCCAGTATGGCCCCGATGCTCCCTGATGTCCAGCCACACAAGTGGTCGATGTAGAGTCTATTCTGGAGTTGCTTACAATTGATCTTGGGGAGAGACATATGCATATGAAGTAATTGGCAAATAAAGCAAAATGGCTTATAATTAGATCTTGCTTTGTGCATCACATTCTATTAGTATGATGGCTCAGAAGAGGGAGATCAATGAGGTTTGAGCTACAGAGAAAGCTTTCAGAGGAGGAAAATTTAGTGTGAGGAATGGGTCACAGTAGAGGACGGAAGAAATAAGTTGGGAGTTTTCAATTCCCTTACGCTACCAGCATCTGAACTCCCTCCTGTGTTTCAGGAGTGGGCTGCCATGTGTGGCAGGTGGGCCCTGAAGCAGAAGTAGAAAATGCTTTCGTTTTCTTTTTTCCATATTCTTTCTTTTCCCATTAGCCCTGCAAGCTGGGCATAGACACATGAGCTGTGTTACCCACAGCAAGCATTTCTTTACTAACTGCAATCAAGAAGCTGGCTGTTGAAGGACACAGGGACTGTCTACTACATACACTTTGTTATATGTGGCCCTTCTTAACAGAGCATTGCAGTTGCCTTCTAAAAAACAGAGTATGAACAATGCATCTGTGGAGACACCAGACAGTGCAGAGGGGAGTAATGACCCATGGTGTGGGTGTCAGAAGAGAAATAATATGTCTGGGAGACAGAGCAGCATCTTTACAAACCAGCCTGATGCTTCCATACCCTTAGGCTGGCCAGAGGAACATAAACCATATCAACTGCATAAATAAAAGAAAGGTCTGGTTCTAAGACAAAACTAATATTGCAACAGAGGCTAGGGAGATGGCTCAGTGAGTAAATCTTGCTGCACAAGCATGGGGACCCAAATTCATATCCTCAGCCACTCACATAAGAGCTAGGTATAGGGGTGCATTCAAAATTCAGTGCCAGTAGATTGGGGGTCAGGGGGCAGAGACAGATGTTCACTGGAAGCTCACTGGCCAGCCACTCTAGTCAAATCCACGAAGTCCAGATTGAAAGGGAACTTATCTCAAATAACATTCAGAGCAAATGAGGAAAACACTTAATGCTCACTTCTGGTCTATACGCGCACGTGTGCGCGCGCACACATACACACATACACACACAAACGAATACACCCATATTCAAACATACATATACACATATATACCTACACACATAAATATACCCTTATTCACCCACACATATACATATACACATAAACATACCACATATGCCTATAGACATATTCATATACACAGATGTTACAAATTACATTAATATATCCTCAACTTGTTCTCCATATCTGGTACACTCACTCATGATCATTTTTCCCATGGAATGGTGTCTTTTCCTTAGCATCCTTTCTCTGGTTAAGGAAACTCCATGGAAAGATGTTAAGGTGATGAATCCAAATATGTACCACACACACACATTCTGTCTCTCTCTCTCTCTCTCTCTCTCTCTCTCTCTCTCTCTCTCTCTCTCTCACACACACACACACACACACATTCACACACACATTCTCTCTCTGTCTCTCTCTCTCACACACACACTCACATACATGCAAGCAATGAAAACAAACTTCTGGAGAACTCATATGAAAATGAGGATTCTCTGTCCAGTCTTCTCAAGAGGGATTCAGTGGATGGCTATGAAATGGGCTGGAATCTGTATTTTAAAGATTCTCTTTAGTTGTTTTTGTTACACAGTGTTAGTGACCTAAGATGACAAACCACATGTCTGTGTAGAGTTCCAGGACATCCTGTGAAGGGCATCTCATAGAATGTGATGGTTAGTATCAATTGTCAACTTAGCAGAATCTGGATTCACCTGGGAGATGGGTACAGGGCATGCCTGTGCAGAAGATCTTGGTTGTGTGCACTGAGATGTAAAGATTGGCCCACTATGGGCGGCACCATTCCTGGCTGGGATCCTGTACTGCACAAACATGAAAAGGGACCAAGCAGCAGCATGTGTCCCCTACTCTTCGCTTCTCGATTGTGGATGTGAGGTGATAGCTTGAACTGTGAACCAGAAAAAAACAAAACAAAGAACAACTTTCTCTCTTAAACTGCATTGGTCAGAGTATTTCACCACAGCAAAGACACTAAGACAGGGAGCTCCCCTTCACATTGCACACAAAGGCAGGTTCCTTCCACTTCCCCTGTTTCCCCAACCGCTGTTGATCACTGCATCAAAATTAAGATGATGTTCAAGTAATCGCCTCACAAAATCAGAAGCAAGATTGTGTTGCTGTATCATTAGTTAGGGATGCCAAGATGCATGTTAATATAGGAATATCTTATCTTACAACAAAAACCTTATTAAATAGTATAAAGCATTTACAAAATCTAACTGAGTAGTCATTAAATTAGACTGAATTTATCTTTACTCTTTTATAGTCCTGCTGTGTTGCCCATTCTGACCTCAAACTTAAACTCCACCTCCACCATCCTTTGAAGTTCTGGGATTTCAGGAACCCCCATCAGGCGCTAAGCCTGCTTAGAACCACTACACTTGGCTTAGCATGACTTCTGTTGACCATTTTCAAACAAAATTAGAACAAACTCTTTAAAACATCCACCCTTCATATACGTCAGAAAATAAAAGGAGAAAGTATGAACGGGTAGATATGAGGGAACTGGCTGTAGGGACACTGGAAACAGGATAAGGAGCACGGGGCATTCTTGTGGGCTTGGCTGATGTGGTAGGAATTCAGCTGTGCCCTTCCAACATCTTGTTTATTCATCATTGTATTCAAATTCTGGAATGTCCTATTTACATTCTAAAGAGAAAAACTGCCTGTCTGTGGCTAGCCAAAAAAAAAAAAAAAAAAAAAAAAAAAAGTCACAAGCCAGGTTAACAAAAACAATAGATTCTTTCATAGTTCTGGTAGCCAGAAGTCTGAAGCCAAAACAGTGTTAAGACTCCCTGCCTGGAAACCACCCTTTGCTTCTACTAGCTCCTGAAGTGTGCCATGCACATCTGTAAAGCTAGTGCTGGGGAGACAGACACAGAAGAATAGCCCAAGAATGCCAGTTCAGTACATCAGTGAGCTCCAGGTTCAGTAAGAGATTCTGTCTCAAAAATAAGGTGATAGAGACACATACCTATATTGACTTCTGGTTTCTACACATATGTGGACACATATGTATGCATAATCACACACATTCATGCATAACACACACGTGCACACACTATTCAACACACAGGGAAGAGGATGAGAGTCCATCGTCCAAACAGGAAATTATCAGTGCCCATCACCTCAGGCTCACATATGTTAGTCTCCACAGTTCAGAAGACCTCTTCTGTTTTTAAAACTTTTCCCATCTATGATGTAGGTATGTCTTCTATCTATCTGATGATTTCATTGGTTAATTAATAAAGAAACAGCTTGGCCTGATAGGTCAGAACATAAGCGGGTGGAGTAGACAGAACAGAATGCTGGGAAGAAGGGAGGTGAGTTAGATGCAATGAAGCTCTGACCCAAGATGGACATAGGCTAGAATCTTCCCAGTAAGCCTCCCCTCGTGGTGCTACACACATTACTAAATATGGGTTAATCAAAATGTGAGAGTTAGCCAGTGAGAGGCTGAAGCTAATGGGCCAGGCAGTGTTTAAATGAATATAGTTTGTGTGTTGTTATTTCGGGTGTAAAGCTGGCTGTGTGGGATCCGGGCGGGATGAAAAGCAGGCCTGCCCGCTGCTCCTCACTGCACATCTCCACAACTATTGTATTAGTTGTATTAAGTCTGTGACCATATACCTCAATATTTGTAGCCAAAATACCCAAGGGAGAATCTGTTCTGATTCTCAATGTTATTAGGCTCATCCCATGGAGACCTGGTCCAGTGTGCTTAGGCAGAATATTCAGGGGACAGGAGTGGGTAGAGAAGGAACTTCATCCTCTCACTGTAGACAGGAAGCAAAGGGCATGATAGGAAAAAAAAAAAAACAAGACAAGACAAAACAATCAAAACAAAATGAACCTACTTCTACCAGCCACTACCCACTTCCTATAGGTAAATCCCTCCCCTAAAATTACCAGATTATGGAGGATAACACCACCAAGTGAATTCTTCAGTCCTTCTGTTTGGGCAAGAAGCAGGCCTCACCCACTGTGCAAACTAATATACTGTTTCTTTGCCTATAATTCTACCCATCAAAAATGAATAATTCTCCCTATTTATTCAACTTTGTTTTTACTTTCTATAAAACCACTTGTTTCTACTTAATTTTATGCCTTCATATACCACTTAATATTCTAATTTAATTTTTTTCACAATTTCCATAAAAGAAGTAACAGAGTTTGTAAAATGCTTATGAATTCTCCTGTCTCATCTGTATCAGGGTGGAGACTTGACCATTGGGAAACACTGCCCTCAGTAATTCATTAACTCACGTGCATCTTCCTCCTATGTTTGCTATGTGACAGCCCAGAGACTTCACATTTCAGTGATAGGAATGAGTGGATACCCCAAAGTGATACAATGTTTAGCCTGACTTAATGGTATCTACCAAGCAAGTAAAAGAAACTAACATTAGAGACACACCTGCAGGAGATTCTCAATGGCATGTGATTCTTCCTCAGTCTTTGAGCATCCTTCCTGGCCACCAACTATCAGGTGACTGCACTGTGTGCTGTGGGATGCATGGCCTCAGCATAAGTTCCAGCCACATCGCATTCTTTCAGAGAAGAGGAGTTGGATCACATATTCTACTATAGGAATTGGAGGCAAGAGACAGGATGAGACTATCCTCCTACAGCGGGATGGAAGAGACAACCTTGGAGTCCTACAGAAGCAAGATAAGAAATGAGGGGCTCGCTGGGCAGTGATGGTGCATGCCTTAATCCAAGCACTTGGGAGGCAGAGACAGGATCTCAGTGAGTTTGAGACCAGTCTGGTCTACAGAGCAAGATCCAGGACAGGGTCCAAAGCTACACAGAAAAATCCTGTCTCAAAAAAAAAAACCCTAACATAGATAGACAGACAGACAGACAGACAGACAGACAGACAGATAGATAAGTGACTAAATAAATAAATAAATGAGGGGCTCATGTGAGCCACCTGTGGCCTAGAACATGTGGAGGTTAAACACTCTTTTACAAAGCACAGATAAGGAGGAAGAGGTAGGGATGTTCTGTAACCGACTTAGCGAAGTTGGCCTTGGCTGTCCCATCTGCTTTCTCACTCTGATTTATCATCTGTGGGCATGAGAAACCTCAAATGATGAGTCATGCATGATACATCAAGGTTATCATCAATGTGGCTTCTTAGGTTGCCAAGTTCACCTCGATTCAAATCTTGGTTTCACCGTTCTGTGTAGTCGAGAAGGAGTAATTTTAGCCTCTAAGCCTCAGCATCTACAAGCGTAACATGTATGGTTAGGAAAATTAATTGTGAAATAGCATAGCCCTGGACACAGAGCCAACGCCCAGTAGTCAGGATCACCAATATTGTACAATAACATCAGCTCAAGTCAGCAATGAAGCAAGCATAAATAACTGATGAAGTGCGGGTGCTACCAGGCATTAAAGAGTATTGGGGAGGATACTTACTAGAACAATCAGGACTGAACTGTATTCAGACTTAGAATGACTGTTCTGTGGATTGAATCCCAAGCATATCTAGAAGCTGAAGAGGAAGTTTGAATAACATGAGTTCCCCCAGAGCATATCATAAGAGACAAAGGACTGTTTAGGCCTACATGGTTATAGAGACATGGTTCACTTTTCTTTTGTTTTCTTAATTTCTATCTTTGTAAAGAACTAGAGATAAGCATGAAGAGCATTATAAAAAGACCTTTTCATCTAGTGTCCACCACAATTTCACATTTATTACTAGGATTTGTTTCTTGAGAACTGGCTACCCCACAAACTAAGAACTAATCTGGTCTTCTGTTTTTTTGTTTGTTTGTTTTTTAAAACTCTGTTCTGGGAAACACAGGAAGTGAGAACCCTGCAGAAGGCAGGTCTTTTCCACTCCCCACCTCCAGAAGGCAGGTCTTCACTAACCCCCTTCCAGAAGGTAGGTCTTTTCCACCTTCCCCTCCAAAAGGCAGGTCTTCATCAATCCCCTTGAGCTTCCTATAACACCCTCCTTCAGCCGGGCGGTGGTGGCGCACGCCTTTAATCCCAGCACTCGGGAGGCAGAGGCAGGCGGATCTCTATGAGTTCGAGACCAGCCTGGTCTACAAGAGCCAGTTCCAGGACAGGCTCCAAAGCTACAGAGAAACCCTGTCTCGAAAAACCAAAAAAAAAAAAAAAAAAAAAAAAAAAAAAAAAAAAAAAAAAAAAAAAAAAAAAAAAAACCACCCTCCTTCCACATTTCAGTAAAACACAAAGCCAGGTACAGTCCAACATCTCTCTGCTTCAATATTTGAACCCTTGGGAGAGCAAATGCCCTATGTTAGTGGTAACAGGCTATTCCGATTGCTAGTTCCATAAGTACATACATCTCCACTCAATTTTCTCTCCTATTCTCGCATGCTGGCAAGCCAATATCCAGCAATGATTTTCTTTTTTAGAGTCCCACTGCACATCTCCCATGCTCTTTTGCGCTCTCTCTCTCTCTCTCTCTCTCTCTCTCTCTCTCTCTCTCCCCACAGATGTAAAATAGGAAGAACACATCAATGAATTGGAGAGTGACCCTGCAGAAAGTCAACAGCAGCCGCCTCTCCCATCCACCCGCAGCTTTAATTGATGCATGCCATAGCTCATTATCTGTCTTCCATTGCAAGCTATGTAAGCAGAGAGACCCGGAATGCTTAGCAGATGTAGGGGTCATGAGACTCTGGGGGTGATTTCCCCTGGGGCTCTATGAAGTATGTTTTAAGCCAAGGTGAGCACAACTCTAGGCTGTAGAGTTATTTAAATGAAAGGCATTATCATTATCCTTAAACAACTGTTCAGAATCAGGGAAGCCTAGGCCCTGCTTCCCTCTGAGGAAAAAGACAGTATTGGTCTCGGCCATTTGTAAGAATGTAAAGCAATAGCGGTGATTGGATACTTGGTTTTCTGAGCCAGCCTGTTTGATACACTAATAGTCTTGTTCCTTTTGTGAGTACTTTGAAGTTCAGAGGTGCTAAGAAAATACTAACCTGGTGCTGGCCCTGAGAACAGGAGGACATGGTGGATCTAAGGAAAAGATTGACCAGTGGGCCTTGGGGTTCATGGAAGGGACTGGCATAGAGATGGGGGCTGGAAGGGCAGAGTCCATTATGACTTCAAGTAGTACCAAGTTGCTGGGAAGGAAGCCACCTGGTATCAGGGAGAATCCCACCGCTGTCATTAAGGAGTATGTAGGTATGTACCTGTACCCAAGGATGAAGCCAGCAGCTCTTAGAGAGATGTGGGACTGGGCAGGGACGCCCATGTGAGTATGCGTCAGAATCTCCTAGGGGCTTCAAAGGTTCTGTGAGCCCAGGTCTTGTGATTCAGTGGGTGTAGGTCTGAGTTGGAGAATGCTGTTTTGGAAAAAAAGGCAGATGCTCGCTAGCTCAGGAAGACACCAGAGTTGGGTAAGAGACCTTTGGTGATAAAGGACAAAACAAGACCTAAATTGGGTCATGGGTTGAAGTTGCTAGCTTATACTGTTTCCAAGCCTCAGATGAAACATAGGACCCACACAGTACTCTCAAGGGTGTTTCATTTGCAGGCGGGTGCCTCTGCATGCCAGCCTCAAACAGAAATGTCAGCAACTTGGGGCTGATGCCCAGGAATCTGTGTGGCAGTCCTCCCTTGTTCTCCCTCACACCCAGTAGAATCTAATAATATTCTTATTATCTCAAAGCTGTCATAAACTCTGATGATAGAAAATGAAGTCATCTTTCTGCTCAGGCAAATCATCTTCATCCTCACAGAGTAAACTCAGGCTGTTTTTGGAACAAGAAGCGTGGGACTGTCTGCATCTTGAATCCACCCGCACAGCTTATGAAGCAAGGACAAAAGACGGACATGACTTCAAACTGCACAGGACGAGAGAAGGTCAACAGGCATTGCCCATCAATTTCCCATTCTTGCCTTTGATTTCTTCACTGTTTCAGAGAGACAGAGCCAATAAAGTTTGTGCAGGCTACAGAAGAGGAGGCAGGGGGTTGCTTTTAGGATTACCACACAATTACAGAGGCCAAGAGTCAAGTCTAAAGTCTGCAGAATAGGCTGGCAGACTCAAGACCTACCAAGAACCAAGGGTGAGGTTCAAGGTTGAAGGCAGTCTTCTGGTAGATTTTTCTTCTTGAGAGAGTGAGGTCAACCCTGTTCTGTTAAGACCTTCAACTTACTGGAGAACAATTCACATGATGGAGGAGAAGCTGCTCCACTTAAATCCACAGATTTAAATGTTAATATCATCCAGAAATATCCACAAAAAATATATAGCAGTAATAAGCCAAGCATTTGGGCATTATAGTCCAACCAAATTGACACTAAAAATTAGCTACCATGTCACCTCCTGCCTGGCACTGTAATCTACTTATTTATTATATTAAATATGTGTCACATGCTGCAGAACTGGGAGCTGTCTTTCTGCTTGGTTTACTGATGTAGCTCCAGAGCCAGGGACACCTTCTAACTCATGGCAGACAGGCCATAAAGATTAGCTGAATAAATCACCCCCTTGTCTTTCCCGTCCTCCTTACGTTCATTTAAGGGCAGATGGATACTTTTAGGAGAACTACAGAATTTAAACACATAGCGACTATGTGTGTGTCCAGTGCATTTTCTACTTCTGTAATGGAAGATCATATTCAGAAATGTAAGCAGTATTTTAGATGTAGGATTCATCCAAAGAAGATGAGTCCCTGTGTGTGCTCAGGTGTATGTATGCATGTGTGTGTATGCATGCGTGTGTGTGTGTGTGTGTGTGTGTGTGTGTGTGTGTGAACAAGTCTGTGCACAAAGACAAAAATACCTTCCTTGATTTTTCTCCACCTTATTTTTTAAACAAAATTACTCACTGAGACCTGGGGCTTGCTAGACTGACTGAGCTATAATCCCTACAGAGCTTTTTCCAGTGCTCGGATTACACACAAAAACCCACCCCCCAAAACGATCTTCCTGTTTACACAGTCAACACTTTACTGAGTTATATACTCTCCCTCCCTCTCCCTTTCTCTCTCTCTCTCCTCTCTCTCTCTGTCTCTCTCTGTCTCTCTCTGTCTCTCTCTGTCTCTCTGTCTCTCTCTCTCTCTGTCTCTCTCTCTCTCTCTCTCTCTCTCTCTCTCTCTCTCTGTGTGTGTGTGTGTGTGTGTGTGTGTGTGTGTGTTTGGACAGAAAGCCTCATCCCAGGTTGGTCTCCAATTCATGATCTGATCCTCCTGCTTCAGTTTCCTTGATGCTGGGGTTAAACCACAGTTTGCTCAAAGGGATGACTTACCTGGGGAATATTTCTCCTTTCCAATCCAAAGGTTGCCTGTGCTGGGCCCGTGCATGCTGTTCTTTCAGCCAGAGAGAACCTTTCTTCAGAAGAGGGAAGTAGAGTTTTACTTCTTTTCCCAGCATAAGGCTGGGAGCTCAGCCACCCAGGGAGTAGATAATCATGCTAGTTGGAAACTATTTACAGCTTTAATATATGTTCTCTATCTGAACTCTCAGACTTATGACATCTCTGGTGCCTAGGTTCGCAGACAGGCTGTGGCTCATTCAGTTGTCTTCTCCCTCCTTTCTATGTTAGGTTCACAGCAGTATACTTGCCGGTCATTGATGGATAAGTGCTGGACAAGGCCCTTGGTCGTAAGGGATTCGAAAGCACTTTGGCTATTCATAACCCGCTCAGGAAAGCATTCCGACAAATGACTGCCCAATTCCATCAAAGAGAAGGAAAATAGAAATTGGTATACTCTTTTAGCAACCAGTCGGTTACACCATGCACAGCAAGGCATTTAACCCTGCCCCCATTCTGTGACCCCACTAACTTCACTAAAGCCCATCTCCTCTAAACGTCAGGAAAGATTTACATTCTGAGATTTCCATGAAAATATTTGTTCAAACAACAAACATTACCAACAATTTACATACCCCAGGTAGGGCATTGCTAAACAGCAGTCAGTAAAGAGAATAAAAATAGCCATTGTAAATCTTGTGTGTGAAGATTGCAACATGGTGATAGAACTTTTCAGGATGTTTCGTGAAAATTCAGCACATAAAATATTTGTAAAATATGATCTAATTATAAAACCAAAGAAAAATAAACTAGTCTAAATAAAGTTAGATGGGGGAAAAGAGGAAATGAAATGAATGTTGCCGGAATTTGTTTAAAATAAAACTATGAATGATTTTCTCTCTTGAGTTTTCTAGGTTTTAAATATTACCTAGGGAACCCTTGAAATGGCTCAGCAGGTAAAGGCATTTGCTGTTTAAGCTTGATGATCTGAGTTCAGTCCTGGAACTCAAGTAAAAACAGAAAGAAAATGCCAAAAAGCTGTCTTCTGAGTTCCACATATACCACTGTGTGTGTGCCTGCACACAGAAACCATGCACACACACACACACACACACACACACACACACACACACGCGCGCGCGCATGCACGCACACACATACCATGTACACACTAACTACACACATACCATGCATATGCACACTAGGCACCCACACATGCCATGTATACATACACCATGCACAAACACATACACACACACCACATGCACACACACACGTCATGCACACATACATCATGCATATACACACCATGCATACATAAACCATGCACACACACACACCATGCACACACACCCCCACATATGCATGCACACCATGTATACACACATCATGCCCACACACCCCACATGCACACACACATGCCATGCATACATACACCATGCACACACACACACCACATGCACACACACACACACACACACACACACACACCATGCACACACAGACGAGCATGCATGCAAATGGAAACAGCACTACACATAAACCCAATCTTCCCAATTCCCGGGCTGAGTAATGGCACAGCTCCAGTTACTCTCCCTTGGAGGGCATCGTTTTATCAGTTTCTAAGTCTCTAAGACCAGATGCCATCGTTTTCTTCTTCGAGCTACCAGGTGCTGTATTTCTATGTTGACTCATTTCCCTGTATGTCTTCTCATGGAAAGGCCTCTTTGTGAAAGGACTGTAACTCATCATCCACATCTAAGGGAGTAGGTGCTATTAGGAACCATGCAGAGACAAAGAGCACCAATTAAGATGGCTACTCAAAACTCCTTTTGAGAGTTGACCAGGTGAGAACTGGGGCAGGGTCACCTTTCCAAGCATGGACATACAAGGGACTTTGTATTCTTGCTTGAAGCCTGGAAGCTGTAAGGAGTCCCGAGAATCTCTGAAGATAGCTATTGTTTCCAGTGGAAGACAAGGTCTCATACTGTAGCTCTTTGCCTGGCTCCTCATTTTGGGGTCACATGGATTTTCCTAAAGGGCTATTCAGCTCGGCTGTTTATTTAAAGAACTCTCCTACTGTTTAATCTCCAGTTTGATGGTGTTTTCTAATGACAATTGCCATTCCAACTTTCCTCCCACCAAACTGTCAGAAGCAAAGGCCTATCTGTGGTTTCTATGCTCCTGATGGCCTTAGGGAACTTTCTAAACCTTCCATCCAAACACTGTATGGACAATTCACAGTCACACAGGAGACTCTGAATCAGACTGCTGAGTCTCCTGAGATGGAAACCACCAGAAAATTTGCAAAGACCAGGGTTTAATTTGGGAAAAAAAAGCACACTTAATACTTTTCCAATAAAAGGGTAAGTGAATGAATGAAAGATCAACCATTTATAAAGTCAGGCGCTATTCTATTCTTTTATAATAATAGCTCACTTTTTTAGTAGTTCAACAAACATGCAATTTCATTCTTTAAGTGAAAGACATAGTTTAAATAATTGCATTAAATCATCACCTTCTCATAGTCCCTAGTAAAAGGACAGGGAGTTATTCCGACTAGCTCACTACATCAAATGGAAATTTCCTCCGCAAAGTTGATTTTCAAAAGACCTTGTCAGATATAAAGATAAAGTTGTCCTTATTTCTCCCAATCCTGAACAAAACACACTTTCTGTAAAATAAGTAGAAAACCTTAAGAAAGCATCAAATTGACTCTCCTGAAAACATTTTACTATGGAAAAATGTGGACATAGGTAATAAGTTTGACAGCAAAGATGTTAAAAGGTAGAGTTGAACCAAGACAAAATCTTGAGCTTCATCCATTCTGAACATAGACATACATCTGACATAGCTGTACCTCTACTGGGGTCTCCCCAATGGTAGATCCCTGTCAGCATCTCCTGGAGATGTTTGCACATCGGTGTTTACTGCAGTGCTGTTCACAGTAGCTAAGTTACAGAATCAGACTAGGAGTCTGTCAACAGAGCATCAGGGAAGGGGATTTGCTGTACAAACATAATATATTTTTTTAGTCACAAAGAAGAATTAAGCCATATTGTTTACAGGAAAATATATACAAATGGAATCAATTATATTAAATAAGTTAAACCAGACACAGAGAGATAAATACCCTGTTTCTTCTCATTTAATGTTTTGATGTTTTTCTATAGACACATATGGAAGTAGGCATGAACAGAAAGGACTAATAGGAAAGTGGGGGGTGAGAAAAGGATGGGAAGGTGGGTAAGAGGGGGTGTGGTCAACACATAGTATGCACTTGTCCAGAAAGAGAAGGGTGAGATGAGGAAGAAGAGAAGCCTCACTGGATCATCTCTCTGTGCATTCGAGGTACCCAAATCTGGAAGGACAAAAGAAAGTCACCCCATAGATTAACTATGCAATGGCCTGACTGTCTGCTGCCTTAATAGAGGATGCAGGCATAACAGCCTGAGGTAGCTTATCTTCTCTCTATCCCTTTCCACTTTACCCAGTTCCTGCTAAGGAAACACAAAGGGGAACCAAGTATGACATGTTCACTGAAGTCACGTCTCAAGAGCATACGCTCATCACATCCAAGGCCTAGGAGTGGAAGAAGGAGAGCATTGAGAAGAGACTGTGTGACTTCATGACAGGGAGGATGATTAAGAACCCCTTTGAAAATCAGTGTGGGGATTTCTCAGAAAATTAGGAAACAATCTTCCTCAAGACCTAGTAATACCACTTTTTGATATATATCCAAAGGATGCTCAATCGTGCCACAAGGACATGTGTTTAACTATGTTCGTAGCAGCTTTGTTTGTCATAGCCAGAACCCGGAAACAACCTAAAGAATGGATAAGGAAAATGTGGTACATTTACACAATGGAGTACTACACAGCAAAATAAATAAATAAATAAATAAATAACGACATCTTGAATTTTGCAGCAGAATGGATGGAGCTAGAAAACATTATTTTGAGTGAGGTAACCCAGACACAAAAAGACAATTATCACATGTACTCATTCATAGGTGATGTGTAAACATAAAGCAAAGAAAGACAGCCTACAAACCACAATCCCAGAGAACTTAGACAACAACACAGACAATAAGAAAGACTTACATAGATATAATCTACATGGGAAGAAGAAAGTAGAAAAAGACAAGATTTCCTAAGTAAATTGGGAGCATGGGGGGCCTTGGGGAGGATTGAAGGGGGGAGGAGAGAGGCAGGGAGGAGAGCGGAGAAAAATGTAGAGCTCAACAAATTTCAATAAAAAATTCCCATGGTTTTTGTTTGATTATTTGTTTGTTTTGATACATTGTTTTGCTATTTAGCCTCCTGCCACCACCTCCTGAGAGCTGGTTTTACAGGTATGTTCTACCATATCCACCCTAATGGTTCTTGTTTTATTTTGTTCCAATTTTGAGACAGGGTATTACTCTGTACTCTAGGCTGACCTTAAATTCATAGCAATTCTACCAATTCAGTTTCCTGGGCCTACAGATGTGTGCCACTATGCCCAGCTCAATAGTCCTTAAACACACGATTAGAGGACCAGCCAAGGATGTTGTCTACATAGGAAGCAATGCCCACTTGGACTGTGAACATCTAAATGCCCACCCAGAGGAGTGAGAGAGTAAGGGGGCTTTGAGGTGAGAGAGACCATGCACTATGTACAAACCCAGAAGAAAAATCATGATGGTTAGAACAAAGAGAGTGGATGAGCATAAAAGAAGAGAAGGCACAGAGATACTTCTGGGGTAGCCATTAGTCTTTTCCTTCAGGGAGCATAGCTGTGACTTGATTTGTTGCTGGGAGAGAATTGACAGGAAAGAAATGATTCACAAGTAGGAAAACGTGGAAAGTCATAGAAGATATTCAATTCAACTCATCCAAACATCACTCAGCTGGAGAAATTCTTCATCTGCACAGGGACTTCCAACTCCTGTCCTACTCCATTATGTGAGGGCATCTTTGCTTGTTGTTATGGGAACAGTCCACATACTTTTACTTCCAGCGCCTTGCAGGGCAGCTCACTACTCCATGCAACAGCCTTCAAACTCCTGAGCCTTTGTGTTCTATGGAACTGGACTCCTGTCACTTCACAACTTTTTAATATCACAGAGGCCTCTAGAAAGAAAAGTCACCAAGAGTGCAGAGCTCCTCCTTAGCACACAAGTGTGCACTTTCTTTGCAGAATGGCTATTGAAACCCTTACATGATGGGAAGCTGCTGGGAGTTCTTTCCCTATATTATAAACACTGAGTTCCCTGGTCCAGAAGCAGTTCCTCCATATAAGCAGGATGCTCCGATTCTCAGGGCCGACCCTTCACCTTTTAGAGCTGGAGAACGAGTTTTGTCCTCTTGCCAGTGTCTCACTTTGCTTAACTGCTGAAATCAAATGCTCCCCTGTAGTCATCACAGGCACTGCCATTTGACAGCAGCAGGAATCCCCATCTGGAAACCTGTCATGTGGTGCTAATGGGGTGTCACCAAGAGCAGGAAGCAAGGGACTAAGCTGCTAATGGGTAACAAATTCTGTCTGCTGGGAAACTTTTCCGGTGACCGCCACAAGGTGATTTTATTTATGCCTGTCTTCTATGTTGGCTTGACAGAGCCAGTCCAGTGGACACATACCATACTGACAGATTATTTATTCATTCACTCATTCACCAGTGGCCACTGAGTGGGCATTGCGAGTCAGCCACAGAGATCAAATATAGAGACCAAAGGAACAGTATCTTTGCTCTTGTGAGGGACATATGACAATGAGGGGCATATGTCAATCAGTTGATAACAACTACTCATGTATTAGATGATGTGTGGAGAGGTATAGCAAGGGATAGCTGGGCGGGTGCAGTTTTAATACAGTGGACAAGAGACAGGGCCAATTCCACTTCAGAGATGGATGATCATGGATGATGGAGGACTCTCATTGGTTAATAAAGAAACTGCCTTGGCTTTTAGGGCAGGATTTAGATAGGTGGAGTAGATAGAACAGAATGCTGGGAGGAAGAAGGAAGTGAGGCAATCACCATGCCTCTCCTCTCTGGGGCAGACGCCATGAATCCAGCCACCAGGTCAGACATGCTGAATCTTTCCCGGTAAGCCACCACCTCATGGTGCTACACACATTAATAAAAATGGGTTAAACAAGATGTGAGAATTAGCCAATAAGAGGCTGAAACTAATGGGCCAGGCAGTGTTTAAATGAATACAATTTGTGTGTTGTTATTTTGGGGCATAAGCTAGCCAGGCGGCCGGGAGCCAGGCAGGAACACAGCCCGCAGCTCCTTCTACACATAGAGATATCTGAGATTGACTTCTTGCCTCTGCAAACACGTATGGGTACAGACACACATAAACCTGCACACCTGCACACACACACACACACACAGAGAGACAGAGAGAGAGACAGAGAGAGAGAGAGAGAGAAAGAGAGAGAGGCAGAAGGAAGAGGAGGAGGAGGAGGAGGAGGAGGAGGAGGAGGAGGAGGAGGAGGAGAAACATAGGCAAATAGATAACATTCCTTGACCTAACTTAAGAATTCTTTGGGAATCTGAGTGGTGGTGCCTTCCATTTTGTTGAAGCAGGGTCTCTCTGTTTTCTGCCCAGCTGTATATTAAAGTCTAAGTGGACCAGGAGCTTCCAGGTGATTCTCCTGCCTCTGAATCCTTTCAGACCACAGGAGGGGGATGACTACAGTTCTTAAATGTGGGCTACAGGGATCAAACTCAGGCCATCAGACTTGTGTAACATGAGCCACCTCATCAGGTCATTTCTTATATTACCCAGCAACTTTTTTCTGGCAGATGGTTCTACAGTAACCATTCTTGGTTTTAAGAAATGGAAATGAGGCAGATGCTGCTCTTGGTATTAGGACAGTCGTTGCTGTACTGTAGGAGATGAGGATCAGAGAAGAGAGTACCCTAAAGGCAAAGGATCAGAAAACTGACATTTGGTGGAGATAAATGCTTTAAAGGAAGCAAACCCAAGTTTCAGGTAAGAAGCAGGTGTGAAGAGAGCATCTGTCCACATCTGGGGTGACATGGGAGGGAATGTCTCAGTCATCATGTTTTAGGATGGTCATGGTATCGTTTGAGCCAGTAATCAAATGTCAATAAACTCTAAATGAAGGGGCGTGGTTGATTGGCAGTTGGAATTAACCAGACTAGCTTTAATATAAAAATATTCTTTAATAAAGGAAAGAAGGAGAACTTACAAAACCTGAGTTCCAGCGAGGAGCACAGGAAAAACAAAGAGGAAAAAACAAGTGCACAATGATGGTTTATAGGCTATTTGGGGCCCTGGGGGGGACACACCCCACAAACAAGGTGATTGGCTGAGCTTGCCCATCATCTAAATGTGCCCTTCTGGAGAGAGAATATTCTAACTACTAATATCGAGATGAATTCTTTGAAACATGAGCAGGTTTGGGATGTCCAAAGACAGGAAGAAAGGCCTGCAGACTGAGATGTAGAAAATACAGGATGAAGAAACTAGGATCACCAAGTTTCACAGAGTCAGAGGTTATGGTTTTTATGGGCCAAGTGGAAGACTTCACACACAAGGAGGCCTGTGTAAGCACAGACTCATTCTCTTTTGCATACATAGGAGACAAGAGGCCTTGAGAGATGGCTCAGTAGATAAAGTATTTGCCATACAAGAGGAGTTAGAGGAGTTGGATCCCAGCACTCACATATAGAAACCTGTGCCTGCGGCAAACCACCCACACACAATCCCAGCACATGGATAGTAATGACCGGGATCTCCGGGGGCAAACTATCTAGCAGTTAGACTCTAGTTTAACAAGCAAGTTCTGGGTTCAACAAGAGATTTTACCTCAATAAATAAAGTGTAGAATGGCTGAGTAATGACACCCAACATCGACTTCTAACCTCCACAAGCCTGTACACACAAGTTCACAAATACCCATACACACATATGAACACATATACATACATACTACACATATGATGTGTGATGTCCTTCTGTATATGTGTTGCATTTATTGGTTAATGAATAAAGGTATTTTGACCAGTGGCTTAGCAGAGTAAAGTCAGGCAGGAAATCTGAACAGAGATATAGAGGGAAAGTAGGTGGAGTTAAAGAAGATGCCATGTAACCTCTGAAGGAGAAAGATACCAGAATATTATCAGTAAGCCACAACCTTATGGCAATACATAGATTAATAGAAATAGGTTAATTTAAGATGTAAGAGCGAGCTAGGAATACGCCTGAGCCACTGACCAAACATTGTTGTAACTAATATATTTCTATGTGATTATTTGGGTCTGGGCAACCAGGAATTGAAAGCATAATCTCATGCTGTATAATAACACCCAATGTGGAGCTTGAACTCATGACCCTGAGATTGAGTCTCATGCTCTACTAACTGAGCTAGCTGGGCTTTTCAGTGAAGCAGGAAATTTGAAGATCTGTTCTGCCTTGAACTGGCAAAGTTCATCAGTGCTTTCTTCTGTGTCCTGCAGAATGTCTGACAGTTTCTTCTATGAGGCAGGAACCCTAAAGAACCATCCTGTCTTTTGGAAACTTCAGGACTCACTGTTCTATGCGTCCTGCACATCCAGTTCATATAGCATACTATCAAGTAGTCCAGGCAAGAGTAGTTTCTTGCCCAAATGGCTAGCCTTGTCACATTGAAGGCAAATTTCATAATGAGTTTCTGAAATGCTCATCAACCTCTCTGAAGTAATTGATGCTGCCAGAAGCAGACATGTCTCACTGTAGAGAAAAGTCTAAATTCTTAAAAGCTTTTAAATGCCATATTCTGTAGGTCTTTGAAATGTTGAAGATTATCTAACTGAACTATATCTCTGTATATCTAGAAAATCTAACTAACATGACTAAAAGTTTGATTATTATAGATGACTATTAATCTGTGTTTCTTAATTATGCATTACATTTTTAAATGTGCTGCATAAACATAATATCTTAAACAAAAGTATTATAATATGTGTATACATATATATTATATACATATAACAGAAAAATAAAAGGTGACAAAAATGTATCTAGGTACCAAGATGGTCAAAGTGGCTCTAAGATGGTCAAAGAGTGCCTGTAGGGGACCATGATGGCTGCACTGATGACAACTTGACAGTCAAGCTTCCTTTGAAAGAAAATGAAGGCTTATTCCTTGAATGAAGACAGGAGATTCCTTATTATTTGGTGAAGACAGACATGCAGGTTCTCAGATCTTCACAAGTTGGGCTCCCAAATCTACTGGTAGACAGGAACCAGCAATGGTGGCATGTGGTGTAAATGGAAGGGGTAACCTTGACTGAACCTTGAATGAGCTTGGACATTAAAATCTAAGCATGTACTCTTTGGTCCCAATCTCATAAATGTGTAATTGAAAATTAAATATATGAATATATAAGGTATCCCATATAATGCTTGTTATGTATATGCACTGTGAAATAATTAACATATTCAATATAATTAACATATCCACTACCACTCGTGGTTACCCCTTTTGTGTACAGTGAAAATACTGAATTTTCTACATAGCAAATTTCAAATCTTCAAATACAATAATGCCAATGATTGCCACCATGCTACTACAATATGCATAGAACTTATTCATTTTATAATTTTGGTATAGTACCTATTGATAAACATTTGTCCTTTTGATCCCTGATAACCACCCCTATTCTTCACAGACTCCATTTTGACTTTTTACAGGTCTCATGCTGCATGTCAATCAGGCTAGTCTTGAACTTACTATGTAACCAAGAATGGTCCTGAACTCCTCCAGCCTCCACCTCCCAAGAGCTGAGAATACAGATCTATGAAACTGTCCTCAGACTTCTTCGTATATTTCTTATTTTCAAGCTCATACACAAAGTAAAATGTTCCATTATTTCATTCTTACACACCTATACCAACATACTCGGACCTTAATTGCAGACACCTATCATTAAATAGCATTCAAGAAACTGTGCCCAACCTTGCTACAGCTCTGATGGAAAAACTGAATCTCAGAGAGGCATTGACTCATGCAAGTCATAAGCTCACTGAGCCAGCTCTCTCCTCTGCCTGCTGAGGGCACTCTGCTGTAATCGACTTTAGCATCAGAGAAAAGCTGGTTCTGTATAAGTCCCTCAATGAATCAGAGGAAGAATGCCTTCCTGGCTGGTTCCTGTTTCATGGTTCTGTCCCCTTTCTCATAACCAGTAAATCAGGTCACTTTTTTGTCTTGTCATAAAGGAACAGTCTTGTCTCCTCCAAGTGGCTGTCACTATGGGCAGGTGTTCTTTCACTGCATAGAGTCACCACACTGCAGAGGCCACTAGATCCACCCACATGCTTCT
The DNA here is from genome assembly GCF_903992535.2 of Arvicola amphibius. Lineage (NCBI taxonomy): Eukaryota > Metazoa > Chordata > Mammalia > Rodentia > Cricetidae > Arvicola > Arvicola amphibius. The sequence goes on along the minus strand of NC_052050.1, from coordinate 64,326,791 downwards.
CCTTTTCTGACTCACTGACTTGGCCTGTTGGGAGCTGAGTGGGGACAAGGGTGACCCCTTTGTCTTACGTTCCCCAGCATTCTGCTTGCTGGGACTACCTGCCAGGCTTCCAGCCAGGACCGGTGAATCTTTTATAAGCATGGTGCTGCCAGTCAAGAGATGAGGAGTCAAGGAGCATGCAGCACAGTGTGAGATGTATTCACAGTCACAGATAAGAATAACTCTTTCCTCCACCCTCAGCTCACTTCTCCAGGACAAAGGAACTCTCCCGTATCCCCTGGGGTAGGGAGCCCCCCTTTATACAGCTAGAAGCTGGCAGCTACCCAGTTTCTCTCAGTATCTGTGATCTTATTATGGCTACATATCCATCTCACCTACAATAAATCCCACCTTCACAGCATCTCTTTTCCTTGTACAAACCTCAATATCCATTTCCATGAAGCTTTGAAATCTGTGTCTATTTTCCTTCCTACTGCAAGAGAACATTTCAAATGTCCTTACAAATTGGTCCCTTGCTTTAATACCAATAGCCCCTAGTATAGTTCGTTGCTTAAAATAGCCACCAAGTATAGATGTGTTGACAACTAAGAGTTGACCCTAGGAGTTTTCCAAGTGTGGATGCCCCAAATATGGCCTGCAGACCTACAGAGTCAGCCTTATCTACAAGTTTATTTGAAATATAAACTGTCAACCCATGCCGGACACAGTGATTCGAAACCTTGCATTTTAACCAAACCCTGAGGCATGCATCTATCTACACATTAAAGTGTGATAGGAGCTGCATTTCAAACAACCCCATCAGCAGAGAGTATACAGAGGTGGAACTGCAAGAACGGGAAGGAATGTGACCATGCTTGCCTAGCCTGTGGGTGGCTGTATGGCACGGAAGACCCGCATCTCAAGTGTCTAGTGCCTCACTCTGTTTTGCAAAACTCCAAGTCTGAGTCACCCCCACCAGGGACTGGTAAAGATTTACAAAGGACAGTCCAAAGGCCACAGACTAATTCACTGTCATTTTAAAGACTGATGTCCTTTATCTCCCACAAACAGAGACCTGCATTCTATAATCCAAAGATGAAGTAACGCTGCCTGAAATTCTTTATTGTCATTTCCTATGGAATCTGAGATTTCACCAGTAAGGCTCAAACATTTTGGCTAGTGAGATTGTTCGGCAGATAAGGGCTGGGAACCTGAAATCTACAGGGTAGAAGGAGAAAATGGTCCCCACAAGTTGTCCTCTGACCTCCACGTATGCACTATGGCATGAGAATTCAAATGCATGCATACCTTCATACAAGAGTAGAGTTGACATTTTCTTTGGGCTGCCAACCAGCTCCCAAATAATGATGTGGCATCTTATTATTAATTATGAATGTTTGGCCTTCGGTTTGTTTCTATCTAGTTTTCTTTTTAACTTAAATTAACCCATTTCTATTAATCTGTGTGCTGTCCTGAGACAAGTTTACCTCATCTTCATACTGTCACCCTGCTTACCTGCTTCTTCTGTGCCTGACTGGCTGGCACCGGGCAGGTAGGCTTTGCAGGCTGGTTGGTTCCCTTTTCTTTCTGCCTGCTACCCCCATCTATCCCTTCTCTGCTTAGACATTGGCCCTTCAGTGTTTAATTAGAGCAATAATTAGGTGCCTTAGGCAGGCAAGGTGAAACCAACACATTATTTATTTATTTTTGGTTTTTAAAGACAGGGTTTTACTATGGGACAATGGTCTTGTATCTTGTAAAGATTTGTCACTTACATTGGTTTAATAAAATGCTGATTGGTCAATAGCCAGGCAGGAAGTATAGGCGGGGCAACCAGAATAGGAGAATTCTGGGAAGAGAAATGGCTCAATCTGCAATTGTCACCCAGACTCAAAGGAAGCAAGATGCGAATGCCTCACTGATAAATTTTACCAAGCCACATGGCTAATGCAAATAAGAATTATGGGTTAATTTAAAATGTTAGGGTTAGTTAATAAGAAGCATGAGCTAATAGGCCAACCAGTTTATAATTAATGTATATCTCTGTGTGTTTCTTTGAGACTCAATGGCTGTGGGACAGGGCAGGACAGAAACCTCTGTCAACAGAGTTTCTCTGTAGCTTTGGAGTTCTGTCCTGGAACTTGCTCTATAAACTAGTCTGGACTCAAACCCACAGAGATACGCCTGCCTCTGCCTTCCAAGTGCTGGCTTTAAAGGCTTGTGACAACACTGCCCGGTGTCCAGCAACACATCTGTCCATAGTTAAACAAATATTCTATTCCACAACACAATAAATGGATTGAAAAGGAAATATTTGATCCATGAATTGTGGAACACACTGTCATCTCAGCACTGGGGAGGCTTAGGTGGGAGAGCCTGAAGTTAGAGGTTAACCTGAGATACATAGCAAGATACTGTTTCAAACAAACAAACACAATAAAAGGAAATACAGAAACAAAAGCATTTAGCACTAAAAGCAAGAACACTTGAGAGAAGAAATCATTTATAGGCTTGTCAAATATCTTATTGGGAGAAGGATTATCTGTTCCTTAGCAAGGAGAAGCAAATAGGTATACCTAAGAAAAAGCTTAGACCTAGGCAATCCTGGATGACTTTGGTAATACAGCTACTGCTGTTCACTGAATATTTTAAGTTCTTCATCAGTGTATAGTAAAGGTGTGGGTATTTCCAGCAAGGAGATGTATCTGTGGGCTTATAACCTATGGTTTCTGCTGAAGGACAACAAACATAAACAGGTACCACTCTTGCGTGAGTATTGAAGACCAGTATATTACTAGGCATTATGATTCATCACTCACCTCATCAGCAGACAAGATTTAAGGCCTCTTCTGAGGCTTGGGTGCTTTGGTAAGGACATGTGTAATGGAGCTTTCAAATAACCCAGGGTAGAAAATGAGTAAGAAATTAAGGAATGCCTCTTTAGATATCTCAAATGCCTAGGGTTTGGTGCCATGCTCGTAGGTACCTGTCCTGGAAATACAGACAAATGGGCCACTTCAATTTCCAAATCTACAAACCTTTGAAGTTGGAATACAACAATGCTGACCTAAAAAATGCACTACAAGGAGTAAGCTATGGTCCCCACGAAATGCTCCTGTTTCACAGGAGCTTAGTAATTCCTTGATGCTCATTATTTTATATAGGTCTATATTCCTCTCTCTCTCTCTCTCTCTCTCTCTCTCTCTCTCTCTCTCTCTCTCTCTCTCTCTCTCTCTCTCTCTTTGTGTGTGTGTGTGTGTGTGTGTGTGTGTGTGTGTGTGTGCGTGCGTGCATGTGCATGTATTTGCAAGCTCATGTAAGCTTGGACTACAGTTAAGTGCCATGGAAACAATAAGAAGGCATCATACCCCGGATCTGGAATTATGCCTGACATGGGTGCTGGGAACCCAACTCAGGTCCTCAGGTCTCTGCAAGAACAGCTATTGTGCTTAACCAGTAAGCCATCCCTCCAGTCCCTACTATCATCCTTCAGCTGGCTCAGAATAAATCATTCAAGGAAGAGAGATGCAGTATAGCAATGGGTGAAGAGGATATGAGAAAACACGACAAAGGAATATCAGCACCGGCAGGGAGTGTGGGCTGCAATAGTGTCACATGGAGATCCTCTGGCATATTTATGTGGGACAAATTGCATTAATAGTGAGTGCCATTCACTGTTTTGGGATACACATTCACAGGCAGCCGCCAGATATTTGTTCAGGGAGCAAGAGAGAAAGCTTCGTACAAGACAGCGGGAGGAAAACAGTGTCTAGAAGATGTGATCATCAAACTTCACTTACTGCCACCCTGCTCCATATCACTGCATGATATCTTCCGAGACTGTAGATCCAAGGTCACAGGCTCTAAAATGTCTAGCCTCTCAGCAGCTTGTTTTCTCTCAGTTTCTAGGAGACTCCACTTGACTCCATTAGGCTAGAGACTCCTTCCTCCAGACAGAAGCCTTGTCTAATTCAGCTGCATCATCCACAGTATGCTGCTCTCCTTCCCTCTATTATTAAAAGATTGTGTTTACTTACAGGCCTGCTGGGGGGGGGTCACTAAATGCCTTCTTCATTTACTCTTCCGGTAACCCTGTGAATAGATATATCTTAATAATTCTAGACTAGGGAGATGGCTTAGTGGGCAAAGTACTTGTCATACAAGTCTGGGGGGACAGATTGAGTTTGATTCCCCCAGGTACGGGACAAGTATCTGTAATCCCAAAGCTCCTGTGGTGAGATAGGAGGTGTAGACAGGAGACCCCAAAGCTCAGGGGTCAATTAGTCTAGCAGCAAAGAGAGACTGTCTCAAACTAGGCAGCTAGAAAGAACCAACAAGCCATGGTTGTCCTCTAATTTCCACATGTGTTTTGGGGAACATGCTTGCTTACACACACACACACACACACACACAGAGAGAGAGAGAGAGAGAGAGAGAGAGAGAGAGAGAGAGAGAGAGAGAGAGAGAGAAAGGGGGGGAGAGAGAGAAATTAAATAAATAAATAAATCTAAAACTAAAAATAGAACTACCATATGATCAAGGTCTCAACAGCCTGACAGTTGAGGTCAACAAGACCTCTATGCACAGGTTGTGACTTGTGTGCAGGACACATATATACCATACATGAATGTGCAAGTACACACACACACACACACACACGTTATTTTTTTTTCCATTTTCCACAAAGGCCAGGAGAGGTTAGAAAGTAACCAATGTTTTGCAAGACCATCTTGAAGCAGAATGGATGGATGAGACCAGATCTCTCTGTTTTGAGGGTCAATTTAACACATGCATTGGCCCCGAGGACTCCTCCGCGGACTCCCTGCACGTGTGAAGTTGGAGTGGATGTGCTAAGACCCAAAGGAGCACAGAAAGAAACAAAGGACGACAACAAGCAGAAGGCCATGAGTTAGAGGCATGTTCCCAGTGTGCCTATTGAAAGGCGTGTGTGTGTGTGTGTGTGTGTGTGTGTGTGTGTGTGTGTGTGTCTTTGCAAAGGGAGCCTCATAAGAGACTTGCCCTTACAGGGGATCACCAGACCCTGGCCTTTTCCTTGTGGCGATCTGGGTTCTGGTGCAGCCCTCGTCTGAGCCGGTCATCAACGGGGCCTCTTTATCTCCAATTAGAATCCCCAGTGATGAAACGACATCAACTGACTCAAACATTTCTTTACAGGGATAGAAAGCTAACTAATACAACCCTCTGTTCTGCTTTGCTAAGACAGAGCCCCACCTACCTCCTTACCGCTCAGTATTTTCCTATAGTGCCGGAGGTCTGTGAAAACCAAGAGGATCTAGGAGGACATTACAGGGGCGAGAACTAAGGCGGTGACTTCAGAGGAAGAGAAGACGAGCAACACCAGTGACTTACAGTGAATAGATTAGTTTCAGCGCGATGCCTTGGAAGGGAAGTTTGTCTCATCACAAGACCTGGCTTCAAGTGAACCTTAGTTAGGTTTCTGCTTCGCCGGTTCTCTAGGTCTGCACCTCACATTGGAGAGATGGGTTTATTTGCTCTGCCCGTAACAAACCAATGTTCGGGCTATGTCAAGGTCCTAATGTCCTATAACCTCTCCATCTTCCGGGGGAACTATTGTCAATCATGTATAGGCCCCAGACTCCCACTAGAGTGCTCCTTTTATAAGTGACTTCTGATGGGTGTGGAGGAGATACAATTCATCCTCCATGAAGTCTGCCCATTATCCATCTTAGACACATGCGGGAGACAGGTTTAACCCCAGAGAGAAGCTGTTAGCTAATTCTTTCACAGCATTCTGATGCTGGCTCTAATATGCATAATCACAACATATTAGCTAGAATCAGGTCGTGAGTCTTCTGAATAACTGTCATTCCTTCAAGTATTGATGGAGGCTGGGTTCCTGCTAAGAAACTCAAGTGAAATTGGTGCCCATTGTGGCTTCCTGAAAAGCAGCAAAGGCCATCATAAATTACAATGAGCTGCATCCCAACAGGATTATAGACACCAATATAAATGTAAATAGCTTCCTCGGTTAGCAACGTGCTGAGTGTTGTCCGTCTTAATGCACATTGTCTGGTATTGGCTAGAGACCCAGACACAGCCCTGTGAACCCCGACACAGGCATCAGAGAATGGGCCACCACCCATCCTGGCAATATTCATGATTTACTCGTTCAAATGGATGAATGCGGAAACACTGGTTCGGTATGGTACATTTAGTCAAAACATCATTTAATCAATCAATCATGCATTCCACCCTCACAAGGTACTGTGTCTACACAGGAGTTAATAAACTGTAAAGATAGCAAGGGAACAATGGCAGGAATCTGCATATGCATTTAAATATCATTTCCCTTCTGCGCTGGGTGTCAGTATATTCATGAGGACCTAAGAACTGGTAAGGGAGGAAAGATCTCTGTAAGATGGTAGGAAGAGCTTGGAGCATCTGGGCTGAGCTCTCGTCATGAGCAAACCAGTGGTGCTCAAGGAAGCTTTGTCTCTGGGCTCCTATCTCTGCTTACATGATGTCAAAATGAAGCATAGATACATGGCTATACTTTAAGTTGATTTTCTACACAAAACACCTCTGAGATCGTTGGAAGGGCCTCACTTAAGAAATGAGGAAAGCTAAGCGGTGACGGCACATGCCTTTAATCCTAGCACTCCAGAGACAGAGGCAGGTGGATCTCTGTGAGTTTGAGGCTAGCCTGGACTACAGAGTGAGTTCTAGGACAGTCAAGGCTACAGAGAAACCTTGTCTCCAAAAACCAAATATCAAAGAAACTGATGAATATGTAAATAAACAAGCAAATGAACAAATGAATGAATGAATGAATGAATGAACTAACAAATGGAGAAAAACTCACTTAAGGTTCTGTTCTTATCTCTCAATCTGGCAAAAGCATCAGAATACAGCATCCCCTCTACTGCAAGTGTATTAAATCCAGACAGCTGCGTCTACATCTGAGGCCTCCCAAAGCAAACACCAGCTTCCTTATATGGTCACATGTCCTTTCTTCAGCTTTTCCCTTCTGCTTCCTGATCCACTGCCCCTTCCAAGGGCATTACTGGGCTCCAGCCTGGACTACCCTTTCTCTCAGCTTCTGGAGGCAGAAAGGCTAAATGCTTCCCGCAAGCTCATGCCTTATATTTTAAAAGTTCTCCCAACTCTTCCAACACTCTCTACCCACATAATCTTAAGCATTTATTTTAGTGTGTGTGTGTGTATGTGTGTGTGTGTGTGTGTGTGTGTGTGTGTGCGCACACCACAACACACATGCAGAGATCACAGGACAACCTTGAGGGTTGGTCCCCACAATCTACCTTGTAGGACACAGTTTCTCCATCTTCACCACCGTGTATTTCGGGCCAGATGGTCCTAATCTTCCAGAATCCCCCATCTCTGCTTCCAGTATCTCTGAAGGAGTTCTAAAATGACAGGGATGGGTCTATTGACTTACAGATAATTGTCATGAGCTTTCATGTCCAGTATTATGTGTGTTCTAGAAATACAAACAGTGGTCTTCATGCTCAAGAGCCAAGCCCTGCACCCAAAGAGCCTCCTCACCAGCCTCCAACCTCAATAATTCTAGGTTGTTTCTTAAACTGGTCCCCAGTTTTCATACTGTTCTGTCATTATTTCCTCTGAACTGAAACCTCCTTTACTGGACAGTGACTCAGTTTTGAGAATTAAAGGAAATTTACAAGGTTCAGGAAGGAAACAAAGCCTGCAAGTCCCAGGAATCTCCTGAAACTTACAAGATTCACAACACACACACGCCCACACACACACACACACACACACACACACACACACTGTTGATGACCAGAGAAGACTCTTACCCAGCCTAGATGCCTTCAAGTGGGCAGAGAGGTTGGGGTGCAGTTTTTATGAATAGTCTTCTCTAAGAAGTGAGTTCATCAGTAACACAGCTGCTTTGGGGCCACCCACGCTCCTCTAAGTAACCCCTATTCAACTCTTCTTTTCACTAGACGGGAGTCAGATGGAGACATTGCTTTGCTCTGTTGGTGCTTGTCTGGGGTGGGTTGATATTTGTTCATATTCCCAAGCAAAAGTCACACAGTATACACATATGAAAACAGACAAGGACATGGCCCACTTTATACTGAAATAGTGCTGACTGAATGAAATAAGACCTGTAAAGCCATCCAAGTACCACACTGTGCATCCTGGGTATTTAAAGGGTTAATTTTAAGAGTGGGAGTCATGCTGTCACCGCCGTTTTCTTGTCACTATATTTCTACTGCTGTATTTCTATTCTATCATTGAATTTTATGCCTCTGTTATAGCCGTGGCACACCCAGAGGCCTTTGGTTACAGCGACCATCTGTCATTGAGCTGTGAGCCCACAGCACGCCAGGCCACCTGAGACCTATTTCTTTCTTCAATACTGGTCAGTGCCTGGAGTTTGATGGATGACTGCTAAAGCCTACTGAGCATACACATCATATATGTCACATGAGCCACAACTCACATTCAAGATGAGGCGAATGACAGCACAGATCCAAAGAGTGAGGTAATGGTTTGCACAATGAACTGAGGGAAAAAAAAGATGTCAGTAATGCTAAAGAGTAAAATTTACAAGTTACTGAAGAAAATCACATTCGTGTTCATATTCATGTATGAGTTTACATGTCATGTGTATTTATGTGTGTCTATATAGGTGTGTGTACATGTATATTTGTGTGTAAGTATATGATTAGGTGTGCACATGTGTATACGTGCAGGTATACATATGTATTTGTACATGTGTGTACATGTATGTGTATGTTCATGTATACACACATGTGAGTGCACATGATTTATGCGGGTGTGTATATGCATATACATGTGTATATGTACTTATATGCATGTATATGTGGATGTGTATATACATATGTATGTGAGTGGGTGTATATATATGTGTGTGTGTTTGTGTGTGCATGTGTGTGTGTATGCATTTGCTTAGATTTATTCTTTCTGTTTTTGTTATTTTCTTTTTCAGAGTGCTCATTTTGTGCTCAAGGCCCAGTAGGACAGGGGTCTAATTATGTCTCAGGAGAGGAAATAGTGAAAGAATTATAATGCCAATGGTGCAGGGAATAAAAACTTCCCCTACTCTGCTGAGAACAGAAATTGGTTTGTGCCCCTACCATCCTCAGTATGTATTAGAAGCCTCCAAATGAGCACATTTCTCAGCCCTACAATTCTGCTACTAATTCATTCTCAAGAATTCGAATCACAATAGTACAAATGAGGACTATTATGCAACAACAATATTAAGCTATAAATAATTATTTTTTATTGAGACACATGGATTAGGGTGATGATGCTGTGCTGACACCATCATTATGACCTGAGACAACATATCAGGAAATCTTTAGCATGATTAAAGGTTTTATGTCATTATATTTGATAAGAGGATGGAGAATAGATAATAAATATAATAGGTAGATGGCTATAATAAATATAAAATAGGGCTGGAGAGATGGCTTAGCAGTTAAGAGCACTGGCTGCTCTTCCAAAGGTCCTGAGTTCAATTCCCAGCAACCACAGGGTGGCTCACAACCATCTGTAATGAGGTCTGGTGCCCTCTTCTGGCCTGCAGGCATACATGCAGAGAGAATATTGTATACATAATAAATAAATATTTTTTAAAAAATAGGTAGATGGATAGACAGATGGATGGATAGATATGATTGATGATAAAATCATGTGGATACGTAGATGATAGAGACAGATAGCAAAAATAAATGATAATAGACTGATGATAGCTGGACGAGAAAGACATGTAGATGATTGACAGGTAATAGAAACTGACATCAGTAGATAGGTTATAGAATATAGATGACAGACGTAATACATACATAGATATATACCACAAATAGCTAGATAATAGTGGTAGATGGTGGAGATTAATGAATAGTATAATAACAGATAGTAACATATATTTTGTTTTGTTTTGTTTCTTCAAGACAGGCTTTTTCTGTGTATCCCTGACTGTCTTAGAACTCACGTAGACCAAGCTGGCCTTGAACTCAGAGATTTGCCTGCTTCTGCCTCGCAAGTGCTGGGATTAAAGGTGTGTGCCATTGTTGTCCACCTACAAATGTCTAGCCAGGGCTGGTGTAGCCTACTTCTTCTTCCTTCAAGCAAATCCTATCATTGTGTGCTGCCACCACCACCAATGTGATTGATATCTGTAGATATCAATGAATAGATAACAGAAATAGAAGGAAGGAAATGAAAGTATAGATTAAGATACATTGATAGATTGATGGCAAAATAGAGATGAGAGTTGATAGATCACTGATAATAGTAACAGAGATAGATAGATAGATAGATAGATAGATAGATAGATAGATAGATAGATAGATAGATGGTGATAGATATGATAGAGAGATAGATACCCTTGATAATACAGAAAAATCATAAAGCTAGCATCTGATAGTAAATTAGGTGCGAAAATATAACTTTACCCAAATTTCTCAAAGAAACATTCAAGGAGTACAGCTAAGAAATTTATTAATTGGATCATCATACAATTCCATGAGCTCCGATGTCTTCTGACTACTGTAGGCATGGTATGTATGTGGTGCATGTACATGAATAAGGACAAAACATCCATACACATGAAATAAAATTAATAAACTCTTTTTTAAAAAGTAAAAAGAAAGATTCACTTAGCAAAATTTGTTAGAGGAGATAAGGTGCCTCCTAAGGACAACCGTTTATAACATGCATTTATTTTATTATTTATTTATTTATTTGCTATTTATTTATTTATTTATTTATTCGAGACGGTTTCCCTGTAGTTTCCTGAAACTAGCTCTTGTAGACCAGGCTGGCCTTGAACTCAGAGATCCGCCTGCCTCTGCCTCCTGAGTGCTGGGATTAAAGGCGTGCGCCACCACTGCCCGGCTTATTTTTATTTCTGGAACAGTCAGAGGTGATAATGGTTGTCACCCAAGCTCTCATTTCTTTACTGCTGCTACCCAAGTTGATTAAATGAAAGCTTAATCTGATCAAAGAGTAGCATTTTGATTTTTTTAGGCATTTTCAAAACAGATGTTGAACTTTGTTACACTTGAGAAATCAGCACGGCTTACCGGGATTCAGCTAGTGAATAGGGAATGGATTTCAAGAATAAGATACAGGCAGTTTCACATCCTAGCTTTGTCTCTTACTCTTCCTGGGCAAATCTCTCTCTCTCCCTCCCTCCCTCCCTCCCTCCCTCCCTCCCTCTCTCCCTCTCTCTCTCTCCCTCCCTCCCTTGTCTGGTGTGGAGTGTCAATAATAGTATCTTTTCAAAGATTAAATGCATTTGTAGATCTTACCAGAGTCCCTGACACATAATAGACAGATACATAATAGCAGTCTTGCTCTGCTACATTCAGTCTTGGGACAGTTGATGAAAAGGGAAGAATGGCAGCTGGGAAGAGAGCTCAGTCAATACAGTCAATACAGTGCTTGCCTTACAAGCATTTGGACAAAAGTTTGACTCCTGGAATGCCTCCCCACCCCCAACAAAAAAATATCAAGTCAAGTAGCACATTTAAAATAAATCCAGTGCCAGGAAGCAGAGACAACAGGAGGATCTCTGGGGCTTTCAAACCAAATAAAACTAGATGAATTCCCATGTTCCAGCCAGTGAGTGATCTTGCCTCAAAATCAAATCTGTGGGCAGTGCTTGAGGAATCACAAGGGCAGCACGAATCATTAAAATATTTTTTTTTCTCATGGTTTATTTTTTTTTATATTTAAAAATTTCCATCTCCTTCCCTCCTCCTCCCCCCTCCCTCCCCTCCTTCTCCCCTTTCTCTCCCCTCCTTCTCCCCCTTCCCTCCCCTCCCCTCCACCCATACCTCCCCTCCCTCCCTCTCAAGGCCAAGGAGCCAGAGGAGTCTTAATCTAGAAAATGTATTCTTCATCTCAGATATCTTGTTGGTGCTCAGAGTCAGTGTGTCTGGGCCGGACCTGCATGAGCTCCAGGCTGCTGTACATCAGCCTTTGCCCTGTGCCCCCCTCCCTTCAGCAGGACTAGCAGCATAAGTAGCACCCAACGGGGTCAGCAGGCCAAGGAGCGGCACTTGCCTGGAGGGCAGTGAAGGAGTGAGGCAAGCAGCGGAGCCCCCTTGCAGCCCGAGGACCTTTTATGTGGAAAGACACGTTCCTTTGTCCACCATGACTGGGCTCCCATCCCTCTCGTGCCAGCGCTTCTCTAGCTCCGCTCCTTTCCTCAGCATGCTGCTAATCCATTCTGCCATCTTTCCCATCTTTCTACTAAAGTGGCATTGCAATCTGCTGTGTGTAACACAGTGTATTATTTTCCCCAAACAGCTTTACATGCAAATATCTATTGCAAGGAGCCGTTGATCTGGTTCATGATTTCTGAGGCACCATAAATACTGGAATATTCTGAGACTCATCTTGGATATCCTGTTGTTGTTCAGAATCAGGGTGATCACGCAGTTGGGTGCTACCCTGGCCTTGATGCCAGCTGCCCTGCAGGTACCCAGGCCACAGCCATCGTGCTTGAAGCTCACAAGCAGGACCGAGACTCCATGTTTTTTCCTCCCCGCATCCTAGAACCCACTTTTATGGCTTCTTCATAGGGCCTGTCTTCAAATGTAGTCACAATGGGCATTAAGGATTCCACTTTGGTGGGATGCTCTTTTTTCTTCTTATTTCCTTTCTTTCTTTTTTTCTTTCTTTCTTTTTTTTCCAAGATAGGGTTTCTCTCTCTGGGTGGGATGCATATTAGTCCATAGCTCTAGAGTTTCAGATGTCCAGGGGTGGCTTGGCTGAGTGTGGTCTTTCCATTGTCCCTTCTCAGTCTTGGTTGTTACTTTCCTATTATCATGTTCCCACCTACACTCTTTGTGATCATCTCTCTTGGAGCTTCTGTGACATCCCAGACTAGAACTATCAGGGTTCATCCACTGAGTCCTCATTGATGACGTACAAGGTGCTGACATCGGTGTAATGATATAGAGAGCTAGAGGGTGAGAGGTAAGTTGTAGTTCTAACATTGCCTCAAATCCACCATGTCGTCTTAGGATACTGAACAGCTGAACACCCCTAGATGTGCTTCATCATCTGTATGGCATAGAAGTGCAGCTCTCAGCCCTGCTAACTTCAGGGTAAGGATGTGTGGCATGATGACTCTCTGGCTGTAAGTTACAGAATGTTATTTCTGTCAACTGAAGTAAGAATCAAGTCTTTCTTAGAAGGCTGTCAGGCAGCTTGTAGAATTGGAAATGGAAAACAATAAGAATTTTCCTTGTAAGCAGACACTATTTGTCCTATTTAGTGGTAACTGTCAACTTGACACAGTTGAGAGTCATCTGAGAAGGGAGTCCCAGTTAAAAGATTGATCAGATTTTACCTGTGTTAAGAGATTGGCTGATTGTTAATTGATGTGGGAGAGCCTAGCTCTCCCATGAGTGGCTCTATTCTCTGGGCAGGGGGTCATCAGCTTTGTAAGAAAGCTAGGTGGTCACAAGCCTGTGAGTGAGCAAGTCTACATGGAGTGTTCCTCCACAATTTCTACTTCCAGTTCCTTCCCTGATTTCCCTCAGTGATGAACTTGTGTGGGAGGTCTTTCTGTCTATGTGTTGCTTTTATTGGTTAATGAATAAAGAAACTGCTTTGGACTTATAGCAGGGCAGAACGTAGGTAGATGGGGAAGACAGAATTGAATGCTGGGAGGAAGAAGGCAGAGTCAGAGAGACGCCATGGAGCCTCTGCAGACAAATGGTAGAAATTATACCCGGTAAGCCACAGCCTCGTGGCAATACACAGATTAATAGAAATGGATTAAACTAATATATAAGAGCTAGCCAATAAGAAGCTAGAGCTAATGGGCCAAGCAGTGATTTAATACAGTTTCTGTGTGATTATTTCAGGTCTAAGGTAGCTGGGCAGCCAGGAAGAACAAACGCCATCCTCCTAGAACAAACTATTACCTAGAAGTGTAAACCAAACCAACTTTTCCTGCTCCTAGGCAGCTTTTGGTGATAGGTTTGTCCTAACACTAGAAATGAAGCTAGACCACTACTTCAGTTTCCTACTAGGCACTGAGGTCATGTGGCTGAGATCATGAGGAAGGAACATCATCAGACATGAGCTGGATCAGGGGTGTCTCATAACTGCCCCGGTAACTGAGGGTGCTCAATGTGTGCTATGCTGACTTTATCAGCAATCACAGGGAACACTGTCCATTTGGTGAAAACTATCATTTATTTCCCTAGCTATGAGAACTTTAACTGTGGAAAATGTGCCTGAGATGGGATGGGACTCTAAACCCAGCAAGATGCTGATGCTATGATCAGTTACTAGAGACAACTGGTGCAAACCAGGGCGTTTAAATATTACTCCCTGAGATCTTGGTGCATCTCTGGACCCATGTTCTTGAGAGGAAGTAGAATAATAGTTAACTTGTAAGCATACATATAGGATATTCAACTATCATGTAATGACCCGACCCCATCCAGCATCCACTATAACACGAATGAGTGGACATGAATTTCTCTTCATCTTGGATACACTATGTTCAAGATTTATAATCCTGGAAGAGAGTCTAATTGTAAAGTCTACAGTCATGTGACTTCCTGGTCATATGTTGAGCTCAGCAGTAACATCTGGGGTTAAATGCTTGGCCTATTACTGAGATAATAGAAGTAGCTTTCTTTTGGACCACATGCTCAGATATCCTGCAGTTAGGAGAGGGAATTGGTGATCGGTCTGCATTCCATGTTAGATATGAAAATGAGCATATTAGTTCTTCTAAAAATACAAAAACCTTAGAGCGTGGGATGTGGCTCAGTGGCAGAACACATACTATGTGTACATTAGGGACCAAGTTTGAATCCACAGTAACCGGGCAATGGCTGAGTGTAGCTGGAACGTTAGTGCAGAGGGACAGAAATAGATTCTAGCAGTTCACTAACTGACCCAGCAAACTCACTGTTTGGTAAGAGATTGGGTTGCAAGACAATAGGTCACAGAGAAAGATACTTACATGAATGTAGTACACACATACATGCACGTACATACATACATACCTGTATGTATGTATGTATGTATAGCTTTATTCCAATATAGAATATTGTATTAATGATGATAACCTATTTTTGTACCCAAGGAATTTGCCAGAGAAGTCCAAACAGAGAGACCAACAGAGGTTGGGACTCTGGGTCACTAAGAGAAATATTTTGACCTGCTGGAGTCCTGTGTAAACAAGATAGGAAATTATAAAGCTCCCCATCCCATCCCCTGTGGAGTTTGTTGGACAGGCTGCTAGACTGGCAACAGTATTAACTTCGCTGGAGGTGGGGTATCCATGCCTGGTCTGTCTCCTCTTTAGTCACAATCTTATAAAAGCCATGTTTGCCCCACCCACCTCACAGCCCCCACTTCTTTGTCTCTGAAGAGAAGACTGGTTAGGGATTTGCAGCTCAGACCCCACGCTTATATCTGAAAGCTGAGTGAATGATAGGCAGCCACAGGGCAGAGTCAAGATGCTCTAATGGGCGCCCATGGTACTGAGGTCTGGATAGGGTACACTGGGGGGATGCAAGGGAGAGAGGGAGAATGGCAGGTCCCTAACACTGTTGAGAAACACCGTGAGCACCTGGCATTGAGAAGTGAATTCTGCCCCCACCTGAAATCGCATTCAGTATTTCCATCAGGCTGCAGTTGTCCAAGTGGAGGCCTGGTCTGAGGTTTCCTAAGTTGGTTCTTAGCACATTCGACTAGACAAAAGGAGACTTAAGATGCAGTATGCGGCCAGCTTAGACTCCAGTTCTGTATTCACCGCCTTTCTACCCACAATAGTCTTGACAGCGCCTTCATTTGTCAAAAACCTGCAGAAACCACTTTTACTTCATAAAAATGTGTGTGGGTGATGGAGGTGGGGAATTATTTATCAGATGCTCACCTTTAAAGTGCTCTATCGACGGTTTGTCTAAGACTTGTGTTTCTATGGCATTGAATCAGATAAAGGTAATGATGACAGCACCGGCTTGTGTAGAATGCTCTCAGGAAGAAGGGTGACAATTTTTAGAATATCTCCCTCAAGAGGCAGCTACAGTGCTAGGCTGATTAGATTTGGGGATGAAAAGTGCTCTATATCAAGATGAAATTTCAATATCTGGGAACATTTTCCCTCAGAATAAATGGCTGGCCAGTCATAGGCAGTGGGATGTGGGACATATAGAGAAAGACACATTTGTTTATTTCATTTTTTTCTTAAAACCCTGTACCAGCACATTTTGCTTATGCAGCACTGGGGAAGGGATTCAGAGCTTTGCTCATCCTATACAAGCCCTCTACCAAAGATGCTACATGCTACATTCTCAGGACAAATAAAATATTACACATATGGATAGAGGTATTCATATTTCTTTCATTCACTTGTAGTAGGACAAGACCACACACACACACACACACACACACACACACACACACACATATATATATGAGAGAGAGGGATGGAGAGAGAGAGAGAGAGAGTTAGCTTACTTGTCAATGTAAGAAGCCTAGAGTCAATTAAGAAGTGAATGTCAATTGAAGGATTTCCCAGAATATATTGAGCTGTGGGTATGCCTGAGAAGGGATGTTTTGATTATTAATTGATGTAGAAGGGACCAGCCTACTGTCCCTGGACAGCATCTGTCCCTGGGCAGGTGGAGTCCTGGCCTATATAAGAGAGCTAGCTGTACATGAACCTGTGAGTAATCTAGGAAGCAGTGTTCCTTTTTAGTTTCTTTTACAGTTCCTGCCCTGACTTCCTTTAATGGTGAATTGTGACATGGAGTTGAAAGCCAAATATTTTTCTCCCTTAAGTTGTTTAAGGAATTGCTTAAATCAGGGTAGACTATAGACATGTCTGTGGAGGGATATCATGATTGTTAATTAATGTAGGGGGAGCCCAACCCACTGTGGGAGGCATCATTCCCTGGGCAGGTCCTCTGGAGCTATATAAGAAGAATAACTAAACATGAGCCTTGAGAGTCAGTAAGAGAGCCATCAATCAGTATTCCTCGATGTTTCCTACTTCAAATTCCTACTTGAGTTCCTTTCCAAACATCCCTCAATGATGGACTGTAACCCACAAAGTGAAACACACATCCTCCCCTGCAAGTTGCATTTAATCAGATTGTTTTATTATAGCAACAGAAAAGAAGCTAGGAATTGGCCCCAAATAAAACACATAGAAAATGAAGACTCAGGATAGAAGACAGAGAGAAAGAGAAAGAGAGAGAGAACTAAAGAATCATAAAACAATATCAAATGATGTCCTAACTTAATATGAATGTGATGAGAATAGCAAAGAAAAATACTTTATTTATGTGGTAGGAAGGAGAGAAAATATGATGCAAAGAAGCATGTACAGATCAAAGAAGAGAACCAGAAATGGTGTCTGCAAGGGTACATCTGGAAGGGTCCTTAGTACATGCCTATTTTTTAAAAGAGCTTTTAAACAAGCAATGAAATACCTTTGGGGGCCTATGGTATTTATAAAAACAAAATTTATGATCATAAAACCTATAAGATATGAAACAGAAGTAGACTAACATAAGGAAGAGGTATATCTCTTAGAAGTTGCTTTTGATAAATACCTTTTGTGTTTCTCTTTTATTCTTTTTTTTTTCATTTTTCAAGACAGGGTGTTTCTGTATAGCCCTGGCTGTCCTGGAGCTCACTCTGTAGACTAGGCTGACCTCAAACTCACAGGGATCTGCTTGCTTCTGACTTCCCAGTGCTGAAATTTTAGGCATGTGCCACCACCTCCAGGCAATAAATACCTTCTTTATCAAGTATATTTAAGACGTTACAGTTGCAATTCTTGAAGTACATGATGTATTTTATATATGTTCACATTGTCACAGTAAAGGTAATTAGCATATTCATGACACCATAGCATTATCTTTTATGAGTGCACTGAGAATATTTGATATCTACAAAATTTTAATTATATATCATTATTAACTAAATTCATCACATTGACATTAGACTGCAGAATTTATAATTGAAATGATGTAACTGTGACCAAAGTCTTCCCACTTCTCCAATACCTACCCCCAAATAACACCTTGCTGTGTCTGAATTCTCCTTCCATAGACTCCATATAGGTGAAATCATGTAGTCTCTATCTTTCTAGGCCAGGGTTCCATGCATTCAAATTGGTATGGCTGTTGCTGTCTTGAGAATAAGGTACATAAGTTCCATTCGTGGACTTCCAACTTAGACAGAGAACCCAAGTCTAGTTGTGGAGGGATTGGATTACAAGTTTACCTCAGTAGTTGAAACCCATAGCAGTCTGAGCTTTGCTCTCTAGTGGGGTGCTGTTCCTGGCAGACTGTTGGCTCAGGATATGACACAGGGTGGCAGAGTTCAAGGCCACAGATGTGGCCTAGAAATCAGCAGCTGGCCCATCTAAGAACTTCAACATGAGTGAACACTAATGCTGAAAGAGCTGAAGTCACTACAATTCTGCGAAAATAAAGAGCTTGCTTAGACTTCGGGACCGACAGACACATTGCCATATTAGGAAGACAGTAAGAAGACTAGAGTCCAAACTTCACTCCTCAATGTCCTGATGTTATTGCATGCCAACAAGTGTCCAGTGCTTACAAGAGACCACGACTTTACTAAAAGTCAAATAAGGTTCCAGAAATTCAACAGATATTAATTGGCATAGGAGAACTCTCAGATATAGAATTTAAAAAAAAAAAAAGAAAACTACATAGAACTTGAAAAAAAAACACAGAAAAGTTTCAACACTTCATCAAAGAAACTTAACAAATAGAAGGCATTAAAAAATAAGCAAAAATTTTGAGAGGGAGAGAACAGTTAAAACTGCCATCTTACCCAGCTGTGCAGCAAGCTACAATATTTGCTGGCCTGGCAATCCATGTCCCCTGGTGAATACTGATGTAAGCATGATTGCTGTAACCAACCCCCGTTGACTGAATTCAGGTCGTATTCCACAAGATGAAGCCTTTACCTGGTACTATTACGCAGCCAAGAATCTGTAGTTAGACAGAACACAAACATTCTGAAAGAAGCTGCTAGTATTCTTCTAAGTGGACATGGCTTTAAGCCAACTCTTAATGACTTACCATTTTACCCTTAAATTAATGAATCACTCAACCCTCAACAGAGAAGTTTGTGTTTGTGGCATATGGTGATTAACCAAGACCTACAACTGGTCAAGATAAGAGACTGAAGGATGTTCAGCCAAAAATAGAACATCTATATCCCACCCCCTCCTCCTACAGCTCAGGGATCATTGGTGAAGATGGGGTGGAAGGAAAAGCAAAAGCCAAAGTTGGTGGATGACTATGAGGAAACACTGTCTCCTGGACACAGCAGGGCACAGGCACATATGAATGCACAGTAGCTGTTGACAGCATGATGTGCACAAGACCTGTGCCAGTCCCAGTCAGACCAAATTCTAATATGGAGAGGGGAGGTAGGCACAGAACCCCACCCCTGGTTGAGAAGTCATTGGCAAGTCACAGCTTCTGGGAGAAGGAAAGTTAGTTAGTTAGGTTTTTTTTTAATGTACAGCTCCTAGTAAATCTGTCCCATTCTAGATATGGGCATGATATAATATTTGAATGGCACAAATTGGACTTGAAGTCTTGAAAAAATAAGAAGACACTAAGTTGTATGGGTAGGGAAGAAGGGCATGGATCCGGAAGAAGTTGGGGGGGGGGGTGGATACAATTGGTAAATATTGTACGAAATTCTCAAAGAACTAATATACGTTTTAAAATGCAATGGAAGGCAGAGAAAAATATAGAGCTCAAAAATCAATTAAAAAAGGAAGAATGAAAAGAAGCACTTGTACTGTAATTGATCTCTCTCATCTCTCTACATTCATATGGGAAAAATTGCAATGGAAAAAGGCATGGATAGTGAACTATATTAATCAGAAAAAAGAACTGAAAATTGGGGATACTAATCTAAAAAATAAAGAAGAAATTTGAAATCTTTCAGACCATATTTAGAGAGCAAGAGTTCAGGCTATTCAAGTTTGAGAGGGACTTTAGAATTCCAAAGAACTAGAAATATTATAACCTACCCCCACTGGGGAAATATCCTTGATAGAAATCCCCAAACCCAGAGAAAGACATAAATGCCTAGGTACATCGAGGATTTCTGCATCACTGGTCAGATTTGACCCAACCAAGTGATCTCACAGATAAAGGACAAAAGGAAGGTACTTAAGGTTGCTGACAGGTAAAGGACAACAAATAACACAGAAAGGAGTTTCAATGCCCATAAGAGTAGATTCCATAGGTCAGGAGAGAATGAAGTGTGTGTGTGTGTGTGTGTGTGTGTGTGTGTCTGTCTGTCTGTCTGTCTGTGTGTGTGTGTGTGTGTGTGTCTGTGCGTGTGCACGCATGCGCACAATTCTAAAGAGCCCTCTTCTGCGGTCTTCAGTTATTCTCTTGCCATGCCCTATGAATGTTTAATTCTTGCTAAAACAGGACGTCCTCAAGCATCATTTCCAGATTCCCAGAACAGGCAGGAGCCACGCTCTTATGTGGTCCTAAGTATTCCTTAGAATTGGTTTTTATAACATAAAAATGTACTTGTGTGCAAAGCAAAGATGTCTAAGCACCTTACAGTGCAGCTCTTTCATCTCATTGTTGAGAGACCTGCAACAGCACTGGGGGCCGAATTAGTCATAGAAGCAGTAATGGTATTCTGAGAAAGATGTTTGCACACTGGCTCCCATCCCTGTGTACCCTAGAGCATGTTCCTCTCTCAGTCTACTCTTTACTTTGCCTTTAAATCAGGATTATAAGACTTTTACTAATATGCTTTACAAAGACTAAATAGATTAATTGTGATAATAGTTGAAGTTAAACAAATACATAGAACTCAGAAATTTTTCATAAGGAGTTGGCCCTTGGGGCGGGGGGCTGAGAAACTCAAATTTTACAGCCAGGAAACTGGTGTTCCAGAAGAACCATAGCTATGACCACAATCTGATGCTGGTAGACAAACCCCCTGGACCAACCTGTCAGGAAGCATCTGCTCCCTCAAACTCAGCTTTTGTACTCTCCTCAGTCTTCACTGGACTGGTTGCAAATGGCACATATTAAGGAGAGCCGTCTGCTTAGTCTACCAATCCAAAGGTTATCATTATTCATAAACAGCATCACCAACATATCTAGAAAAGAGTTTAACTGAATGTCTTGTTACTCCATAGTCAAGTCATTAATGAATTTAGCATTTTTAACTGTATTTGACACATGTAAAAGGAAATATTTGCAAACAAATACCATATCAAACTTAGAAGTGTAGAACTAGCATTTATTAAAGATTAGAAATAAATAAAAACGAAGGAAGCAGGCCATAAGAACTTTAAAGCTAATTCATTAAATAAAAGGAAATTCTGTTTAAAAAATTCTGAAAAGCAAAAAAGTTACAAGAGAACCCTGTATCCAGAAAAGCCACTAGAAAAGACTCACGAGTTTAACCAAGGAAGTGAAAGACCACTGAGTAAAAGGGAAAAAAAATAACTACACTCGTGAAATTATCTCGTGCTCTGCACCAGAAGAGCCATATGTTCAGTATGGTCCTTATCATACAACAGTGACACCATTTTAAATGAAAGAATTATTTTTGTTAAATTGTGTTTGTGTGTACATGCACACACAGGTGGCCACAGAGTCCAGAAAACGATGACAGATACTGGAATTAAGAGGCAGTTGTGAGCCACCAACACGGATGCTGAGAACTGAATTTGGTCCTGGAGAAGAGCAATGGGTGCTGTAACCACTGAGCTATATCTACCACAGCAACCACAACAAATGCCAACCGGAGAAATCAATTCTAAACGGCATGGAACCACCCTTCTAAGAAACTCAAAACAAACTGCCAAAGTCACTTGAGAAAAAAAGACAAAGAAAGATATGTTATAGTATCTGACTGCTCAAAGAATAAGACAAAGTTGGGATAGGGAGGTGATGAAAGAGATTTAGGAGTAGACAAGGGATAACATGGCGTGGATGTGGTCATTGGGAGGGGAAGTACCGAGAAGGATGTAGAAGGAAGGTAAGGGATAACGTGGGGGTAGATCTGATCCTGTTTCATTGCTGACATGGACAGAATTTCCAAAGAAAATGATTTTAAAAAGAAAAAAATTCACAGAAGAAAAAACCATATTATTGAGATAAAAATAGACACATATGCAATAGAGTTGAGTGGCTGAACAGACAGCCCTGAATTAAACCCACATATCAGTAACCAACTGATTTCCCAAAAAGGTGTTAAAAATGTAAATTGAAGAAATTACCATTTTTCAACCAATATTCCTGATAAAATTGAATATCCACATGCAGACGAGAACTTTTAGCTTTTACCCCCACAGAGACAAGAACCACTTACATTACATCACCTTAACAGATGAAAAGCCCCAAACTTGACTGTAACTCGAAGTAAACAGATACAGCTTTATGACACTGGATTGGGCGGGGGTACTATTGAGGAAACTTAGGAAAAGAAACAAAAGCAAAAATAGAATAACATGATTCCATGAATCTAAAACCTTGCACACAACAGAGGAAGCAATAAGCACAGTGAAGAGGAAACCTACAGAGTGGGAGGAAATGGAAATTATACATCCGTGAGGAGGTGGCATCCTAAATGCATGACTAGATTCAAAGAGACAGCAGGGCAAGCATCAAATAACTGGATGAGAAAATGGCCAAGAGAACTAAATAGAGGTTTTTCTCAACGGAGATGGAGGTGTGCAAACAATGCAGGGGGCTGGAAAGGTGACTCTGTGGGTAAGAGCACTTGCTGCTCTTTCAAAGAACTGAGTGTGGTTCTCAGTACCCCACCAGACAGTCTATAACCGCTATTATCTCCAGTTTCAGGGGCTCTGACGCCCCCTTATGGCATCCACAGACTGACACACATACACACATGCACATGCACACATACATACATGGTTTACACTCAAATACAAACATGCAAATATACATAAAAATAAACTTTTTGACAAACTTACTCAAGGTAAGCTATCGCCAGAGATGTGCAAAACAAAACCACGATGGGATATTGCTTAGCCCCTGTAGAACAGGCTATTATCAAAAAGACTAAAGATAAGAGATGCTAGCGAGGGTATGAAGAAGGGAAGGATACAGACTCAGTTACAATTGCAGATGAGCAAGTAGTTCTGGTACGGTAATGGACAGTGGGCGTGACTAGAGATGGTGCATCAGGGAGGCTTTGCATTGTTGTGATAAAATGCTGGCACCACTAACTGAAGATGGAAACTATATTTTATTTCTTTCTCACAGTTTCTGAGGTTTGAGTCCATGGTCTTCAGATAAAAATTTGGATCTGTGAGGAGGCAAAGACATCGTAGCAGTGGAAGTGGGTGGCAGAGGTTGTTCGCTAATCGTGGTCAGGAAGCAGAGACAGGTAGGGACGCCAAGCTCCAGGCATAGCCCAGTATCCCACTACCTACAATTCTATGCCAAATTCCAAAGTTCCTACCATGTCCCTGAGTAGTGCAACTAGCCAGGGCCACATGGGCAACATATGGTCCTCTGGGGACATTTTGCATTCGAGCCCTAAAAGAGGAGATGTTACTGTACTGAGTATTTCAAAAGCGTAAAAGAGATTTTTAAATTTTCATGAATTACAAATGATAGAGGAGATGCATATGTTAAACTTGATTTAGATATTATGTAATATGTACATACATTGATCACTTTATCATAATATATAATATTATATATATGTATATATTATGTGTCAGTCCAAACATAAATTTAAGTAGAAACTCTAAACATAAAAATTTGCTTTTGATTTAGCTAATTTAATTACTCAGGAATGTGTTAAAATTTCCACACATCTGTGAATTTTCCTTTTTTATTGATTTCAAATTTCATAGAACTGTGTTCAAAAGAAGTATTTAACATATTTCAATTTCTAGATTTTGCCTGGGAGTTTTCTTTCTCACCTGGCATGTACTTATTCTTTTAGAAAGGTCCACATGTGCTTGAGGACGATGTGTGATATACTGTCATAGGACAGAAAGTTCTAGATTTCTGGTTGCCCCAATAGTCTTCAAATGCTTCCTAAATCCATTGTTTTCTCATCTACTTTTCTTCTGAGTGATGCATTCATTGTTAAGAGTGGACTAATGACGTTTCCAACAACTATTAAACCACTGGCACTGAGGTCCTCAGTGGCAAAAGTTGCTGGGGAACTTTGCGGAAAGGGCCGTGAGGGATCATGGTGTTGCTTGTTGCATGAAGTCCCCACTCCACCCGTGTGTTTCCTTCTTCCAGCCATCTTCAGATGCCCGAGAAATAGCAGTCTGCTATGGGATCTTTTCTGTTTGTATATGCTCCATATTGATTACATATAGATAAATAATATATAGTATATGGATATAGATGTATCTATATTATCTATATCATTGTATTTCTATAGATTTGGAACTAGGTTCTTGAGATTTCCCTGATCTAAATTTGCTGGTAGAGCACTGAATAACTGGTTTTGTAGGGAAGTAAAGGTTGATACTCCCTTCCACATAATCTTGCTGTTATCAATCTCTAGACCATTCAATTACAGAGTACAAGCCCTTCAGCAATGAAATCAATATGACTTATGACAAATAAGTCTATAAGGAAAAAGAAATGAATCAGATTTAGTCAATCCAAAAGAAAGCATAAGAAAAGGAAAAGGAAGAAAGGACACGTTAGTCACTAGGAAACAAGCAAAGCAAGGCAGGATCCTTAACCTTGACTGTATCAGCAGATACAGTAAAGAAATACCAAGTGTCATCATCTTCAAGAAAATGTTCAGATCCAAATAAACACCAAAGAAACACTCCTGAAATGCTTTCAAATGACATGGAAAGGAAAAGGGTACCAAATGTATATGAGGAGAAAGCTGGAATGAACTACTGCCTGACTCCAAGGGAGATTATCCCGTAACTGGACAAAACCTGGGGGGATTTCTGAGTATAAAACACTTCCAAGAGTAAAAGAAATGTAATTTTACGATCTTTCAAAGATATACAACAATCTTGAAAAATCTATGTTCTAGTGTATTAGCTTCCATTGTGAAAAATACCATGAACAAAAGAAACCTAAGGAGCAATTATTTTGCCTTACCATTCCAGAGGGCTAGCAGTCCATAATGGTGGGGCAGACAGGAGCAGGAAGCTGAGAGATCACGTTTTAACCATTCGCAGGAAGTAGAGAGAGAATGTGCAAGAAGTGGAATGAGACTCTAAGCCCCCAAAGCCTGACCCCAGTGCTGGATTTCCTCCAGCGCTGAATTTCCTCCAGCAAGGCTGTACCTCCTGCAGGTCCCATAACCTCTCCAAACAAAGTCCAAATGGGGGTCTTCAAATAGAGGAACCTATTGGGTGACATTTCTCTTTCAAACCACAACAACTGGTAACAGGATTGCAGTATTCATCAGCTAAATGACACACACTGGGGTTGCAGTCTGGTTGCTAGAATGTTTTCCACGTACAAATAAAGTTCCATATTCTACCCCAACACCACAAAAATCCAGATGTGATCTTGAATAGAAAGATCAGAAGTTTAGGTCACCTTCATGGCTACATAGAAAATTCAAGACTAGCCTAATAATACACATGAGACCCTACCTTAAATTGAAAAATAAAATAAGACATGACAAACTAAACTGACTCTTAAGGCAAACAGACAAGATATAATTACAGTTGGACATATTTCTATTCTTCTCTAAGTAGATAGATGAGTGAGACAGAAAATCAGTCAAAATAGGCCAGAGAGATGGCTCAGCAGTTAGCAACATTTGCTGCTCTGGCGAGCATCCACTTGGAGGTGGGATTTTTAGTGATGTAACTTCTTTGAATCACCCATGCTCCTGTAAGTAACCCTAACAACCTCACTGGTTCACTGGGTTGGGTTTATTAAGGTCGAATCATTGCTTTGGCCTGTCATCACTTCTTCTAAGACGAATAAGGATCTGTGCTGTACCACCTCGTACAAAGCATCATTTAGTTCCACTCAACATTAGCTGTGCATGCTTGCTTTCTGCAATGCACATATATGCACCAGGGTGGATGACACTGTTGGCACAAAACAAACCTCAATAAAATGCAAAGAATACAAGCCCGCCAAATACTATTTTTGAGCAAATTGTGCTTTTATTTCTTTCAGCCAGAGCCTTTGACAATATCAGTCATCTCACAGGCACGTCCGCCAGCGGGCCTTGATGCGCCTTCAGCAAGCGTTGGTGTCCGTTCATTCCACTGTATTTGGGAGAGCTTTTGACTATGGTCAACGTGATTTCTGAGGCTGTTCTTCAAAAAGCACAAGGGCTTCTACTTGTTTAGTGTCTTGGGCCATCTACTTGAGGGCCGGTGAATAAAGAGTGAGAAGGTAATCACTTGGTGACAAAGCCAAAGATGACAGTGTGATAAGCCCACACAGGCTACACAATCACATAGTCTCCCAGATGCAAGAATCTTGTGTACCACCATCATGTCTTCCCACAAGGCACCAAGCCCTAAGCCAATGGGCCCTACACATCTGACCCCAAGAATATCTCTAATTGGTCTTGGTCATCTGACTCCAACTAGTTGGTTCTGCCCAACTAAGCTCATTGGGGGAGAAAGCACATGTTGTACCAAACAGCTAAGTGTTATGATGGACTGCTAGAAACCTGAAATCCCATCCTAGGTGGCTCTTGGAGAAACGATTGTGGTCATGGTCAAGGTACCCCCAGGTAAAAGGGATAATCAATAAGAGATGGCCAATGCATCACTCTTAGTGACCGTCTAGCGGGTGAAGTTAGCCACATTAGAAGCTCTGTGCATCCATCACTGGTGATTTTGAGCACCCGTGAGACAGGTGATTCTGCTCTGATCTTCTTGAACAGAATTTGAGCAGCAGCAGAGGAACTCCTGGCAGACAGGGTGAGAACAAAGGGGCTGTTTGATCTGTCCCTGGATACAGAGATTCTAAAGATGTGTGCTATTTTAAAAATCAATAAATTATTTTAAATAAAGCAAAGGCTGAGATTAGAGGGATTTCAGGAACTCCTTGGTGTATTGAGAATGTGTATTCTTTATGCTTGCAAGGGTGACCTCACGTACAATGAGTTCGTGTGCTACCACAAGGGGTCATTTACAAAGCAATGCAAAGCACTTTCAGGTTAACCCTAAAGGCAGCTGAAAGATATGTTATCTGACATTTCATTAATTAAAAATTTCTAGAAACCATAACTTCTTTTGTTCCTCAATCCCATTTTTAAACTAGAAACTGGCCCCGATTTTCAGGGTTAATATGAATAATAAGATGGGTTTCTTAAAATTAGGACTTGTCTCAATAAAGAATTAGTATGCACTGTTCTTATAATGTTTAGGGGAAAACAAATTACTCTCAGCCCCACAGGTCTTCTGCTACAAATGTCAACTTTTACATACACTTAGCATAGTTTAGAATGCAAATACCACGGGTTAATATTTAATGGAATACTGATTTAATGAAAATTCTGAAACATATATCCAGAGGACCTGAAGACTTTTCAGTACGGAAATGAGAATGATCCAGGAGAGCCCTCCACCACCTAAAGGACTATTGGGTGACCAGTGGTGAAGGCAGGGTCTATGACCATGAGTGTACCACCTCCTGGCCTTCAGAGGGAGTCTCCTGTAGATGTCTGATTGGGGGTTGAATTGTAACTCCCCATCCAGGAAATGTGCTCTTCACTGCTAATTATGGGGGGAGCAGATACTCTGTAAGGCCCCCTGGGACTGAATAAGAACAAGAGAAAACAGCACTTTCTAATAGGATTCAAAAGCGTGGGGGCAGGGATCACAAGTAATCATACAGGTTCATCAAAAGTCTTCACTCAAGTCAGGAAGGTGGATCTGCTAGCAAAATGCTTGCCATGCAACTATGAAAGCCTGGGTTTGATCTCCAGTGCCCACATAAAAAAAGCCTGGTATAATGGCATATGCTAGTAATCCCCACACTGGCACAGGGCAGTAGCATCCCTGGGGCTTGCCAGCCATCCAGCTTAACCTAATTGGCAAACCCCAGATCTCAGCTAAAGACTTTATCTCCAAAACAAGGTAGACAGTTATGGAAGAATGACACCCAATGTTACCTTCTGGCCTCTACCCACATGTGCCCATACACTCACAGACATATGCACATGTACCTGCACATGCATGCACATACATACATCTTAACTCCACGGCCAGGCACAGTGCTGGCTCCACAGCTGATCCTCAGTAGAACTTTCCATGCAGTGGATGAATGTCTGCAGATGTCAGTGACTCACTCTAAAGGACAAAGCATATTATTCAATCCTTCCCTCCACAAAGCCCAGAGGACGAGCTTCCAAGCAACAGACCCAGCTACTGCAGCTACGCAGAAGCAGCTGGTCTGAGGGACGCAAGCTGACGAGGCGGAAGCTATTCTTCTTGAGATAATTGTGTTTGGGGACATTTCCACATAGATGTTTGAAGCACTCGTCTTGAAAGTCACAATGCCTTTGTTCCAACAAAATTATGACCAAAATTTTATTCCAACAGCTGTGCATGATGCATACTTAGAGGAATATATTTTAACCACTCCCCATTTCCGTTTTTCCTAGCTCCTACTCAGTTCTTTGGTGTGGATGGCACTGCAGTCTGGTAGAGATGGGTGGAGATGAGCAGAGTGAATGCCAGTTAATCTCTCCGGAAGCTGATTAGGGATGAGAGGTTTTCCCCCTTAATGTTACCGAAAGTCACGTTCTCCTTCCAGACTGAAGATCGTAACGTTTCCACTGGAGTATTTGATCTCTCCAGGCCATGGTTTCTGGGCAAAGTCTTAAATCTAGCACAACAGCATCTAGGAGCAGTGTGCATATTAAATTATTCCAGTCAAGTGTAATGGTTAAAACCAGGTGACCACTCAGATCTGCCCAGTAAGCTGGTTGCTGGATGAATCCCATTCCAAACAAGAGTTCCTGGGGGTTTTGTAGCTTTGCATAGGCCCATTGTCCTAATTAGTTTCAAGTATCAAGCGATCACTGCTTAGAGTCATCTGACTGTGGGACTTCCCAGATCAATTGGCCTGTGGATGTGGCTTCTTGCTTTTAAATTGATGCGGGTGGCACCATTCCCTGGGCAGAAGGTACTTAACTGTACAAGAAGCCTAGCTGAGCTGAGTCATGGGGTGAGCTAACAAGCAGCATCCTCCATGATTTCTGCTTCAAGTTCATCTTTGATTTCTGCGCAGACTTCCCTATGCTCAACTGTAACCTGAAAGTATAAGCCTAATAAACCCTTTCCTTCTTCTTGATGGTGTTATTTCTCACAGCAACAGAATGTAACTAGGGCAGCTATGATGTATGTGGTGTGATCTAAACCCTCTTAATGGGCGGCTTGACATATTAGATGCTGTGAACTCAGTTTCAGAAATGAATGTGGCAAGGATCAGGAAACTCAATCTACTTGAACAAGACCCCAGGCAAAACTGTTAATAAGGTCAGAATAAGAGCTCTGGCTTCTGAACACCTACCTACCTACTTTACTGAGAAAGAATGCACGGTGTATCACTTCTTCCCTATCAACTTAGAGACACATGTCTGGCCACATGTGCAAAGCCGCTTACCAGACGGAAAAACTTCAATACTGGTATGACGGGTACTCAGATTCACTGACAGGAACACATTTCTCTGAGGAAGAAAACTGTCTACATGGGACGAGACTATTTCTCCCCACAGCACTAATTGGAGTATTGGAAGTAGCAGGGGACAGAATTACAGCTTCCCTGAGAACCAGCCTCCAGCAGCTCAGGGACTGAGAAGTGGGAGGCACAGAGACTGTGAACTAAACACTCAACTTGACTTTTCTATCTGAGGGAGTAAAACTTAACTGTCTGGGGCAGGCAAAGGGGGACAAAACTTTCTGGGGCCAGCAAAAAATGGAAAACACACACACACAAACACACACCACATACACACACACCACACACACACCACATAAACACACACCACACACACACAAACATACACACACCATACACACACAAACATACACACCATACACACACACATCACACACACATACATTTAGCACCTCTCTGTCATCTTCTCTCTGTGTTCTTTATTTCTTTCCTTCTATCCAGATGTTTCCCTTCTGTCTCTCTCTTGATGTCTTCCTTCTAACTCTTCCCTTTGACATCTTTTCTAGTGTTTTCCTTCTCTTCTCTCTTTATTCTTTTCCCTGAGAACTTATACACCCCAGCAAAATCTTTCAAGCAATATAAAAATTACAATGAGTTACATTCTATTTTTCAATTGAATGAGTGCAATGAATACAATTAAAAACAGCACGTTTTCCATTTCCCTTACATGATTAAATATTTTTATATTACAGGTGAAAAACAAGCTGTCCCAAGAACCCACATGCATTTATATCCAAGCAACTGTTATAGACTAATAGAATGTAAGCAAGCAAGGCATTTTTTCTCAGATAGTTCTTTTTCTGGCAAGCTGCGTTTTGCAGTTACAAAGAAAGGACCAATCATTTTGTTACTCATCTCAAAAGGTAATCTTGCAAGAGATCTTAGAAGCATCACAAATCTAAACTACTATATATGAAAGAGAATCAGTCATCTCTACTTTAAATCCTCAGGGTGCAGATGCATTCAACAGTTATTTATATCAGGAAGCTGAGGGCAGACATGGGTGCAAGGAATTAATTAATCATTGTCTTTGGTCACCAACCCATCCTAGCAAGAAAGCCATGACAGCCAGCGATAGCCAGGCCCTACCACTATTCCTGTTCTCTCAAAAAGTCCTTCGCCCCTCTATTAAAAGTATGCCTTTAAATTGTTTTTTAATTTTTTTTTTACCTTAGAGCCATTAACAAAAGCACCTTACCCAAACTTCAAGTCATGTTTAAAGCTCTGTTTCAGCTATGATGCACACAGAAACCGTTGTACACATCTCCCAATGTTAAGATTAAAAGAACCTGAGCTAAGATAGCTTCTGGGACACAATCATTTTTCTTTATCATTAACCTAAGCCACAGTCTACACAGTTCCTCAAGAGAAACTGGCTGGGTGACACTTCCTTGTTCTTATTTTCCATCCTCTACAGCCCCTATTTTATCAGGGGCGGATGGCAACACTTTAAACAGTACAGCTTAAGAGGATATCATCTACATATTAATCCACAAGCAAAAATGCCCAGTAGAACAGGATATTTTCATGAGATAATCACACTCACCATGCCCAGTCACACCATGCCAGATACCAGGGAACAATGGCAGAAGCAAAGACACAACAGTAGCAAAGAGACATTTTGGGGCTGAAGCCCTTGGTACTGATCCCCTAAAGTCAATTGCCACTTGCTGCTCCTCTGACGTGGCCACCAGCACTGAATATTGACTCAAACTGAGATACACAAGCAGAGAGAGGATGGATAACATGGGGAGGGGGATGGAGATAGGCAGGAGTCAGACATAACAGGGTCCAGAAATTAAAAATCTCTACCTTTGGGGTTGAGTCCTTCTCTTCACACTGTTCTTGCCACTGCCCGCTGTGTTGGTTCCACTTTCTGGAAGATTCAGTCCATTCAGGGTCCTTTAGTGCAATGGTTAACATTGATTGTCAACTTGAGAGGATCCAGAATCACCAAGGCCTAAAGGCTGGGGGCATGCCTATGTAGGATGATAGAGATTAGTGTTGCGGGAGCTCCTTCGATCCTTCAGCCAATAGCTGCTGAGATACCAGCCCATTAGGGGCGTGTATCTTTAAAAAAGCTGCCACTGCCCTCCGCTCTCTCTCTGGCTTCCAGCCACTAGTCTCCCTTCCTGATTGCATAGAGGGCTGTTGTGTGGGACGGTGATCTGTAAGTTTTCCCCCCTTAAATAAATAACCATTCTATTAATCATAACTCCAAACTGGTGTGGGATTGTTTGTGACTTACGCCTTCAGATTAGGGTTGAGTGAGATGGGAAAATCCATTCTGAATGTGGGCCACACCATTCCATGGGCTGGGGTCCTTGACTGCACGAGCACCATTATCCATCTCTCTCTGCTTCCTGACTGTGGGTATAGTGTAAGAGCTGTTTCAGCTCCTACTTCCGGTGTCCCTGAACACAGTGGACTCTGCTTTAATGCTGTGAGCTGAAACAGATCCTCCTTCCTTAACTGGCTTTTTGCTTTATGTCTGGTCACAGCAGTGAGAAAAACAACTGCTCAACCCAGTAATTCCAAGCACTAAGGACCTTCCCCTCCCACGTAGGCTCAGAGGATCTCATATTTACCACCTGCTGGCTCAAAATAGATCCTATGTCTGACTGTGCGAAACAGAGGAGTGCAGGTAAAAGTCATGGGCCCAGAACTTTGAGCATGGCCTATGGGACCTGACAAGGTGGACTCAGTCCTGCTCCAGTCATATGGACTGATATGGGTGTAGTTTAGCTCCTGAAATGACGGGCATATTTTCTCTTCTAGAGGAAAGGAGAATGGATTCTGCTTGCAAAATTTTACAAATATTCACCATAGAGGGTGTAAACAAAAATCTATAAAGATAACTATGGAGTTAGTACAAAATAATATCACAGCAGCAAATCATCCAATAATTTTATAGACCTTGAGGCAGCTAAATTTGGCTTTTAAAAGAGATTTATTTTAAAATTATGTGTAGTTGGAAAAACATAAGGTATATGGAAGCAATAATGCCTGTAGAGGCCAAAAGTATCAGGTCCCTCTGGGGTTAGAGTTACAGTGGCTGTGAGTTGCCTGGATGCTGAGAACTGAACTTAGGTCCTCAGCAAGAGCAGGATGAGCTGCCAGGTGGTGGTGGCGCACGCCTTTAATCCCAGCACTCGGGAGGCCGAGGCAGGTGGATCTCTGTGAGTTAGAGACCAGCCTGATCTACAATAGCTAGTTTCAGGACAGGCTCCAAAACTACAGAGAAACCCTGTCTTGAACCTCCCCCCCCCCCAAAAAAAGCAGGATGAGCTCTTAACTTCCCAACCATCTCTCTAATCTCTCTAACCCTAAGACAGTTGAAGGGAGGGACAATTAATAAATTAATAAGATGCTCAGTGCTTCTGTAGGGCTGTGTTCATATGCCTGTGCCTTAGTGGCTCTGAGCTTGAAGTTTGATGCTGGTTTTGCTTTGGAGTTGAGCTTTCTAAGGAATATTGTGATTTTTTTTTCACCTCACCTCTGGCTGCTATGCCTTTTCAGTTGACTTCCTGCAATACAAAAGACAGAGAGACAAAAATCTTAATGTCCTGCTCTCACTTGAAAAATTTGGAGGTTATATTGTACAGGAAGATTAGACAATGCCTGAACAGGTCCATTAAAAATAGATATTTTAATCTGTGTGTGGTGGGGTGATGTGGGAAGTCCTTCTGTATATGTGTTTCTTTTATTGTTTAATGAAAGCAGTTGTGAGCCTGCCACAGAAGAAGCAAGATGTGATTGCTAGAAAAAGGTACTGAGCCTTGTGGATAGCATAAATAGTGGACTAATATAAATCATAAGAGTTAATAAGAAGCCTGAGCTAGTGGGCCAATCAGTTTATAGTTAAAAAAAGAAGAAGAAAGCTGTTTCAGCCAATGGCTTAGCAGAGTCAGAGAGATGCTGTGTAGCTGCCCAAGTAGAAGAACACACCAGTAACTTAGGAACCTTACTAGTAGGCCACAACCTTGTGATAATACACAGATTGATAGAAATGGGTTAATTTAAAATGTAAGAGTTAGTTAGGAATATGCTAGAGTCATTGGCCAAGCAGTCAGTGTTGAAATCAATATAGTTTCTGTGTGATTATTCAGGTCTATGCGGCCGGGAAATGAAGGAGCAGTTTCTGCCTACAGTGGTACATTCCTGTAGCCCCAGAACTCAGGAGGCTGTGGCGGGAGGATGGGGTATTTGAGGCTAGCCTGGACTACACAATGAGGCTTTGTCTCAGAAATCAAATGAAAGGAGGAAGAAATGAGGGAAGAGAGGGAGACAGAAAGAGGTGGGAACGGAGAAAGGAGAAAGACAGAGACAGAAAGATAGAGACAGAGAGACAGAGTTTGGAAGATGAAGACAAATCTGGAGTGAGGTGGTCATCTCATGACCACTCATGGTCACAAGGCGTCACCCAACAGCTATAGGAGGCCTGGATTCTCTACTCACTTGTTACTAATTGCAGCCTGAGACAAACTTTTCTTTTTCAAGAGACTGTTTTCCTTGTAGCTCTGTAACTACATAATGCAATCCCAAAGTGCAATTCCAGGTTGCAGTGGAATGCTAGGAAATCTGCATCGTGGACACCAGAGGCAGCATTTTCCACAGGCTGGAACTGAAGATGACTCAGAATTCTACCCACTTTGGTAAACTGTGGGACATGACAATCTCCTTGCCCAGCGCTCAGCATCCTCTGCAAACCTTCCTGCCATATGCACCAAGACCGGAAAGGAGATTCGCTCACCCTTGTTTGTGTTTACTCAGCCATTTTGCTTGGCAAGTGTCACGGTGAAATTGTGAAATCCTTCCAAAAGCAATCTGTTGATATCATTTTTTTTTTCAACAAAGCATTTTTACCTAACATGTGGAAAATGCCAAGAGGTATAAGAGATCAACATTTCAACCTCCATTAAGTTTCCCGAAATGCTCAAATATTTTAATTGAGAACAACTGCAAAATTTCTGGGCTAGAGAGATGCCTTGGAGGTTCAGAGTGCTTTCTGTTCTTGCAGAGGAGCAGAGTTCATTTCCAGGAAATGCTTCAAGCAACTCAGAAATCCCTGACTTGAGTCCTGGAAAGTCAATGCCTTTCTCTGACCTTGGTGGGCACTGTACCATGGGCACATACCTATACATACACACAAGTAAAAAATATAGACCTTAACAATTTTCCATCAACATTTAGGTAAAAATGCTCACAGGGAAAATTGGTAGAGACTTCTTCTTAATATAATAGAGAACAAGAGAAAATAATTTTCTAGTTTGAAAATGAACAAGATAGGGGATAACTTGTGCATATTTTTATTGTAATTCCAACAAATCGCCATCAGGAGGGAAGGAATTGTCGAGTGCATTGCATTACCTGGGGACGTCATTTCTTCGCCTCTCTGACCCTTCTGCTCTCCTCTCCTCTGATCTAGTTCAACCCTTTTCTGGGGATTGGTTAACACTTGGGTTGGGGCCAATCATGACTATTTTGTCGACTCGGATGGGCAAGCACCAAGGCCTCTGTTGTGTTGTCTTCTCCTCTCTTTCACGTGTGTGATGTCATACACATGTCTAGTGTGGCAGGGGAAGTCTGAACTTCATAAAAACATGGATGGAGCAATTTCCTCCGAATCCTTCGTTTCTTCCCTTACAGTTTTGCTGCAGCCTTTTGTTTTTTGGTTTTTGTTTTTTGTTGTGAACTCAGAGACTCTTAATGGGAAGTGCTTACCAGTGAGTGCCACCACCAGTCCATTTATAGATTTTACTTTGAGGCAGGATCTCACTGAGTTGCTCAGGCTGGCCCTGAAGTCCCTCTATACCCTCTGTCATTTCCTTAAGCTTTTAAAAAATTATTATTTATTTCTATGTTATGTGTGTGGGTACTTTGCTTGCATGTATGTTTATGCACGAATCAATGTACATGCAGTCATCTTTTTTTTTTTTTTTTTGGTTTTTCGAGACAGGGTTTCTCTGTAGCTTTGGAGCCTGTCCTGGAACTAGCTCTTGTAGACCAGGCTGGTCTCGAACTCACAGAGATCCGCCTGCCTCTGCCTCCCGAGTGCTGGGATTAAAGGCGTGCGCCACCACCGACCGGCTTACATGCAGTCATCTTAAGAGGCTGGAAGAGGGCATTATATCTTATGGAGCTGAGGTTACAAGTGGTTGGTGGTCACCATGTTGGTGCTGAAAATGGAACCTGTGTCCTCTGAATGAGCAATAAGTATTCTTAATTGCTGAGCCACCTCTTCAGTTACTAGCCTTGAACTCTTGATTCTCCTGCCTCTGCTTCATGAATGGTGGTTAGAATGCCAGGAATGACCTCACAGTTTGGATCATAGGTATTCTCAGAAGTCCACATGCTAAAAGGGTAATTGTTGGCTCATGGTGCTACTGAGCAGTGTTGGACACTTTAAGAACCTAGTGGAAGGCAGTTAGCTCACTGGTGTTGTGCCTTGGATGAAATATTGGTACTCATTCCCTTCCTGTCTTTCTCTTTGCTTCCTGGTCACTTTGAAGTGAATAGAGCACCGTAGTCACATACTTGTATCACAGCACATGGTATCATCATCATCCAAAGCAATAGGACCAAGTGACCACAACCTAAAATCTCTGACACCATGACCCCAAACAAACTTCCCATCTTTTTTTAAGGTGGTTTGCCTCACATACTCTGCCACAATAACAGAAAGTAAACAAGCATCGCCATTAACAAAAGTACACATAAATACATATATACATACTCATGCACAAATATATAAACATAGACATACCATACAGACACACACATGCCACCACAAGTGACCTCATGTGTTCATGAGCTCTGCACTCTTCTGGACAGCACAGAAAGTCACTGAGAATTCAGGTTCAGGGAAGACCCTGAGCAGAGAATAGGAAATATGGAGAAACCTTGAGGAATTTCCTGTTGAGCATTCATCCACAGAGAAGAAGCTTCTTGGCTCTACAAAAATCTGCTTGTGGTAACATGTCTGCAGTCAGGAGTCAGTGACAAAGTCATCCATGGGAGCCCAGTGAAGTGAAGTGAAGTGTCCTTTTGTGGGTAGCAAGCCAGAGAGGGCTCACACACATGTTCATAACTGAATCCGCAGATAGATACACAGTGATTAATGAAAACAAACTAAGCCCTGTGTCTTGTGACTCATGCTCAATAGATCACAATAATTTTGTTTGTCTATGCAAGTATAAATAGAAATCTGTTCGTTTCAGCAAGTCATATTTCATATTCAATATTCATAATTCATAGAAACTTCCTTAGGTCACCCACTGTCTTATGTTATCTTATAACACCATGGAAAATGGAGTAGCTATAGAACCTTTGCTCACTAACGTGCACATGATGAATGCATAGATGAGCATGAGTAAGCATGGCAGCACCCACACTCTCCAAGGGGACCCAGCTTATAGTTAATTACTTCCTGGCATCTTTTAATTAAATAACTCTTTAGCTTGCAAAATACAGCTGTATTTAAGATCAAAGAATTGTTTAAAAAAAATGATATTTTTTTCCTCAATGCTGTTAGCAAAACAAACACCATTGTCTCACGCTTCCCTCAACAAAACACTCCATGCGAGGGACACCGAGAACTGTGACTGGAGATAAATGAAGTGACTGTTCAGTGTGGCAGTCACCTAGGTACCTTTTACGTGTGGCCTGGTCCCATCGAGCAGGAAGGAGGCTGGGTTTAGAGCCTGTGCCATCATGGTGATACCGGTGTAATCTTGTCTATGATGAAGGGTGAGACACGGGATTGTATGCTGTTGGATTCCATCTACAGTAAGATGGGGAGAAGTTGGGATTATACCATCTCTAGCACTGGGGTTGGAGTGAAGGCTCATCTATCTCAGTTCTAGAGACTGAAATCACTCATGCTCATATTTATATCACACGAGGGAAATTTGTAACCAGTTATCTAAGTAGATACCTACTGAAACTTGGGATAGTGGTGCAGGTTTTATGATCTCAGACACTCAGGAGGCTGATGTAAAAAATGCAAGGGTCTGCCTCGGCTACAGAGTGAATTCATAGCCAATCTGGGAAACTTAGTGAGCCCCCCCCATGTCAAAATAAAAAGTGCAAAAGAACAAGGTTATTTCTCAGCGGTGTGGCACTTGTCTAGTGTGTCTGAGACCCTAGGTACAGCTCTAGCTCCACAAAGTAGAAATTAAAATATTGGATATGAACAAAATATTTAAAGTGGATTACAATAAAATGTACTGAGGAAAAATAAATATATGTGCAAAAGAAAAGAAAGAACTAAGCTCCATATATATGTGTGTGTGTGCATATATGTACCAAATATCCAAATCATTGGAGGTTTTGAACTTCCCAGTATCAAAGCAAAAGAATGTATATAAAATTTCCACAAAATAACAATGACAGCAATAATTTATTGCTAACCTCTGATTTAATCTCTCCTCTTCCCAAATGGTCTCTTTTGGTTCACCCACATACTAGAGAGGAGTTATAAGCCAATAAAGGGTTTGGCCATCATTTGAGATTGAAAGAGAGAAGGCAAATGTGGGATACAGTAAGGGGCAAACCAGGATAACATCTCTACCGATAAAACCAATGGGCAGCTTAAAATGTCCATCCTTACTAAATTACTAAATTTAGTAAAATGTCCATCCTTTGGGAGCACTGAAAATGGCTTAGATGGGAGTGTGCGCTGTTTGAGGTCAGTTGATAGACGTCTCAAAACTAAATGAAATCTCAAATATTTCCTGTGGTCATTTTAGAATTCTGTAAGTTTTCACTATGTGTTATAGTAATTTTAAAGCTGAAACTTGCTAGGGATAATTACAAACTACTAAGGGAAAAGGCTAGCTAGCACAATTGGTACCACTAAGTCATGAAATGCTCCTTCTTGGTTCTAAACAGGGCTGGGCTCCTTGTCCCCAATGGGGTTATGGCCTATATTCTAGATTCTAGAAGGCACCAGCCCCAGGGGCTGAGCTGGAGAAACTGTTCACCTGTTGGCCTTCACCATCTGTAGAGGAGGGCAGATGTGTGGTCACATCTCCAGCCCAGAGCACTGAAATCCCTAAACCATCTCCGGTCTCCAACCTCACCTCACCGCTCTGAAA
This sequence comes from Arvicola amphibius, assembly GCF_903992535.2. Taxonomy (NCBI): domain Eukaryota; kingdom Metazoa; phylum Chordata; class Mammalia; order Rodentia; family Cricetidae; genus Arvicola; species Arvicola amphibius. The sequence goes on along the minus strand of NC_052050.1, from coordinate 64,288,009 downwards.
ACCTACCATCCACTTTTAACACAAGATAGATTTTTAAACTGCTTCCTGTTTCTGCTTAAAGTTCTCACAATAGTTTCCTATATTAGATTTTTTTTAATTTTTAAAATTATACTTTAGATACAATAATATAAGATATATATTAAATAACACTAAAATAGGAAGATTTGACATTTTAAACATAAGGAAAAAGAAATTTTTATGTTACAAGCCCCCCCCCCAAAAAACACAATTTTTTTTTCAAAAAAATTCATTTTTTTAAAACAAGCGTAAATGGGCAAATGTCTTCAGTGACTCTGTATGAGTAATTTCCTACTGTAATCATGGTCACTGATATCAAAAGGAAAGGGCAGATTTCACAGCCACTGCCTCAAATGAAGGACTCCTTTGTTTGTGATACAAAAATGTTTCTTGCTACATCGATATCCAGAAAGTTGAATGGATTTATCCACCACAAGAAAAAAAAAATGATGATAGAGTTGAAACTAAAAACCAACCGAATAAATAAATATCCTTTCTATCCTCTTTTGTGACTCATGCCTCCTTATGAGGAATCCTGATAATGCTCACCAAAGCTCAGTCAATCAAGCCTAGTCTTTTTCCCACCTCCCTCTATCACCTTCCCCAGCCCCACCCACTCCATCCAGCCATGCCCACCTTCTTTCTTTGCTGCACACACTATGCTGGATTCCTCCTCTTGTTTCTCCTCCTTTTATTGAAAATAGTTTTTCTTTTCCTCACATAATATATCATGACTATGTTTTCCCTTCCCTCTACTTCTGTTTCCTTCCCACCTCCCAGGTCCCACCTAGATCCATGCCCTTTCTGTCTTCTGAGGGATAACAATAAAATAAAATATAATAAGATTAAAACTAACATATTGACATTAGGCAAAATAAATAAACAGAAGGAAAAGAACCCACGAGAAGGCAAAAGAATCAGAGACGCACTCATCCACACACTCAGAAATCCTATGAAAACACTGGACCAGAACCTATAATAAATACCCAAAGAACCTCGTGCCGATCCCTATACAGCCCTGTGCATGCTAGAATTCATACAATTTTTGATCATGTTGGTAGAGGGCCTGCTTTTCTTGGTGTCCTCCATACCCTCTGCCTCCTCTTCTACATGGTCCTTTGGGTCCCGTTGGAGGAAGATTTGATTGAGACATATCCTTTGGGGCTGAATTTCAAGGTCTCTCACTCTCTTGTTAATGTCTGGCTGTGGTCTCTGTATTTGTTCCCATCTACTGCAGGAGGACATTTCTCTGTCATGGCTAAGCAAGGCACTGATCGATGAGTATAGTAGAGCATCATTCCTAGTCATTTAATTGCTGCGTTTTTTTCTTTTTGTTTCTTTTTCTTTAGAACGGTAGAAGTTGGTCCTTCTCCTTCAATGGCCTGCTGAGCTATGTAACACCCCTCCCCCAATCTTTACCACACTGTTTTCCTATTGTGCTTACTTGCTTCATTCTGTCATTCTTTTCTCTTTCTATTGGTTTTTAATTCTCTGAATACCCAAGGTTCAGAAAACTGTGTGAGATCCCCTGGAACTAAATTACTGATGGCCGTGAGCAACCCTGTAGGTGCTGGGTAATGATCCTGGGTCCTCTGCAAGAACAAGTGCTCTTAACTGCTAGTAATCTCTCCATAGGATCAAACACCCTCTTCGGAACCCCTCCTGCAACAGGCACACACATGGTGTACACATATACATCTAAGCAAAACATTCATATACATAAAATAAAAAATAAATCCAAAATATTTAAATTCTATGAGTACTGAAAATGTATGTATAATTTGGTCTTGTAGGCTCGGTGTCTAAGTAGAGGTTTAGTCCAGAGTAAAGATCCCATGTGCATTTGGAGGACGGAAGGATGAAAGGGAAGGAGAAAGGCACGAAGGGAGGGAGGGAGGAACGGAGAAAAGGGAAGAGAAGGGTGGGAGACAGCAAATTACCTGTGTATGCAAATTAGCCCGAGTCTGATACTGTATGAGCATTAATTTGATAATGTCAAAGTGATACTCACACATGTAAATCCATCCTCCCCAAACAGAATGGAATTGAGAGCGGAGCATTGCCTATTCATTATGTTTTGCAGAAGAGAATGTAAGTTACCTTCAAACTTTCCTAGTCTAATTTGTAATTGAGAGCTTAAAGTTCAATTAATCAAGTTCTGAGTACTGGGATGTGAATTTGCACAACAGTAGAATTAAAGATCATTACAGACAATTACGCAACAACAGAAACTGCAATGCAGTGGGTTATCTTGAATTCCCATAAAAATGATACCCTGCGCGCCGCACATGAGCAAGGTTTAAACGGTGGGGTTATTGATTTGCCTGTGCTAATTGGTGACAGATTTCATCTTGAAATGGGACGCTTCAAGAGGATCACTGGGAGTGAATCACAGTCAAAAGGAAAGAGAGAATAGAAATAGGTTTGACATTCTCAAGGAGGACTGTGGGTAGCATTTCTTCTCCCAGTGAGAATGGCATTTTGGGGGGTTGTATCTCTCTGAAGAACACTCTGTACTTGTGTCTTCTTCGCAGGTTGAGAGGAAAGTAGTGATTTGGGCTTTAGGCATAAATAATTTTATTGCACGAATGCTTCTTGTGTCTGCATGGCTACAGTGTTCGAAGCTAGCAACAGGCCTCATGTCAAGATGACACATGGCCCACATGGAGTGGGAAAAGGACTTTTTTGGTAAATTATAGTTTTCACATCAGTTCCTCAGATCCCTGGATTCTTACCTGCCTAGCTTCCCTCATCCCATGTTTTCATTCCTGTCCCTACTGTGGGACACAGATCATCCCCCTCCTCCTATGCAGGGTCCAGGGCTTGCTCAGTTATTGAGTAATTCAGCATGCAAGGACTGAGCCTTTGATGAATATGCATTGTCACTGAGAGCAAATGGCTGAAGTCCTCAGCAATGAGACTTGAATTTGCACAAGTGAAATTAGAGAGCACTGAAGACCATTCTGCAATGAAAACCAGTGTCTTACGCTCTCTGAAGCCCAGTTACTTGTTGAGTAAATAAATAACGGACGCGGGCGGATGCTGTTGCCACCTTCCCAAATGCCACACTCTGTCAGAGAAGATATCTGATAAGACTCTGGACTTTGCCAACTCTTAGCAAATGTCCCCCCTTGCTTTCTAACCTCACAATAGCAAGTAACTTTTCTGATCATCTGAGACCGTCTGCTGCAGGCAGCTGTGGCTGTCAGAGGACCATGGTTGGATTGAAGTCATCCACATGTGGGTGGAAAACCAACCAATGATGGCGAAGTCCCCCAGGACTACCCTGTGCAAGCGCACCTGGGAGGTCAGACCAACTTAGCCTTTCCGGTCTTTTTCATGTGGACTCCGATCCACATGAAATATAAATGAGTTCCCAGCAAGAGTGAGGGCGCCAGCTCCTTTTCCTCCTGTGTGTGACGAGACTAAGTCTTCCAGGAACTCCAGGTGTGCCAACAGGGCTGCCACACACCTTCATAGGAGGCGCTGGCTATGAGCTCAGACTGCCACTGGCTTTGATCTCAGTGGGAAGTCAGCTGTCAGATCTGCCGCACAAAACCCTGAGACTGGAAAATTAGCCAGTCCTTCTTTAACCTTGACTCGGCTAAGGCCTAGAAACAGACACAACTGAAGTGGAAACCCAAGGGAAATTGTTAAGACCCAAAGCTGACCGTTTCAGTGTGACTTCGCCTGTCACCAGGGAGACACAATGCTCATTCTAACACAAGGTCAGTCAGGTTTCCATAGAGGGGATACTAGAAAAGCATTTATTAAAGCAGGGCTCCTATCTGTCCATCTGTGTATCTTTTGTTTCTAGCTTAAATATTCTTGGCTAAACTACGAAAAATTTGGATCAATGGCAAGAAACATCAAACTAAACCTCTAGTTCTGAGAAGAGCATCTTGAGGCCTGTTACTGGAGAATTATGAGATTTTGAGTAACCAGAGCACTGGGCAATCATTCTCAGTTCAGGCAGAGCAACTTTTTTTTTTCTTTTTAGATTTCCTTTTATGCGAGTGTTTAGCTGGATGTATGTTATATGTACCATGTAAATGCCAAGTACCGGTGGAGGCCAAAAGATGGAGTGAGAGTCCCTCAAACTAGAGTTACAGGTAGTTGTTAACCACCATGTGGGTGATGGGAATGTAAGAGCTTCACCTACCTCCCTCCCTCACCCCCACCCCAATAAGTGTTTTCAGTTATTGTCATAGCAATTTTACATTCTGTACCCTGCCTAAGGTTCTGTTTGAGTAAAGGAGTCCGTACTTAAAATAAAAATTTCCAATCACTAAGTTCATCCAACTGTGATCACAAACTAGGATTTGTTTTGATTTGTTGTTAGTATTCGTTTTGCTCATAGCCATTGCATCTTATGTAGAAGCTGCAATTTTTTCTCATTTATGGACAAAGAAAGTCCTTCAAGAGGGATTTGAGTTATCATCAGAGAAGAGTTTCCTGGGGTAGGGGGGAATGTAGAACTCTGATGAATTAAGGGAATTAGAGAATTCCTGGCCTTCAATAATGCAAGGACTTTTTAAAACCACCTTTATGTTGACATTCTTGGAAACAGATTGCTTCAGAGCCACACTGAAATGAACATAGCCCTGTATTGAATATGCTTAAGAAATAATTGTAAGTCAGACAGAATCCTCTCACCTAGGGGTTCACGATGACATGTGGGAATTCAGCCATCTCTGGTAATTAGCAAAGGGAGGTGGGAAAATGTCAGGGTCTATAGAAGATACTCTGGACATAAGAAAGACCCTACCTCAGGAGCCAAACAAATAATAATGACAAATAAAACCAGAGCTACAGAGGAACGTCATATCAAATCCGAAAGGGAAACTGAATTTTTCTTTCCTTTTACTTCTGTGTGTGAGGCATGCATATAAGTGTGTGGGCATTTATAGGCCAGAGAAAGAGGTCAGCTGTCTGTCTTCCAGCACTTTCTACCGTATCCCCCAAGACAGCATCTCTCATAAAACTGGAAGGTTGCCCTTTCAGCCAGGCTGGCTAGCCAGCAAGCCCTTGGGATCTGCCTGCCTTTACCCCCAATGTTGGTGTTACAAACAATTAGCCATGCTAATTGTTTCATAGGCGCTGGGGATTCAGACTCAGGTCCTCACGCTTGCAGAACAAGTAATATCATGAGACACTGGCCTAGTACCTTCCTTCCACGTTTGACTAAGTCAGGTTCTGACTATGCAGTCCTGATTGGGTTGAAATTCAATGCATTGGAAAGGCTGGCCTCAAATTGGTAGCAATCCCCCTGCTTCGGGTTTCTGAATGATAAGTTGCCAGGTGTCTACCACCAGACCAGTATAGAAAATTTAATTTTTATGGGACATATCAGAAAATACTGAGAAAATGGTTTCTGAGCTGTGCTTTGTGCCATAGGAGTGACGTGGTAACAAGCCTAGGGCTGAAAGCTGTGTGAACACAGTGAGCCAGGGACCAAACATGAGGCAGAGATCAACTCTCTGCACAACATGGGAAGAAAGCAGACTTTTAATTAGAGGACAAGTCAGTGCCCATTTGTGTTCTGTGCTCTGCTCCCCGCTAGGACACCAAGCTGGACAATTCTTCTCTTACAGGAGGAGGTAGCCATTGTTCTTGGCCCCAGCCACAGACATTTGAACGGAAGCAAGATTTATTGTTTTTCATTTTTCTTACCATAGCAATAATGGACTATGGATTTAGAGCTCTCTTTCAGATCGCTTGAATGCCCAGCAGACTCTTGACAGATATAAGCCATTGTTTTATGGCACAGAAATTACAGGTAGTTTGTTACCACAGTGAGGGAGGCTGAGTTCCAAAATGGCTCCTGTTTTCCTTGTCCTGCTATCTGCAGGACTATGTAATGCTCTCTGCTTGAGCGGTGACCTACTTCTAAACTACAAGGTTAGATGGTGCAAGAAGTTCTCCAGCTGGCTTTGAAGAAGCAGGATGTATTCTTCACATTGGAAGAAGGCATTTAGGAGAACCCTTTGACATGGAATTGTGAGACCCAAAGGAGCTACAAATGACTTTTGCTTGACAACCACAGACAACACAGGACCTTCCTCATCAACAATTGGAAGAATTCAGTTTTATCAACAACCATTTCATGAACTTGGAAGATAACTCCAAGTTTCAGAAACCATGGCAGCCCACCCCTGGGTCATGGGGTAAGAGACCCTATACAGAAAGCCAGCTAAAGCACATTCAGACTCCTGGGCCAGAAAAACAGGAGTGTGTTTTTATTGTGTTAATCTGTTATTTCTGGTCATATGCAGCATGGAAGACTTAGATGCATTAAGTAAGTTAGCATCTCCAAGCTTCTGCCTAAATAGTGGGCAATGGAATCTAGAAAGGTGTTCTAAATCTCATTGTTAAAGTGTCCAGAACAAAGTCAAAGTCAGACCTGGGTTGTGGGCATGGGTAGTCTTTGAAGGTATTAAAGGAAAGTGGGAAAGAGAGAGAAAGTCACAGAGAGAGAGAGACAGACACAGAGACAGAGACAAACAGGGAAAAAGACAGTCAGAGATAGACAGACACACACACACACAGAGAGAGAGTTCTATTTCCACATTCAGAAGAAAGAATTTTCAAGAGTTGTCAGGAAAAAATAAGCAGAGACAGCTAATGTGACTCAAACACACATGGATTACGAGCACCTCTTATCAAATTACTCATGTGTCTGAAGTTGCCCAGAGCAGGGAAGTATGCTGGCGTCCTTGGCATCAGCTGCGCTTCCACTTCAGCAGAGTTCCCGTACCTCCTGCACTTTCTTGGTTTTAAAATGACAAATGAGCCCAGTTTCCCACCTCCTCATCTGGCACTGGGAAACTGGTCCATTTGTTAACAGGCATTGCTTTGGGCCTGGAATTTCATCTTCAACCCACAGTAAAATGCCTTTTAGCTACACAAAATTTTGAAACATGCACAAGAGTGGCTTATGTTTTATTTACCACTCATTCTTCCAGGAGGACAGGGTGGAGCATGGAGCCTGAATTCAGTTTCTCAAATATGACACAGCACAGCAATCTTTTATGAGCTGTGCTGTCATGCTCATGGGTTCACAATGACTTGGCTAGTATGAATCTCAATACCCAAGTTGGCACATGATAATTCCTCCATAGCCGGTGAGATTCGCCTGTCTCAAAAGACAGCTTAAGGGTTTTGTGTTTTTCCGTACAGGTCAGTCTCTCCTTTGGGACATCTCAGTGGGGGCTAAAGAGATAGCATAGAAATTAAGAGCATGTACTGCTCTGTCGGAGGACCAGCATTCAAGTCTCAGCATCCACATGGGAAAGCTCACAAACACCTGCAATTCAGCTTCAAGGAATCCAACACCCTCTTCTGGCATTTGTGGGCACTGCACTTACTCACACAGGCATAACCAGACATAAATAAAATAAAATGAACCTTTAAAAAACAAATACAGTATTGGACATCTCTTGTTCTAAGACCCATTGATTTGTCTTCCCATTCTGTTTCTTTCAGAGAGAGGGTAAAGCTCAATGACCACTTGCTTGGAAGTAACCCAAACCAGGCAATCCAGCTTTGCCCTACAGCAACCTTAACTGGACAAACAGGATGAACCATGGACTATCTAAAGAAGCTACTGACAAAACTATAGTCTCCTTGTTCCCACATGACTTGAATCCAAGGGTGTGTCAAGTGTTAACAACCATCTTTCCGAGGGACAAATCTGTAAAATTTTCCAGTTTCAGGAAGACTGAGGATCAGCGCATCCTGAACACAGAGAGCCATCACTACTGCCAAGCCTCAGGGCAGCTACCCTTGTATTCTTTCATTAAACCAAGACATTTAATGTTTTGTGACACAATCAACTGTTGGTTGCTTTTCTGACACTTTACAGTAGGCTGCCATCACTAGAGGTGACATCATCCCATGTGTAGGGAATATAGACTATATGATCACCCCTTCCACCAGCAAGTCTGAGTTCTACCCATGGTTTCAAAACCCTGTGTACCACCCCTGTGCTCCTAGATTCAAATGTCTGCTGTGCTCTCTTCTGCTACTTACATGGCTCTGATCCAAGTTCACATAAACATGTCACCCAATTCTCTGTGGTAATCCAATACTCGACTTCATATGGAAAACCAAAAAAAAAAAAAAAACCAATTTAGCAAAAACAATCCTGTACAATAAAGAAATGTATGGAGGTATCACAATCCCTGAATTCAAACTCTACTACAGAGATACAGTACTGAAAACATGCTGGTATTGGCATTAAAACAAACAGGAGGACCAATGGAACAAAATTGAAGACCCAGATATTAATTTACACACCTAAGAACACCTGATTTTTGACAAAGAAACAAAAAAATGTAAAATGGAAAAAGGAAAGCATATTCAAAAAATGGTGCTGGCAAAACTAGATATCAACATGTAGAAGAAGTAAAATAGATCCATATCTATCACCATGCACAAAACTCAAGTCCAAATGGATCAAAAACCTCAACATAAAGCCAACCTCACTGAACCTTATAGAAGAGAAAGTGGGAAGTACACTTGAACACATTGGCACAGGGGACACTTCCTAAATATAACCCCAGTAGCATTGACACTGAGAGAAACAATTAATAAATGGGACCTCCTGAAACAGAAAAGCTTTTGTAAAGCAAAAACATGGTCTTATTGACCAATAAGACAAAATGATAGTCTACAGAATGGAAAAATATCTTCACCAACCCCATACCAGACAGAGGTCTGATCTTCAAAATATACAAAGAACTCAAGGAATTGATCATCAGAAGGTCAAATAATCCAATGAAGAAATGGAGTACAGACCTAAACAGAGAACTCTCGACAGAAGAATCTAAAATGGCTGAAAGATACTTAAGGAAATGATCAACATCCTTAGCTATCAGAAAAATGCAAATCAAAACAACTCTGAGATTCCATCTTACACCTGTAAGAATGGCCAAGATCAAAAACACTGATGACAACTTATGCTGGAGAGGTTGTAGGGAAAAGGGAACACATCTGCATTGCTGGTGGGAATGCAAGCTGATACAACCCCTTTGGATGTCAGTGTGGTGATTTCTCAGAAAATTAGAAGACAACCTCCCTAAAGACCCAGCAATACTACTTTTGAGTATATACCCAAAGAATGCTTAATTGTACCACAAGGACATGTGCTCAACTATGTTCATATCAGCATTGTTTGTCATAGCCAGAACCTGGAAACAACTTAAATGCCCCTTGACCAAAGAATGGATAAGAAAAATGCAGTACATTTACACAATGGAGTACTAAACAGCAGAAAAAATAACGATATCTTGAAATTTGCAGGAAAACGGATAGATCTAGAAAACATCATATTGAGTGAGGTCACCTAGACCCAGAACGACAAATATTATATGTACTTATTCAAAAGTGGCTTTTAGACATAGAGCAAAGAAAACCAGCCTATAATTTATAGTCCCAGAGAAACTAGACAACAATGTCTACATGAGAAGTAGAGAAAGATAAGATTTCCTGAGTAAATTGGGAGCATGGGGACCATGGGAGAGGGTTGAAGGGGAGGGGAAAGGAATGGGGGGAGTAGAAAAAAACATATAGCTCAATAAAATTAATAAAAAATGACAAAAGCAAAAAGGAACAAAAAGTTGATAGAGGAGAAACCATAATCAAAATATATTGTATAAAAGAAAATGTATTTTCAATTAACATAAAACTTAAAAAGACAAAAAAGTATCAATAAACCAAGATCCATACCAATTCAAAGTATTCATCTCTGTAGCATACACCCCTTTAAATGTAAACAAACATTTATAAACAATCATTTAGGGAATTTGGATGTTGTTCTCTCGACTACTTCCTACTGATTGGGGATGCTGTTATTCATGTCTTTTATGGGGTACCCTGTGTGGTAGGTCCATCTCAGCCAGCAGTTCTGAAGCTGTCATGAATGTTGGGCTATCTGGGCCATTGCTTTAGGGGGTCTTGTTTGATCAAATCATATAAGCTTGGAAAAAATCCATAGGTTCTCATCCTTTGTGGAAACAAAAGCAGAACCTCTTTTCCAAAGCAACATAGCCTTAGACCCAAATTTTGAAGTCAAGATAGCTTTAAAGCATATATATACATATATATGTGTGTATATATATATATATATATATATATATATATATATATATATAGGTTTAGCTTAGCTTCTACAATGAAATGTCCCTCTGTACTTCATTCATAGTCAAAAAATCAAAGAAAACACAATAATATACATAATCCAGTCTGTGCATTTTCCATCTTTATGTGGCTTATTTTTCTTTTACTCTATTACCTTTTTATTATTTATTTTATTATCTTTACTTCTTTAATAATCTATTGCTGTCTGTACTCTGTTTCTTTAAATATTTTGTTCCTTTTTTTAAAATTATTTTTGTTTATAACTCTTTTTCCTCTCTTCCAAGAGAGGAAATTTATTCAATACTGTGACCCATTCAGAGGTCTTTTTTAAAAATCTGAATGTTTATTGTGTATCGGTAATTACTTTCTGGCCAGGAGCATTTTTAAAATGGTAAGCAGTTTGGTTGCAGCTGCCCTGGATGCTGGCTGAGAGAGGCCTTTCATTATGGTGGAGGTACTTCACTGCCAGCTCTGGGGCTGCCAGTAGGAGTCATCTTCACCACCTCAACTCTGGGTAGTACCATGTAGCATATAAACCCTTTTTATCTGAGTAAAAGCCAAACCTACCTTGCAGTGCAGTGTGGCCTGGAAGTATCTCTGTGCATGGTGGTGGGAATCTGCCATGCTCTCTTGCCTGTGCACTCCTAGCAGACTCAATTCCACAGTCTGCCCAGACCAGGGAGGGGAGTTGCGCTGAGCCACTGGAATGGTCTCTGCTACTTTACTCCCAATGCTGAGTGGGCACACAAGCACCCATGCCCAAAGTGGGTGATGGGCATCAGCCCCAAACATTTGGGTGCCATTCTGTAGGCAGAGACTGTTTGTTTGTTTCCCAGCTGCCCAGACGCAAAATAATTACAAGATGCTATATTAATTACAATACTGCTTGGTCAATTAGCTCATGCATATATCTAGCTAACTCTTACAGCTTAAATTAACCCATTTCTACTAATCTTTGTATCACCACAAGGCTTGAAATTTACTGGTAAAGGCCCAGGGCATCTGTCTCCTTCGGCAGCTACATGGTATCTCTTTTACTCTGCCTTCTTTCTCTCAACATTCAGTTTAGTTTTCCTGGCTAGCTGTATTCTACCCTGCCACAGACAAAAGCAGCTTCTTTATTAACCAATGGTAATAAAACATATTCACAGCATACAGAGGGGAATCCCACAGACCTACCTGTCCATATATCCACTCAACTCTCCTTCAACTATCTACCTACCTAGTCATCCACTTACTAATCTATACTCTACCTATCTGCCTTTCTGTTCCTCATTCACTCACCTATCTATTCAACTAGCCATGATTTATCTGCCTGACTACCTTCTGTGTATCATCTATCTATCTATCTATCTATCTATCTATCTATCTATCTATCTATCTATCTATCTATCACCTATCATCAATTCACCATCTACACACACACATATCCATTCATCTATATATCTACCCTTTCATCCATTCACCCATCTGTCCATCCATCCATCCATCCATCCATCCATCCATCCATTATCTACATACCTATCTGTCCATCCACCTTCTAGCTATCTGTCCACCCATTATCTATATATCTATCTATCTTCCCCTCAATCTGTCATCTATCAACCTATCACCTCTTCTTCAGTCTACTTGCCATGTTTAATCTCTGTTGTCCCACTCCTCCCTGGTGCACTAAGAATACTTTTTCTCTATGACTGATGCTGCAGTTTCAACTTTCCTCTGAGCAGGCGAAGCTAGACTCCAGCTAGACTCCTGTGGCTTCTTCTCTTGTCCTGACCTAATTCCCTCACAGAGTGTCACTCAGATGGACCCTCTGCAGATCACATGCCAAGAACTCCCTCTGAGTTTCCATTTTTTTAGGGAGCTTATTCTGCGATGATTTCTAAAGACACAGAGATGGCAGTAAGAAATCAGGGAGGAAGAGGGAGAGGAGCAGAGAGCTGCAGGAGGTAGGAGATCCTCCAGGGAGCATCTAAAATTAAAAGAACAAAACACTCACAAAGACATGATGCTGGAAAATTATAACTATGGGGACCAGAGAGATAAAATATTGATAAGGTCATCAAACACTGGGAAGAAAATGAGGAATGAGGGTGGGATTGCAAAATAACTAAGCCCTCGATGCCTATACAACAGAGTGAAAGAACAAACATTACCTGAAGTTGATGAATCAAGAAATGTTATGCCAGCACATTATTCAGATGTATGAGGCACGTCAGAGAAAAGAAAAATAGAAATGGTTGAGAGAGGGTTTATCTGAGGAATGCAATAGGAACAGGAAAAAATTCCAAGAGAAAACTACATGTTTAAGACACATTCCTGTATTTAGACCTTTCTTTCTTTACCTTATTCATTTACTGGAGTATACACCACACACACACACACACCACACACACACAGGATAGAGACCGAGAGAGAGAGAGGAGAGAGAGGAAGAGAGGCGGAGAGAGCGAGAGAGAAGGGAGCTTTGAGAGAGAGAGAGAGAGAGAGAGAGAGAGACAGAGAGACAGAGAGACAGAGAGACAGAGACAGAGACAGACAGAGGGAGAGAGAGAGAGACAGAGACAGAGAGAGACAGAGAGAGAGAGACAGAGACAGAGGGAGACAGAGAGAGACAGAGAGAGACAGAGAGAGAGAAAGAGAGAGAGAGCCAGAAAGCCAGCAACCTTTTCTTCTAGAATTGATTGCAAAATATCACTTCATCAGTCTATAACAATTGCTAAGATTTTAAAATTGCTAGGTCCTGAATTAAATGCTTTATATAATCTGATTTAATCCTAACTGATACCCTGTTGGTTAGCTCCTATCGATATCTTTATATTAAAAGCTGGGAAACTGAGCCTAACAGGGAGAAAATAATTCCCATAGCCATTGTTCAGGACAAGTAGTCCCCACACTCCTCAGCTGCTGGGCAATCCCAACTCTCAGATGCTGGTGTGCCATGCCCCTCAGAGGCACACTCATCCTAAAGGGAATCCTGTCCTGAAACCAACACCATTTAAATCTCTCCAGGTCTAACCCCTCCCCCGCTGGATCCACCTACAGGGTTGTGTTCACTTCCTGATGCACAAAACAAGGGGAATAGATTGAAAACAGCATATGAACCCCTTCCTGTGCTTGAATCTGTACGGCAAGCATAAGTGCTTTCCATGAGGAATTGAGAGAGAGCCTTGCTGTTTTCTACTAGTCCCAGATCTGTTCCGCACCTTTGTGAGTTTGCCCACAGACTCCTGAATGGCTTCATGCAAGCAACGAACAAAGCACTTACGAATTTTCTTCATCATCTGTAGATAATGCTGGTATACATGATGCAAAATGCCTAATTAGTGCCTGTGTGCATATTTAAGGAAAGAAAATGGTATGCCTAATTAAATCTCTCTAAAAGGTTCCTTTTCCGATTTACGGAAAACTTCAAGGACCTCTCTCTATATTCAAAGAAATAAAATAAACCTTACCTTTCATTCCTCTTTAGCCGAGATGCCATAAAAATCATCCAGCTCAACGCTTGAAATTGAAAATGGATGCTGGGGCGTGATAACAGCTAAGAACAGTATGAGAATATTCTGGAACCATAGGACTTTCTTACAAACAAGTTTTTTTTTTTAAAAAGAAGAAGAAGAAGAAGAAGAAGAAGAAGAAGAAGAAGAAGAAGAAGAAGAAGAAGAAGAAGAAGAAGAAGAAGAAGAAGAAGAAGAAAGATTGTTTACTGCTCTGTGAAGCCCTGCAGCTGGATGTGTTTTCTCCTTCCCCCAGAGCAAAATCAGTAATTGATCATGTGAGGAACCTCAGACTCACTTTGAGAATCTGAACATGGGTCCATCCCACCCATGGACGTGTGGCCCCCAACAGTTTCCTGGGGTCAGCACGGGTGGGGCATGCCTCAGCTCCGCAGCCTGTCTGATGTGAGTCTGTCTTGCAGTCTCTCCTTGACCACCGCTTCTCTGTGTCAGTTGCCTGCCTCAAGCCCTGCCGCTGCCTTCTTCTCAGGTCCCAGGCTCTCTTTCTTTGATAACTACTTTCCTTCAACTTGGAGGTTTCCTCCACATTCTCTACATATTAGGGTTTCTTCAAATGTCACTTCCTCCCAAAGATGCCCAGGATCCCTCTCTGATATAGACTTCCCGCTACATACAAACTCAAGTTGATTTTCTCTCCAAATCTTAGGAAGTTTTTTTAAAAACAATTTATTATTTTTATTTGTGTGCACCTGCATTTTGGGGTATGTGCTCATGAGCACAAGGACCTTTGGTGGCCAAAGGTGTTTAATCCCCTGAACTGGAGTTATAGGTAGTTGTGAGTTGACCAGCATGGGTGCTAGGAACCAAACTTGGGTCCTTCGCCAGAACAAGTGCTCTTAACTATCAATGACCGCTACATCACCACATTTTTGTTTGTTTGTTTGTTTGTTTGTTTGTTTTTTAACAAAAGCAAGGCTAGGAAGAAGGCTGAGTAAGTAAAGCACTTGCCATGCAAGCATGAAGATATGCATTTGAATTCTAAACCCACATGAAGATTGACACTGCAGTGGCACTTTAACATGCCAGCAAACCTATGGCAGGATGGGAGGCAGAGATCCTAGGATGCTCACAGATCAGTGAGGTTAGAGGACACAGCAACGAAGAAGGGACTTTGTCTCAAACAAGGTAGAAAGCAAGGACTAATCTCTAAAGTCTTCCTCTACTTCTGCACATGCACTATGGCACTGTATGCCTGCATTCACACACACACACACACACACGTGCATACATACAGCACACACACCACATACACACATGTGCATACGCCACACACATACACACTCATGTGTGCATGCGCATACACACACACACACACACACACACACACACACACATATATACACACACACACACACACACAGTAAGAAGGAAATATATTTTGTTTATTTGAAGTTCAAGGATGGTTTTTACTCATTTGTCTTAAAGAATACATTCATGGGTCAGAATATGAGGGAAGGAATCAGGACCCTGGTCATTTCATCTCCTCAGTAAAGGACCTGCATCCTGAAGCAGTGCTTGGTTCTAACTTGGGAATTACTGCTGAGAAATGATTCTCTCCCCTGCACACTTCACATGTCACAGTCTACACCAGTATGCCCTCACTAATCCCCATCCTAGGCAGCATGGGTTCAGCATTCCAGGGAACTGTGGCCAAGAAGATGAACCATCACAAGGAATTGTCACGATCCATCCCAAGAATGAAAGACCTAGCACATTTTCCAGCAGAAAACATCAGCCAATTGTTTATTCATCGAGACTCTGTTTGTACTGAGCCCCACAGTCTCATTCTATTTTTCCTTATAGTTTTTAATGTATTGTATCTGATCATTACCTAACCCTGACCAATATCTTCATAACTCTCCAAGTCAAATATTCAAGTTTCAATGAATATCCTTAGTCCACTTACCTTCTGCCTACCCATGCAATCAAGATGGTCACTTACTGCTGTGAGCAACAATTTTATTTTCACTCAACAGCTCTTTCTGACAACCATCAGGAAAGCTGGGAACAGACCATATATTTTAGGCTTTAATGTCCCTTTCTTGCCTAGACGTTTCATTTAAAGCAGTGGCTCTCACTCTCCTTAATGCTGCAACCCTTGAACACAGTCCCTCATGTTGTGACTCTCAGACATAAAATTATTCTTGTTACTACTTCACAGCTGTAATTTTGCTACTGTTATGAATTGTAACGTGAATATCTGTGCTTTCAGGAGGTCTTAGGTGACCCTGTGAAAGACCCACAGGCTGGGAACCGCTGATTTAAAGATTACAGATTGGAGTCAGTAACCAAGAGGAACCTTCCAGCTTTGACATTCTTTCAGAGCCTTTGGAAGGCTTCTCTTTCCCTCTTGGTGGTCTCTTTGAGAGCTGACATTGTCTTGGAGAAAAGGACAGTTGATCTCTGAGGCTGTCAGAAAGTGGGTTGAAGTCAGGCTCTTGAGGAGCTGGGAGTTCAACAGCCACGGTTTTCAAAAGCTGGCTTCCTGCTCTTCTCTTTCTTGTCCTCGCCATGGGAGGAAGGACGGCCATTGTTTGCTTTTGTCTTGCTGCACAAAAGCTGGACCTGCCTTGGAGTGAAGAAAGGGGTTCAATGTCCTTGGCCATGAGCCATCCTGGAGGCCTGAATGGAACTTCTGCCTAGGGGGGCCTCTTCTTATCCCCATGGGGGAGACCTTAACCTCAGCCACAGAAGAGAAAGAATAATTGTCTCCAGAGCTCACTTGGTGGCACACAGAAGCTCACATCCCTGTGGAGGTAAGGGCAGGCCTGAGCCCACATCTCTTTGAACAAGGCTAGTGTGAATGCTGAGTGGGGCTTTTGGAAACACAACAAACACAGTGATTTATATTCATGAGGGGGCAAGCCCAGAAAAGCTTCTGGGGGTCCCACATGGTGACTCTTTGATCTTTCGGAGCATGAACCTAATGAAAAATGACTTAACAGCCCATTCCAGTGAGATCCAGAGCCTAAGAAAGTTGTGTTCTTTGTGAAGGTAATTTGCTTTTAAACCAGGGCTCAGATGTGGAAGGTTGAAAGAAGGGCAAAACTGGTACTGGGGTGTGATGACATAAGCCGTGGGACAGCTAAAACGTTGAACTAGAAAAATGTCAGTTACTGCTGCCACTGCTGTTGGAAACAGGGAGAAAGAACCACGTGCATTTGGAATGACATGAGCAGTTGTCTGTCTCCCTTGATCGCCTCCAGATCTGGCTTGAACAAAGACAGTCAGGTTGTCCCATAATAATAATAATAACATCTACCGCTCCATGCTTCATCTTTCAGCATCTTTCACTATGTCCCTTTGTGTTCTTCCCAGCAAGAGATCCATCTCTTAAATTGTCCCTTACATATCACTGAGGGTCCCAGTCAAAACTTTCTGTCTACCAGTTCCTGCATGACCTGAGAGTGTCCACTGTGACCTGGAAGTGTTCACTTTGACATAGGAATGTCCACTGTAATCTGGCACTGTCTACTATAACCTGGGAGTGACCAGCATGAGCTAGGAGTGTCCAGCATGACCTGGAAGTATCTACTGTAACATAGAGTACCCACTGTGATATGAGAATATCCACTATGACAAGGGAGTGTTCTTTGTGACATTGGAGTGTCCCACTGTGACACACTGTGATCTAAGAGTGTCCACTGTGACCTGGGGGTCTTCACAGTAACCCAGATAGTGCCCAAGGTGACTTGAGAATGCCCACTGTGTTGTAGACATGTTCTGTGTCACCTAAGAGTGGCCTCTGCAATCTAGAAGAATTCATAGTGTCCTCAGTGCCATAGTCCATTGTGACCTGGAAAAGCCCTCTGTGACCTAATCATGCCCTCTGTTTATTGAGAGTGACCACAGTGACCTGTGGGTGGACACTGTAGTCTAAAAGTACCCTTTGTGACCTGAAAGTAACCACAGAGATCTGGGTTGGCCATAGCAGTGGGCAGAAATGTTCTGAGATGCTACAGAGGACAACGTAATCCAGTGTCTCCGAGAGAGCTTCCTAGAATGGAAATCCTAACCTTCACTCTCCTTTTGTTTGTTTTTAAAATCAGCATGGAAAATAATCCTCAAGGTGCTTGAGAAAATAACGCCCCTGTGACTTAGTTGTGGCCTTGGAATGTTTTTTCGAGAATATGAATATGTCCTGTTTTCTTTCAATTTTGCAAATATTTCTAAGCTGACACATAGCAATTGTATGTATTCGTGGGGCAATGTGTAACACTTCCATACATGTGCACAATATGTAAATGTATAAATCAGCGTATCTAGGGCCTTGAGGGAACCTTTGAAATCCTCTCTGGTGGCTGTTTTGAAATATTCAGTCAGTCACCACCCATATGTTTTTCTATTCCGGTGCATCCCTGGACCCATCAGTTATTTTCTCCTTATATTCTCACAATATGGGAAGATGACGAAAACATTGGGCTAACCTAAGCAATGCACATACAGACAGCTGCAGCATGCTCTCATTCAAAGAGGGTGTTAGGCCAGTAATATTGCCCAGCAAATATGAAGACATGATCCAGTTCCTGAAGCCAATGTAAGGGTGGAAAGAGAGAACTGGCTCCACAGAGTTGTCTATTGGCTTTCACATGCACACATACATTGCACAGGCCAACAATGCACATACAGCGTGCGCACGCACATCACTTAAAACATTAAAGTGGATGTTGATGCTTATCTCTAGGAAACCAAAATTGCAGCTGTGGTTGCTTCATATGGAGTGGGGTAATCCATCTTCCTACCAAAAGCTTATCCACTTTTACCTGTGTACGGGGTACGGCCGCTCAAATCGAGAGGGGCAGGAATGCATCCAGATAGAATACCCACTGTGATTACACTTTCTCCAACTCACAAAGTAGTTTACAACATAATCTGCTTTCATTCAGCCAACATCCTGAGCATTGCTGCAAACTGCCACTGCTAACAATAGGAAAGAAGTAGGCAGCGAAAGCTCTGAGTAATTTCACTGTCAGCAATTACGAGCATTAATTAAGTGGTTGGATCAGAAGGGATGTTGGGGCAGCAGCTCACTCGCAGCCTTGGCTTCCAGTGCAGCCTCTTCATGTTTGCTTTTGTAGAATTCTTGACCGTGCATTAGGAACGTATCTCAAAGGATTTGGTCTGTAGCAATCACATGACCCTGGTTGATCCTGCACGAGGGACTTCCGAGGTCCCATACATGGTTTCCCCACTTCTGTTTGGAACAAGAGGGTCCGCAGTGTAATGACTTCTAACTTGGATTGAGAAATTAGAACTCGGGCTCACATTTCAGAGTATCTCTGACTCACGTTTTCCTTCTTTCAGGCATATCTATGCCTTCGTTTCTTCATAAAAGAGCAGTAAATGCAGTAACCCCAAGGAGTGGATGTAAAACTTGTGCCATACAATTAAGGGGTGCTACACCGCTCTTTGCCTGGTTGTAGTAAGTGCTCAACAAACCATGTCTAACAGGAATAGGACTAGGAGACACTTTGAGCAGCATAAGCAACATTGTGTTGTAGAGCAAGGTTAAAGTAAACAGAAAATGTGCCCTTATCTTGGCTCCTCTTGGCTACTTTGTCCACTTAGTCCACTTTGTCACATGTTCCCTTTTCCATGCCAGTCCAAGGACCAACGGTGGTGAAAGATGTAAAGACACCTTGATTTGTGGGCATACACATACCCAGATGAGGTTTGTAGAAAGAAATAAAAGAAACTACAGCATGACCATCATCCACTCACTAAACATGTATTCACAGAAATTACCTCTTCTAGAAGTTTCCTTGGGTGGTGAGTGTATCAAGATGAAGCCAATCCTTATTTCAGGAAGTTAATAGCCTTATTAAGAGGGGGATGCAAAGAGGCTGTGAGAAGGAGAGGCAGAGAGAAGGTACAATACTAAGGATGTCCAATAAAGCCTTAAAGACTCATATTAGTTCATATTTAAATAAAAATACATGTAATACATATGAATATGTACACACACACATACACACATGCACTTCCCACAATGCTCCCCATAGGAACCATAGGCTATCTAACAAAAGCCCCAACAGCAATCATAAGAAATCTCCCTTTTAGTTGTTGGGCAGGAGACCCCAAGAAACTCTCCAAACAGTATAGGCTATTGCCATTGCCCTTGGTTGCCTTCCAGAAGTTGAATTTTATTTTTTTATTGCTGAAGACACCATTTGGATATATGACTCAGAAAATATGCGTTGGATGCTAAAGTCTCCTCTCTGAGGACTAGCTTTCATAGTACCAGAATGTGCTACTGCAGCTGCCAAGGGAGGGGAAACAACCAAGCATCCTATCCTGCTATGACACCCATGAACCTCAACAATTACCAGCATGGCAAGATAGCCCTAAAGGTGCAATAGTGGCACTCATATATTGGTGATAACCAATAGCTCTCTAATTGGACTTCAGGCCCAGTCAGCATGAGGGAAATCATGCCTGTATCTGGAAGCCAAGCTAGCTCACCAGAGCTAGTGAGGTCAGAATATTAAAGGAAACACTACTATAGCCACTCATTACTCAAACAGCATGATTTCCTAAGTGCATTCTAAAATGTATGCTTATACATTTATAATATAGATAGATATAGCTTCCACCTCTCACCAAAGAAGCTTCCCTTTGCAACAAAATGGAGATCAATACAACAGACCACAACTGGTCATAATACAGAGACTAATTGATCATGGGTGTTCAATCACAATGGATACATCTACAACACATGCAACTAAAACTCTGGGAACTCCTCAGACAAAGGGGTGGGAAGATTGTAAGAGCCAGAAGACCAGGACATCTGCTGTGAGGTTGTGTCTCCTCGAAATGACGAGGAAGCTTCAGCCATGATATTGCAACAATACGTGTTCTCAATAGGTGTTCTCTAGAGGAAAAGACTCATAGAATGTGTGTACACACACACACACACACACACACACACACACACATAAAGGAGATTTATTAGAAAGGCATACAGGTTTTGGTTCAACTAGTTCATCAATGGCTGTCTACCAACAGGAGGTCCAAGAATTCAGTAGTTCTTTAATCCATGACGCTGGATGCCTCAGGTGGTCTTCACCATATGTTGATATCCCAAAGAAGTAGGCTTTAATGCCAGTGAAGGAATGGACTTGCCATCAAAAACAAAAGTAAGCCATCAAAGAGAGAGAAAGCTTCCTTCTTCTATGTCCTTTATATAGGCTGCCAGAAAAATGTGTGGCTCAGATTAAAGGTAAATCTTCCCACCTAAGACATTAGCAACAGAGAGTCAGGGCCTTGATTTACATCAGAGGCAAATGACAGCCAGCAGGCCAGATCAAGGATGGGGAGATTAGCCATCTGGCTTGAGGACATGCATAGGCTACCCCCACCCCTGTTGCTCCTGTTAAGGCCTTTTCCTGGGCCTCTTCTGAAGGGCAAAGCTTTTAGTTTGTCAACAAATGCACTCTGAGCTGTGCAATGTTGCCCATTTTCCTTCTTTCTTTCCTTACTTCCTTTCTTCCTTCCTCCCTGCCTCCCTCCCTCCCTCCCTTCTTCTCCTCCTCCCTCCCTCCCTTCTTCCCTCCCTCCCGAAACTTCCTTCCTTCTACATCCCCCTCTTCCTCCTCCTCTGCCTCCTCTTGTTCATTTCCCTGAGACAGAGTCTCACCATGCAACTCTGGTTGTATGCCTTGGAATTCACTCTGTAGACCAGGATTCTCATGGAATCCTCTAGCTACACTCTGCCATTAGCCAATTTCCGCTTCTCTCCACCATAGTGCAGGAGACTGAGCAGAGATGATTGGCTTTCCCCAGATCGAGAATGGACTTCTGGCCTATTCACAGTGACCTAGGTGAATGTGGCCTGCAGTGGTTTCTTGTGTCTCCTGATTCCTCTTCCTTGAGCACAAAGATGAGAAGAATATTATTTTGAAGAATATAGCAAGATGTGCACAGCAAAGCCCCACTACAGGGAACAATCTCCAGCCAGGAGTGAGCTCTTCTCTAACAGTACAGTCCTGCCTGATGTTACCAGGTATACAAAAGTGGGTCTTTTTCATAGACACACCCTCCCATTTGGGTTTCAATTAATTCTGGATGTAGTCAAGTTGACAACCTAGAACAGCCATCTTCACAACAGCATTGCCTAAATAAGACCTGAACAGGGGCAATACTGGTAAAGAGACTGGCGTGGAAGGGGGAAATCTCACAGGGCCCCACCATAGACAAGAACTACAGGCCACCAATGACTGCTGAGAGGAAGAAGTAACCTCTCCCAGAGAGGTAGCCCCAAACTGGTCATCCAATACCAAGTTATCAGTTCTGAAACACATTCATCCCTGTAACATTTATATGTTGCATTTATATATTTATGCTTGCATATGTAATAAAAATAATCAAGTAAAAGATGCCATAAATTTGAGAGGACCTGAGAGGGGAATGGGAGGAATTGGAAAGAAAAAAAGATAAGAAAGAAAAATAATGTAATTGTAATTAATTAAATGTAAATTTCTGTAAATAATTAAGATTTTTAAAATAAAAAACAAAACTTGCGACTAAGAGGGGGCAGCTTAAGCTAAGAGGAAAGACTGGGTATTGAGAGCTCCTGGCTTCAAAGCCTTTATCTTTTCTTTCACTGTGACAAGTGTTTGAAAAAAAGAAGTAGCTGTGATATAGGCAAGTATAGGCCAAACAGATAGGTGCGTGTGTTCAACTGTCTGTCTGTAATGATGGAGGTGTGACTGCAGAAAGAACTGCCATGGGTGGGAGCCGCAGGATAGAAAGTTTTTTATGGCTTCTTAGAGGCCCAGAGAAAACACCCTAAGTAACGGGAAAGCCTAATGCCATGTCCCAAAGGCAGGAGAGATCTAGGCCCATATAAATCGAAAGGAATTCAGCACCAGGTTGGGGGCAGATGCACAGCATGTGGCTGGCTTGCATTCACAAACCCACATCAGTCATTCACATAGGCGCTTACCGTGTATTTATTGCGCTTCCAGGCCTGTCAGGTACCGCTGAGGACCAGCACGTCGCAAAATAGCAGGGTGTATTCTGTTATATACCTGCGCATTGAGATTGATGTATGTACAAAAATAAATATGCAAAGCTATTTTCAGCATATAATACTATTCAGATGAAATCCCTTTTTAAAAGTTAAGCATGAATAGAAGAGAGAACAGTGCCTACAATGGATGAAGGTCAAGATGACACATGTTGAGATTCACTGTAGAAGTTAGCAAAGGAGCAAGACTGAAATGTTATAGAGGGCAGAATAACAGGATGCCTGGGAATGGCCGGGGAGAACAGAGGGGTGATTGACGGAGGCTGGTGAAGCGGGTACAGCCAGCCTGCCTGCCTTCGGGGAAGGGGATGAGACCAATGAACACCTTGGTCTCTATGGAAGTCCCACGGTGGTTCCCCTGCTCACTCTAGTGACATCTCCTCCTCCAGTGACGCCTACATGCCCTCCTCTTGTGATCCTCGGGAGTCCTACACTTGCAGCTCCAACTCTGCAGGAGCTCAATCCCCCACTCTGCCATTAGCCAATTTCCGCTTCTCTTCACCATAGTGCAGGAGACTGGGCAGAGATGATTGGCTTTTCCCAGATCAAGAATGGACTTCTGGCCCATTCACAGTGACCTAGGTGAATGTGGCCTTGAGTGGTTCCTTGTGTCCCCTGATTCCTCTTCCTTGAGCACAGAGATAAGAAAAATACGATTTTGAAGAATATAGCAAGATGTGCACAGCAGAGCCCTACTACAGGGCACAATCTCCAGCCAGGAGTGAGCTCTTCTCTAACAGTATGGTCCTGCCTGCTGTTCCCAGGTATACAAAAGTAAGCATGCTGTCACCAGGCATGGGGACATACCTTTATCCCCAGCATTTGAGAGACAGAGACAGATGGATCTCTGGATATTCCTTTCTACATAGAGAGCTCCAATTCAGCTGGGGATACACAGTAAGATCTTGCCTCAAAAATATTACACAAGAGTAATGATGACATCAGGGAGTACTGGGGACCATGTCAAAGAGGAGAGGGATGGCTGGGCAGCTCCTACTTCCCTCCAACTGGTGATTGTTACACAAGGATGTGGCTTAGAATCTGCCAGCTGTGACTGGCCCAGAACTTTCCAGAAATGTGGACCATGATGCAAAACTGTAAGGTGATACTTCAGTCAATTTCCTAAATATTTTTACATGGGAGTTCTTCTTAAAGACCTTAAATCAAAGGTCATTACTCTTTTTCCATTACAGGGACTAGACGGGGTAAGTGAAGAGTCTAGAGATATTCAGGTAGCTACCCATTCTTGAGAAAGGAAGCAGAAATCAGACCAAGATATTACCTCCTAAAACTGACACTTTACTAAAGCATTTAGGTCTCGTTAAATAATTTTGGGGAACCCTGATGCTGGGGACACAGAATCACCATGCTGATCCTCCTGGAATCCTCTAGTTCATTTCTAGGTCGAAATGGCAGATGAACTCTAGGATACTCTCTCCACAGAGCTACTCTCTAGGGAAAGTCTCCTTAGGAACCATCATGGTTCTCTGGGAAGTATAATTCTGAACATTGAGTTATCAAGTAAAGCATGTTTTTAGTGCAATGATCATGATACCCACCAGTTCTTTGATGGGATCAGCTGAGAGGGAGAGAGGCAAAGGGACCCATTGAAGGATGGGAGTGAGGAACATGGTCGGAAACCTGGAGGAAGTGGTTTCATGTATAAGTTTGTTCGTGATTCAGACAGAAACTGTGAAAGATTAGAAAATCCTATCCGAAAATGGTCCACATTAGACTGGCTGTGATGGCGCATGCCTTGAATCCCAACACTGAGGAGGCAGAGGCAGGTGGATCTCTGTGAGTCTGTAGCCAGACTGGTCTACAGAGTGAGTTCCAAGGCAGATAACCAAAGCTGCATAGTGAGACTCTGTCTTGAGGAAATAAACAAAAGAAGGAGGAAGAGGAGGAGGAGGAGGAGCAGAAGGAGGAGGAGGAAGAGCAGGAGCAGGAGAAGGAGCAGGAGTAGGAGCAGGAGGAGGAGGAGGAGGTAGAAGGAAGGAAGGAAGGAAGGAAGGAAGGAAGGAAGGAAGGAAAATGGGCAACATTGCAGAACCCAGAGTGTATTTGTTGACAAACTAAAAGCTTTGGACTTCAGAAGAGGCCCAGGAAAAGGCCTTAACAGGAGCAACAGGGGTGGGGGTAGCCTATGCGTGTCCTCAAGCCAGATGGCTAATCTCCCCATCCTTGATCTGGCCGGCTGGCTCTCATTTGCCTCTGATGTAAACCATCACTAATTAAATCACAGCCCTGACTCTCTGATGCTAAAAAGGACCAGGTTTTAAAATAGATGCCCTGCATGGCAGGATCTTGTGTGTCTGGGCTTTTCATCCATTCCTGATAAGCTCCTTGCTACCCACTGTTCCTCTCCTCTCTGTTCACTGCAGTCAGTGAGTTGGTTTGTTGAAACCCACTGGAACAGGCAGCAACACTGAGTAGTGCCAG
Organism: Arvicola amphibius; assembly: GCF_903992535.2. Taxonomy (NCBI): domain Eukaryota; kingdom Metazoa; phylum Chordata; class Mammalia; order Rodentia; family Cricetidae; genus Arvicola; species Arvicola amphibius. The sequence continues at coordinate 64,262,863 of NC_052050.1, read as the reverse complement.
AAACCAAACATGTCACCAAGATGCTTAGACCTGGAAGGGAGGAGGTCCACCTTTGCAATGAACAAGCTTGCCTGCAAAGAGCCATCCAGCAAACTGTATGATTTTATGACTTGCAGCTGTAATAGAAGCCTACAGGCAGAGTCTCAGCTCAGCACACTGTCCAGTTTTTCTCTCTTGTTTTGGAAGGAAGAAAGATGCACACAGTGGCACACATCCTTCATATATAACCCTTTGCTTCATTTCATGCCAGCAGTAATTAATATTTATCCAGAATCACGACCCCAGGTCCTGAGCTAAGATCACACTTAGATAGAAGCAATTGTATTATTTCATTTAGTCTTCTCAAAAATGCCCACACCTCACTCTCACAGGTGAGAGTTGGAAGTTTCAAACAAAACACAGTGCTTTGTAATGAGAGCGCACAGAACCAAAGTCTGAGTCCAGAACTCTGCCTGCCTCTGAAGCTAGCCTCTGAATATCAGCTTGCTGACTGAGGATTCTGGCCTGCCCAATCCCTCAGCCATTCAGTCCCAAAGAAACACATGGTGGTCTATATTAATCATAAACTGGTTGGCCTATTAGTTCAGGCTTCTTATTAGCTCTTCCATCCTACATTAATCATAATTCTTATCTGTATCAGCTACATGGCTTGGTACCTTTTATCAGCAAGGTATTCTCATCTCGTTTCCTCTCCATCTGGGTGAGGACTGCAGAATGAGCCTTTCCTCTTCCCAGAATTCTCCTGTTCTGGTGGCTCCACCTATACTTCCTGCCTGGCTCCTGGCCAATCAGCATTTTATTAAAACCAAAACAACAGACAAAACTTTTACAAGGTATAAGACCACAGCATCAGCTGTGTCAGGATCCTTGCTCACCTATAGCAACTGTTCCACGCATTTGGGTTAGTGAGAGTCTTGCACCTGTGTGCTACTCCAGATCATCAAAACAGCACCTAGGAGTCTGTCAGGGTGCAGAGCTCAGGCACCTTCCCCAGGCTTTGGAAAGAAGAATCTGCTTCTGTGTTTCCCAGAGAAGGCACACAAGGAAGATCTGGCCTTGGGCATCTTCCTCAGAAACACAGCTCTTGGGATGAGGAATGACTTTCAGGGGCTGGGGAGAGGGCATAGTTGGTAAACGTCTTGCTGCTCAAGCATGACAGTCTGAGTCCAGTATCCAGACCTCATGTGAAGAGGCTGCTGTTAGGAATGCACTCTTCACCCTAGCACTGAGGCAATAGAGGCGGCTGGATCTCTGAGGTTTCCTGGCTAGGTAACTCAGCCTGACCATCAAGTTCCAGGATTGTGAGAGACCCCATTTCACAAAACAAGAGAGACAACATCCTGCAGAATGATACCCAGGGTGGTCCTATGACTCCCATACTCACTCACTCACGCACACACACACACACACACACACACACACACACACACACAAGTGTATGTACCAATACACAGCGACGTACTTGAACATGGTAGCATACACACACACAAGTGTATGTACCAACACACAGCAACGTACTTGAACATGAACACGCACACACACACACACACACACACACACACACACACACACCACACTTTTCAGGAATATTCAGTCAAGTACCTTGAGTTCCTGGAAAAGAAACTGAGGTTTAATAAATAGTTGACCCATCTAACTTCTAGACCTTTGAAAGCTAGAGCAGGCTCTTCTGCTCTTTAGACAACAGCACTGGGAAGAACATGAAGGCAGTACCTGCCTTACATCCCTTCTTGGCTTCATTGTCCTCACTAGGCTCTAGGTCCTAGGTCCTATGGAACTCTGATGTCCTACACACAAGCCACCAAGAGACCAACAGGACTGTAGGTGGTTTCAGGTCATCACCACACTGCATTTCTTACTCTTATTAAATTTGGATCCAGCCAGGAAGATGGAAGAAAAGGAATTGCATTCCGAGAGTTGATATTTTTCCTCCTGTTAAATTAAGCTGTGGGAGGTACGAAGTGTTGAACTGGTATGTTTCAAAAGACAAAACTCCTAATGTTTTAAGGAATGCCCCTCCCCTCATTAACATGTTGCTAAGCAACATTTTTACAATATCAGCAGCTGTGTGACTCGAAGCTGAATGAATGCCTAGAAATGCAGAAAGAACCGAAGGCAGAAATGCAGGACCACGGGAGCATGCTGCCTTGGTTAGGGAAGGATGGGTGGCCTCCAATATCCAGAGGTGGCTGGCACTTTCTTCCAATATAGCTAGAAATTATCAGCTAACAACTTTGAGAGCTGGGTTCTGGTTTTAACCACATAAATTTTTATCAATTTTATGTGATAAAAATCTTCATATACATCCAAATATAGAATAGTGTAATAAACTCCTTTTTATCCATTGTGAAGCTTTAACCTTTTTCAATGCATGGCCCATCTTGTTTTATCTATTTCTCTTACTTCATCCTTATTGAAAACAAAGATGTACCAAACATCTATCATTTCATCTGTAAATATGTCTGTGATGGTCTCAGGAAAAGGGGGCTTTGGAAAAATAAGGGACAGTTATGTTGTTCTACCAAACCAAAAGCTAACAGCTATCTTGAGATGCCATCAAAGACCAGATGATGTGTACTATATCCTGTACAGCCTCCTTGAATCATCATTGATGCATTTTGTAGGATTTGGTTTTTATTTCCTCCCAAATAATCTGGATCTAAAAACTTGGAGGAGCTAGGGAGATAGTTCAGGGGTTAAGAGTATTGGTTACTCATCTAGCGACTTGATTTTGGTTCCTAACACCTACATTGGGCCTCTTACAACCAAAAGTCTGTAACTCCTATTCCAGGGGTTCTGATGACATCTACAGAAACATGTGCGTGCACACACACACACACACACACACACACACACACACACTAAAATAAAATAAATATTGAACTTGATCAAATTGAGAATTGATCTTTTGGTGAAATAATTAACCAATATGATTTCATAAAAATTATTTTGAAAAGAGACATAAAGATCCAGTTGCCTCTTTTCCCTGATGCTGGCAGACCCTTTGATGCATTAATTCATTACAGACTACAAAACAGTATTCAACTGTTCACCTGATCCTGCTATAAGGAAAAATTTATCTTCTCCTCCCACATGCTCACTAAACAATACAATTCACAGAATCCTGAATAAGGGGAATTTTCCTTGTTGTTGGCCAGTTTTCAAAGCTATGGATGGGCTTTGACCAGCTTCTCCCAAGCAGAGCACTTAGGCCTGCTGGATGCTGTAGCATCTTGCCTTTGTTATCTTCCTGTTCTTAGCTCTGCTGATATGGAAACAGCTCATGTTTGATTGGTGAGAGCCTCTTCATTTTGCCCTCAGCTCTTGTCCAGTCTTCTCCTGTGCTTGTGCTTGGGGTGGGGAGGGGGCACCTACTCTATGGCTACTGAGGCCAAATTGGGTTAGTTCTGCTCTCTGAGGAAAAATGCCCATTTCATCCAAGACTTTGGATTTAATTGCTTAAAATTATGTAAAACAGTCTCTGTTGGCTTTAAATGCCCTCTATTTTGAAAAGCATGCACACATTTTTTTCCTGTTTCTATGAGTATATTTGCCTTTTATCTCATCTAGGTAGTCAGTGGCTTGCCCACTCCTTTTGCTGTTATTTTAAGGAAGCTACTTCCCCACTTATTTGTTGGTTCTAGTCTTTCCCAATTTTCTAGCTAAACCCAGTTTTATGGAGTCCTTCTGTGTTCTTTTGCTTTGTTTTCTTTCTCTAGATCTTGAATTCTTAATTGGTTTACTTTCAGGGTTTAAATGTATTATTATTACATAATTTTCCCCTACGTGATGCTTATGTTACATACTATCAGTTTGTATTTTTATCACTATTATTCATATTTTCCTAAATTTAAAAGACAGTAAACAATTTTGTCTATTCTTTTTTGTATGTGCATTTCTTTTATTTTACTTGTATAGAAGTTTAGCCACATGCAGTTCTGTGCATCGCATGAACAAACCTGAGCTGAACACCAGGCATTCTATCCACTCTCTCATTTTTGGAGACAGGGGCTCTCACTCTCCTGTAATCTGGCTGACCAGAAACCCAGGTGTCTGTCTGTCTGTCCACCCCTATCCCATGCTGGGTTTACAGACATGTCCCACCTTGCCAGGCTTTTATGTCAGTGCCAAGGATCCAACTTAGATTCTCTCACTTTACCCACTGAGCCATCTCCCCAGCCTCCAAGAGATGTTTAATGGTGGATTTTATTTCCTTCTGAGTTTGCCTTGGCTATGGCAAAAGAATGCCTTTGGGGCTATGTCCTTGTCTCTGGAACATGCATGAGACTTTTTCTGTAGACTGTGCTATGGTCAAGTTTACAAACATGTCATATGTATCCAAAGTAGACATGGTGTCTGTTATTAGAGCCCATAAATCCGTGACTGTTGTGTTGACTCTGTTGTCTTCTGAATCCCAGCTTGTAATTCACTTGATCTTGCTCTAGATGTGCTTGTGGCAGTTCCTCTTTGCACCGATTCTGAATTCTGCTTCCCAAGGTCAGTGCTGCTCTCTGAGCACAGGGATGTAAATAATGGACGTGCCTTTGCCAAAGCCTAGAACCTCTGACCTAGCTTCCATGTTCTCTGAAACCTTTGTTTGATTTTTCACATGTCGCTAATGACATATTTCTTTTAGCTCATGTGCCTGGCCCTTCCTTCTTTCCTCCATCCCATGCCTCTCTTTCAGAGATGTCTTCCTGGAGACGACAGCATTTCTTTCTCTCTCTTATTTAACTACTCAGACAGAATTCTGATTTTTTTCCCATTGGTTTTGCTTCAGTTCCTATTAGTGAATAAATGATTTAAATATATTCGTACGATTGGTATTTGTCTTTTTTCTGTCATGCTGTTTTTAAAAGATCTTTTTCTTTATAAAAGTTATATGTAGCCCGGCGGTGGTGGCGCCCGCCTTTAATCCCAGCACTCGGGAGGCAGAGGCAGGCAGATCTCTGTGAGTTCGAGGCCAGCCTGGTCTACAAGAGCTAGTTCCAGGACAGGCTCCAAAAAAGCTGCAGAGAAACCCTGTCTCGAAAAACCAAAAAAAAAAAAAAAAAAAAGAAAAGAAAAAAGAAAAAAAAAGTTATATGTATGTGCCTGTGTGCCTGTGTCTGGGTTTGTGCACGTTAAGTGTTGCAGAGTCCAGAAGCGGTTGTCAGATCTTCTAGAACCGGATTTGCAGGCATTTGTGAGCTGCTCGACATGGGTGGTAGGAACTGAAGCCCAATCTTCTGAAAGAGAAACAAGTACTTTTAACCCCTGAGACATCTCCCCAGCTCCTAAAAGGCCAACCTCATTTCTTTAGATATAAAAAAGTGATGTGTACATGTATGTGTCTGTCTATAAGTTTGCACACGAGTGTGGTTTTTCCTGCGGTGCTGTTTCATATAAGCATTTCATTGATGTAGATTTGAAAACATGATTTACTGAGTTTGCATTTCTGTATTCTTAATTTACATGTTAATGAAAATGTATATTCCTTTTTTTTTGTTCATTACTTTTGTGGCTTTCCTACCCTGCTTTATATAATGCTCTTAGACCCTATTTATGTATCAGGATTATTTTCTGTTGTTTCTCAGCAATAAAAAAAATATAAGGCTATATGATAACATTTTTAGCTTCACCTCATTTTCTTCTAGCATCTAAGTGAAGGATTCTTTTATTCCTAATTAGTGATGACAAGGTAACTCTCAGCTCTTCTTCCTGGGTGCGTATATTCTCCTTCTACTATTCAGAACACTATAATTTCATATCATACTATAGTCTCCCTTGATAAGCATCATTTATTATTAACTCCACAATACACGTGTAATGCTCACCATTAGTTCTCATGTCAATATCCACCCATCGGTATAACTTATGTTCGAGTATATTCCTCAGCAATATTCAAGAGAAGACATATCTTTTGAATTCTTTTTTCTTTCTTTTAAGATCATAATATAATTATACAATTTCCACCCTCCAAACCTTCTCACATACACCCTCAACTTGCTCTCCTTCAAATTCATGGCCTCTTTATTCTTTAATTGAGGTTACGTGTGTGTGTGTGTGTGTGTGTGTGTTCTTGTGTATATATAGAACAACAATTAAAGATAATATCTATATATACCTATATATACATATATTCCTAATTACATAAATACAAACTTCTCAGTCTATGTAATGTTAAATATATGTTTCCAGGCCGGAATTGAATATAAATTGGTGTGCTCTTCCCTCAGTAAAATTATTTCTCCTATTCTCAGAATTCCTTAGTTCCTTATAGCTATTTCTCTGGGGCTGAGACCTTGGGGTCTTTCACCCATCCTTTACTCATTCTGGGCTGGAGAGATGGCTCAGCAGTTAAGAGCATCGCTGCCCTTGCAGAGGACTTAGATTCAGTGGCTCACAACCATCCTTAACTGTAGTTGCCCTCTTCTGATGTCCATGGGCACTGCACAAACACAGTGCACACACACACACACACACACACACACACACTATATATATATATATATATATACACATATATATGTATATATACATATATATATATACAAGCAGAGCATTCATCCATACAAAATAAATCTAAAACATAATTTTGCAGTTATATTCTTTATGAGAATGTGGGCACACACAGCATGGCATAGATCTGGAGATCAGAGGACAGCTCTCAGGAGTTACCCTTTTTGGAATCACCTTTTTCCCCCTGCCAGGTAAGACCTGGGGTTAGAACTCAGGTCATCAGGTGCTGTGATAGTACTGAGATCTACTAAGTATCTCCAGGACCCTGCCCTGAGCTCTCACAGGCTCACTTCAGAATGACAATCTTTATACTTGAGAGTTAGTTTGACTATATTAAAATCAAAACACAAAACACTACAGTTTAAATTTTCTTTCTTTGAAACTGAAAATCTTACTTCATTATATTTTAGCATTAAAAAAACTTCAAAAGTATAAGAAAACAAATTTGGTCGTATCTCATTTTCCTTTTAAAACAGTGTATTCTTATATATCCAGTTTTGTTATCTTGCCCAGGTGACCTTGAACTCCTGGCTAGAAGCCCTCTTCCTTCCTGCCTCCACCTCCAAGCAGCTGGTTCAGGGAAGATTATGTTCACTGAAGCTTATGAAGACCTGTCCACTGTGAGTGTGTCATTCCCCAGCTGGGACCCTGGGCTGTGTCACTACAGAAGGTGAGCTGAGCCCCAGCATGCATTCATCAAGTCCCTCTGCTTCCTGACTGTGGAAGTCACGTGGCCACCCACGTCAAGCTCCACCAATTTGACTTCCCTACCACTATGGACTCTACCTGGAAATGTGAGCCAGAATAAACAAACCCTTTTCCCTTGGGCTGCTTCTGCCAGAGTGCTTTATGACAGCAACAGGAAAAAACAAACAGAAAACCTAAGACACTGTGCACACATTTTAGAAAACATTGCCTCTGGGAAGCTCTTGGTATCTGAGGATTCCTATTACTTCCGAAGCTTGTTTCCTTTAGCCTTTCTGCTTCGACTGCCAATACTTTCTAGTCCTGTAACTGTTACTAGGTCTGCCAATGAACGCTCCCGAGCGCTCTCGTGCCATGGCAGGAACACTTTTACCAACGCAGCAGCATGCACACAGGAAACTGAATGAGCCCAAATGTAATTATTTTCCAAAGGCAGTGGCCCTGGGAAGTGCCTAAGTCCAAACTGCCGGTTTCTACAGTCAGCTCTCCTGACGTTTACACTAAGCTTACTTATTGCACTAAATGACAGTGGGCTGACTGTGGTGACAGAGCAGTTAGCCTCCTCTGCAGATGGTTAGACCAGCCTGTAAGACCCAAGTCATTCACACCATATTCCTGGGTACTATGGGAAAAGGGGAGAACATATTGGCTCTCAGCGACTTAGTAGAACAGTACCTTTCTCAGAGCACACTGGCTCAGTAAATTCTCATATAAAAAAACATAAAAACAGTTTGGGCAATTAAAAAACACTTTGACCATGAGAGTTTTTTTCTTTTTTTGTATAAATTTTTGTTTCCCTTTTTTTCGTTTACTCAGCTTAGCCAAAGGACACACGGTCTGTACAGTAGAGGTTTCAAAGTCTAGGGAAGATAAAGATGGAACAGAACAGGAGTTGGGAACAGGCACCAGGCTAAGAGAACTCTGGCAAATTCTTCTGAAAGGGGGAAGTTGTTCTGCTCCCTGGGCATCTGGAAGTGGGGGCATATGACTTTCTCTGCCTTATCAACCTTTCTAGGGGATTTATTTTCTTCATGAGAAAATGTAAATATGAATTGATTGTTAACAGCTCAGACTTTTAGATGACTGACGTAAAAGTGAGGTGTTTATTAAACCCCGTACTGCACGGTCAAAAGGCCACCCCAGCTCACCTCTGGCTAGTGGTTGGCATGGTCCTTCAGGAAACACATATGGATGAGAGGAGTTAATGAACAGCGGCTTTCGCTTCTTTCTTAAACTTCCCCTGTAGCTGGGCCTGTGATGAACGGCATCCAAGTCTTACAAGAGTAAAGTCTAAGACGGTGAACAGACAAGACAGCAACAATGGAGGGAAGTCAGAGGTAGTAGGCTCCCTGTGAGAGAGCCATGGAAATGTTTCCTTAAAGTTTATCTCCAGAGCCATGGAGACAGCCTAGCCAGAGAAGCGCTTGCCAGCAAGGGTGAGGACCCCAGTGGGATCCACAGCACCCACATGAAAAGGCTGGGTGTGGTGGCTCACACTTGTCATTTCAGATCTTGGGAGTTGGGACGCGGGGAGATCCCTGGGGCTCACTGGCCAGCTGGTGTAGATGGGATGGTACCCTCCAGGTATAGTGAGGGATCCTGGTCAAAAACGAAATAAGATGAAGGGGTATTGCTGGAAACACCCAGCCTTAACCTCTGATTTGCAGGCCCCACGCACTCTGACGCACGCATGCGCACATACTCACACACAACAAAGAACTACAAAACACTCTAGAATTTATGCCGAAACACAAAAGTTCCCCAGAGGTCAAAGTGATCCTGGGTAAAAGAAAAGTAAACAAACAAACAAATAGAAATGACAGTATTGGCGTCATGTTGGCATCTAATCAAATCATACTACTGAACCACAGGGGCCAAAGCAGCAGGGCTTGAAGAGTGTCCCCACACAGAAGTGATTGGGAGTGACAGCGAACGCTTTGGGTCCTGCTTTGATTGCTGCCTGCTGTGTTCTCTGATTGTGTAACCTTCACAGAAGCACAGAAGGCTACAATGTCTCGGTAGAAGGAAAACAGTAGAAGAGCTGAGGTTTTAAAAGGAGAAGACAAATTAAAGCCCTAGTGTGCGCTTTATGTTTGGGCATGCGGCTGATTGAACCATTGTAGCATTTTATCTGTTTGTTTGTTTGTTTGTTGGAGAAATTTTTGTGAGCCCGATGATGCTTGCTGCTCTTTTCGTAGCTGAGAACGCCACAAACTCACTCCACTTAAACAGCAAGTGGCCAAGGCAACATTCAAATTAGATTTACTTTGAGAGTGACTGACTCTGAAGCCCAAGCGCTCTTTTAACGATAATGATGACTTTACTGATATTTATCGAGTTCTCACCGTGAAGCAGTCAGGGTCCTAAGTGCTCTGCCCTGACTGATTCCTCATCTACTTCCCGAGTCAGTTTTACAAGGTGCTCATGGGAAATTTCAAGGAGGAGCAGTAATTTCCCTAGTTTCTGAGTAGCTGGATGAGAGAGCATCTCTACAGGACAAAGAAAGAAGCTAGAAGCAGTGCTTTGAAGCACTGGATAGGGAAGCAGCGGGCAGGAGGGAGGGGCCCCTGTTCCAGACAGCAGGAACCCAACCCCTGCAGACACCTGTGCAAAGAGAGAATCTGGCCTATAGGAGCAAAGAAAAAAAAAATACCATATATGGCCCGTTTAAGAGAAAATAAGGAAACACAGTTTGATTTTGAGCTTGGATACGAAAATACGAGCTTGATCCACTCTGTGTAGTTAAGTGGAGAGACTCCCAGTCAGACGAGAACAGCTGATGGGACGCGAGTTCCAGCTGGGTTCCATCTGCTGGTGCCTGGTAGAATTCTCTTTGTGTCCTGATGGGTTGGGGTGCAAATAATTGTATTTCAAAATACTTGTAAATTGGACTCTGATTTCTACATATCACGGTTAGGCAAGGCACCACTGCCTGAAGAAGGAATCTTGATTTTTGGCGAATTCAGTTGGGCCCATGCTGCTGTGCTCCGATGGCCCCAACCCCCTTTCCCAGAGAACATTGAGTCCCCCAGATTGAAAGCACTATTGTGGACCACAGGGTTCTCATTCAGGAAAATTTGAAACAGAATGCTCAAGCTCCATTTGATAACACCAGGAGCTTGCCAGCATGTGGTCCATTTGGGGAGGTTTTTCTTTTTCTTCTGCTCTGTATACAGCCTTTGGAAAATGTGAAAAAGAACAGGTTGAAAGGCAAAAAGAAAGAGGAGGAGCAAGAGAAGGAAAAAGAGAAGGAGGACCAGGAAAAGGAGGAATCCTGAGTAACCCAGGATAGAGAGCTGGTGGTTCTCTAAAACACGATGAAATGCCTTTGCCCACTGCCTGTGGCTTTGCATTTTCAAGATGACCTATAGGATTTTCATAAGGATGAGTGGAGAGGCTGGTGCCGTCTGTCTGTCAGTGGTCAGGTAAATGGGCTTCCAGTGTTGGGCCTGACATCCATCCACTTAACAGTTTAGAGCCTTTATCTGGTCTTCCTCTCCACCAGGGTGTTTGCTATGTTACTCAGGTTGGCTGTGATCTCTGGGACTCAAACAATTCTGCCTCAGCCTAACATGTACCTGGCAGTACAAGGTGCCCTGAAAGCCTGGTTTGTCTTCTTATTTTAGATCTGTCCTGTGACTTGGAGCAGAAATTGGTTTATTTCTGATTCTTCATTGGTGCCTCCACCCCACACAGCTGATAAGCCTGATCGGGAGGCTTTCTCAAGTCAACCTAGGAGAGTAAGCAGTGGTGTAGTTTTGCAGAAGGGGACAGGTATGAGGAGGGTAGGTAAACAGGGGAAAAGTAGATTCTATACAACACTGAATTTCTGGTCAGGGTGCTCAGGAAACACTCCGTTATTTAACTCCTTATCTGTCCAGTTGGCACACAGACTTTCTTTCTGATTTTCCTTTTCTATTCCTAAAGGTAAAGTGTGTTGGAGCCTCAATTTTAACCATAGAAACCCTGGATTCCTAATCCAGCATGCCTCTCTAAGGAACATATGACCAAGATGAAGGAAGAAGAAGGGCTGAGTTGGGCAGGCCCGTGCACCCATGCTTTGTCTAGGACGGAACAATGCATGTTTGTAGTTGCACATTGACCCGAGGACACCCAAACCTCCTGCCCGGCTCACCAGTTTGTAGACTCTGGCACTGCAATCACATGCACAGGAAAACAGGCGAAGTGAGTGCTTGGCCAGTGATGTTTGTGCATCTCGCTGCGCTGTGCAGGGCCTTTTCCTTTTCCTGCCTCATTTAATCTGTGCTTAATTTTGAAATGTAAGATGATTTTACTCACACTAAAGGTGAAGAGGTTGAAATATTGGTATGCAAATTCATTGTCCAACTGAGTAACTAAGCAATCAAATAGTACATCCTGCTAGCCAACAAATATTTACTTGGTTTTATCATGCGCCCCTTTTGGTTCTTGGCATATGTCGATGTTATGTTTTTGAATGTGAAGTACTCTCCACAGACTTCAGTATTTGAAGAGCTGCTTCCCAGATGGTGGCACTGTTTGGGAAGGTTGTAGAAGCTTTAGAAGGCAGAGCCTCACTGGAGGAAGTGTGCCACTGCAGGGTGGGCCTGGAAGTTTTATGGACTGTGAACTGGCTTCACGCCTGTCCTCTGCTGCATGAGTGTCCATTCAATGTGACCAGTTGCCTCATGCATATGTCACCAAGCCTTCTTCACCACAACATGTTTTAAGTCAGAATAAACTTTTGCTCCGTTAAACAGCTTCTTGTCTGGCATTTGATCAGAGCATAAAGACATTAACTGATGTACCAGGATTCAGAATAAATACAATCAACTGCTTTCAAAGAGTTTATGTTAGAGTGGGAACAGGTAGACCATACATACAACAAAGAAGTAAATCAAGTAACATGTTGAGAGATGATAAAATCTATTTAAAAGGTGAGACAAAATAGGTTAAAGGCCACACTGAAAGAGTCCCATGGCACAGTGAATGCTGCCCCTGTGGAATGAACTTGAGGGCCAGGGAGAAGGGGTGGGAGGTGCTTGTACTCAACACGCCCCTGAAAGCAGGCAGGACATGGACTTGAACACAGAGAGTCTATTTGATAAGTGAATCAGGATGCAGGAGCAAGGACATGGAACAGACATGAAGGATGAGGAAGAAACCCAAACTAGAGACTCCATGAAGGCTACTGCTTCCTCCCATGTCTCCCAGCTTGGAGTATCAGAGACCACAGGTTTAGGGAGCTTCGTGGTTCCACAGCTGAGGGTGAGGTCTTCAGTGATCATACTCATGTGAATTTCTGTTTTTCTCGTAAATGTGAGCTAAGTCAAGATTAGTGGCTCTGATGACCTGTTAAAGACCCAAAGCACAACGATGAAAGACAGAGGCTCAGTGGGGAACAGTACAAGCTTGCTATATGTGCACAATGAGCTGAGTTTAAATCCTCAACACCCACGTAAAATTCAGGCCGGCCATGTATACTAGTGACTGTGGAAGGGGAGAAGAAAGGAGGATCACTGGGGCTTGCTGGCTGTATAAATATCAGACACACATACACCACACATGTAAACCATACAGACACAACATCCACACATCCACAAAAGGCAAAAGGAGGAGAGAGAGAAAGAGAAGAGAAAAAGGAGAAAGCTGAAAGACAGTGACCCTCACCCAAGGTCATTTGATTTGGGGTTCCATGTTACAATTCAGAAGGTAGCAAGGGCATGTAAGGTGAGACACACCAAAGCTGTGTTAACTTCTCCTTTCTCTCCCTCTAATGAATCCATCTGTTTAGAGCTGAGAGATCCATGCCAATGATTAAGGAGCTTGGGGAATTGTGTTCTGAACCTCAGAGCCAATATCAATAAGCAGCTTCAAAGAAAACACCGGAAATGAGAATCATAGGTTACATTTAGTCAGATGCTCAGTAGGTCAAGGATTATCGAATCATGATAGTGGTCCCCAGATGAGGTAACTGTGACGTAGGATATAAGGCAAGGTGGAGTTTGAGATTCCTAAGGAAAGCTAGAAGTGTCATTGGGAGGGTGGGAAGAAAAAGGGAATCAGCAAAAGGGCTATACCTCTACATTAGAAGGAAGGATTTCATTCAAGGAACATTTTAGGAAGGAGAAGAGAATCAAGGGACTGGTTGGAGCAACATCTATAAGATAAGCAGGACAGTGGTGACATCAAAGGAAAGGACCAGGAGAATTTGGAGGACATTGTATAGGGTGGGATAATTTCTGAGGTCAGTGGCAGAGATGAAGGGGTGAGAAAGAGGGACATGAAAATGAAAACAGTGCAGGGTTTAGAATTTGTGAACTTGAGACATCTATAGCTGGAGCCCCCTAAAAATCACATCAGTCCTGGCCAACAATGACTCCATGTATTTCAACTCATTCTAAACCAGGTAAGCAATGCAGAACCTACATGAAGCACTAGACTGGAAACTAGAGAAGGGCAGGGCAGCATGACTGGGAGGATTCAATGCTGCAGTTTATCTAAGTCCCCCTCACAGTCCTGGGGAGTTGGCCAGGGGAATTCTGTGGTTCCCATGGAGGCGTGATTTTTCTCATGGGTTCCAGATGCATCCACTGAAGAGGAAGCCAGTTCCAAGGCTTCAAAAGAATGTGCAGGCTGCTGCCTTTGATAACTCAGGAACTCCTCATTCTGTCGCAAACTGGTGCTAAGTATTAATAAGGGAAAGACTGGCAGGCAGATTTCATTCTCCTGCCCTTAGTCCTCTATCCTTCAGCTTCTATGGCAACAGCCTCCTGACTGGCTTCTCCTTCTGTGATTTCTTTCCCATGGAAGACTGTCTGGCTTGTAAGTTCTCAAAGCACAGTGTTATCATTTGATTTTTTTCCCTTCTGCAGTCTAAACAACACCCAGTTTATAGGTATATTCCATGTTTTATCTTGGCATTTACAGCCATTTATGACCTAACATCAGCCTCTGTTTTGTCATAACTAACTTAATGTGGTACAGATTCTACACAAATTAAATTTCAGATATCCTTAATTCATGACCAACATTTTCCTAATTTGATAACTGACCCAGTTTCTTTACTGTTACTCTGATAAAAATGCCCTGAGAAAAGCCACTTACTGAAGAAAGGGAATTTTATCTCATAAATTCCTATAGCCCATGGCTGCAGGGAAGTCAAGGAAGGAACACAAAGCAGCCAATCATACTCGCAGCCCAGAACAGAGAAAATGAATGCATGCATGCTTACTGCTCAGCTGATCTTCTCTTAAACAGGCCGGGATGCAGACACAGGGAATGGTGCTGCCCACTGTGGACTGGGTCTTCCCACATCAATTAACATAATGAAACCTCTCCCCCAAAGACATTACCACAGGCCAATCTGGTCTAGACAATCCTGCATTGAGATTGTCTTGCCGGGTGACCCTAGATTGTGCCAAATTGTTAATTAAAAACTAAATGTCACGACTATTCATATTTTCTATCCATTAGAAAGATTCTTAAAATAGCTGAGCTCGGTGTTAAGCCAAGCTTAACCTCTGAGAAGCACCAAAAGGATTGCTTTTTCCCCACAGCTTTTTGCAACCAACAGCGACCTGTTCTTCCTCACATGTCCTTTTATGAGCTCCATGCTCCTGTGACGTTGAGTTTAAGGGGGAAATGCCATGATTTACAGGTCTTATAACTTCATGTGAAGCAAAACTACTACTTGCAGTTTGTTCCAGACCTTCAGAGAGGTGACAGAGGTAAGATGGTGATGCAAAGTCCATGAGAGGAAAAGATGAAGACTCCAAGATTTGATTGACAGCCTGGAGGATCTCTGGGTACAACCTCTTCTTGGTTCTGGAAATATATGTCTTGTCAGCAGTATCAACGCAATTCCTACCATGTTCTGGTGAGACTCAAACTGGAGAGCGAGCCTGCCTTCTGAGCTCAGAAGATTAATTATGGTCCAGTAGGGTGCGATGGTACTGAAGATTTCAAATTTCAAAAACTTCCGGGTTTGATGATTTGCTGAAAGGATCCAAAGAACACCAAAAGGCTGCCAGTTTCTTGATACTTTTAGAGAATATAGATTAGAGACAGAGAGGCACAAAAGCTAGAATCCAGAAAGATGGAATTGAATATCCAACTTGGCTCTTCAGTGTAAGTGAGCAGGTACCATGGAATTCTCTAGAAATAATGTGGTATAACATCACTATTTTCAACGTACTGCCAACCAGAGCAATTCACTTGAACATTATGGTTGAGGGACTTTATTAGAGATCAATCAAAAAGGTAGGATCACCTTAGATATTCCCTGAGAGGTCCAAGCACAACAGCATGCCCAAAATTGTAGGTGAATGGGCATTCATCATAAGTCAGCTTGTAGCATAAACATCTAAAATAACACAGATATTATGTCACCAGACATAATCAGATACCTATTACACAAGTGTCTCAAGGCTCAACGGTTGTCTGACAGGCCAATTGAGGACTACTCAGGAAGACGTGTACAGTTCGTGGGTTTCCAATACCTATGAGCTGAGTTAACTTTTTTTCTCACGGCTGGGATTCTGTTGCATAGTCACAACACAAAGACAAAATCATAGGCTTTTTAAGTGAACAAGGGTTGAGACAGAGTCCAAAACATTTTATCTATAATGAAGCCAGAGCATCTACAGCTTTTAAGACTTTTTCCCATTAATTCTGACTCCCATTCTTCAGTCCAGAGCCACTAAATATAGATAAAAGTTTCTGTCCTGACTGGTCCCACAGCCATTTAGTCCCAACAAAACATACAGAAGCTTATATTAATTAGAAACTGTTTGACCTATTAGCTCAGGCTTATTTTTAACTAGCTCCTAAAACTTAAATTAACCCATAATTCTTATCTATGTCAGCCACATGGTTTAGTACCTTTTATCAGTGAGGCATTCCTACCTTGCTTCCTCTGTGTCTGGGTGGCAACTGCAGACTGAGCCTTTCCTCTTCCAAGAATTCTCCTAATCTTGTTGCCCCACCTATGCTTCCTGCCTGGCTACTGGCCAATCAGTGTTTTATTAAACCAATACAAGTGACAAATCTTTGCAGGGTACAAGAGCATTATCCCACACCTAAGCACTGTTAGGTGTCTACAACTAAACTTGAACCACGTGACCCTCATTGTGAAGCTTATTTATGCTACTACTTAATTTAGGGCCAGTAATTTCTATGTTTTATGTCTTAGTTTCTTTGGCAAAATGCATGGAACAATAACAGTACTGATTGAACTACTATATTCTAGAAAGGATTCTAGAAAAGTCTACTGTGGTTGTCTAAATCTGCAATGTAAATGCACTCTGGGAATTGTCTTGATTCCGCAGAGTAAACAAGGCTACTATGTTTCCATTTTTGCTCTATTTTAAAAAGTAGTTTTACTCAGAGCTGTGCACTTTGGTAAAGGAGATGGTGGCTAGTTTCCTCCAGTAAGCATGACTGGTAGATAAGGCTCTGTCAGTGTGTCACATGGATGTTTCACATAGTATAGGTTGTGATAACAACTCTCCAGGGATCATGAGCTTCAAAAGTTGAAATCCAGCCTGTTGTTCGGGCTTGAATCAGTTGCTTCACCAAAAACAAGTCAATACTTTAGGATTTGGCAGTAATTTAATAGAAAACTGTCTTATTGACAACATACAGAAGTGCTGTAGTATCAGCTTATGGATTCTAGGACTGATGTGTTGCCCATTATACTCTGGAGGGATTGGTTCATACACATGAAAGAATCCAAACCTCAGAAAAGACACCCATGAAAAGATTTTCACCAACCCCACATCAGACAAAGGGCTGATCTCCAAAATATACAAAAACTCAAGAAATTGGTCATTAAAAGAACAAATAATCCAATTTAAAAAAATAGAGTACAGACCTAAACTTTCAACAGAGAAATCTAAAATGGCTGAAAGACACTTAAGAAGATGCTCAACATCCTTAGCCATCAGAGAAATGCAAGTCAAAACAACTCTGAGATTCCATCTTAAACCTGTAAGAACAGCCAAGATCAAAAACACTGAGACAACTTAAGCTGGAGAAGTTGTGGGGGAAAGGGAACACTTCTGCATTGCAGCGCAAGCTGGTACAGCCCCTTTGGATGTCAGTATGGCAATTTCTCAGAAAATTAGAAAACAACCTTCCTCAAGACCCACCAGTACCACTTTTGGGTATATACACAAAGGATGCTCAATTGTACCACAAGGACATGTGCTCAACAGTGTTCATAACAGCATTGTTTGTCATAGCCAGAACCTGGAAACAACTTAAATGCCCCTCAACAAAGAATGGATGAGGAAAATGTGGTGCATTTACACAATGGAGTACTATACAGCAGAAAAAATAGTGACATCTTGAATTTTGCAGGCAAATGGATGTATCTAGAAAACATCATATTGAGTGAGGTAACCTAGACCTAGAAAGATAAACATCATATGTATTCATTCATAAGTGGCTTTTATACATAAAGCAAAGAAAACCAGCCCACAATTCATAATCCTAGAGACCATAAACAACAATGAGGACCCTAAGAGATACAAACATGGATCTAATCTACATGGGAAGTAGAAAAAGACAAGATCTTCTGAGTAAATTGGGAGCATGGGAACCATGGGAGAGGGTGGATGGGGAGGGAAGAGGAAGGATGGAAGCAGAGAAAAATTAAACTTAGGATCAGAACTTTAAATCAGTTCACCAGAGTGTTAAGACATTTCAAAATAAGATGCCATTACTCTATTTCATTTTATTCTGATAATAAATAGCATCAGTTTAAATCTTATTTTAATTATCATTTTATAACCAATTTTAATATTATTTTATGATCTTACATATTAAAGTAATGGAATTCATATATAATTTATAGGTAAGTGTTTCCTTGATAGGTTATTCAATAAATGTGTTTGAAAACACTTTTCTAAGCAGTCAGTCTTCTGGGTGTGTTTTTTTTTAACATTTTATTGAGCTATACATTTTTTCTGCTTCCCTTCTTTGCTGTTCCCATGTGTTTCCTTTTCTGATTCTTTTTATTTCTGGAGGCTGAAACAAGAGGACTTCCAGTTTGTGAGCAACTTGCGTAATGTAGCATGAGCCTGTCTCAAAAACACACAACAATGCCTACAAATAATTACCAAGAAATGGGTGTGCCCTACCTTACAATAGAAACATAAAGGGAAAACTGGGAGAAAAATGAAAACTATTATGTGAAATTCTCCATTTGTTTTGTCTAATAAAAATATATTTTTTTTGCCGGGTGGTGGTGGCGCACGCCTTTAATCCCAGCACTTGGGAGGCAGAGGCAGGCGGATCTCTGTGAGTTCGAGACCAGCCTGGTCTACAAGAGCTAGCTCCAGGACAGGCTCTAAAGCTGCAGAGAAACCCTGTCTCGAAAAACCAAAAAAAAAGAAAAAAATATATTTTTAATTTTTAAGTTAAAGTATAATTGCATCATTCCCACCTCCCTTTCCTCCCTCTATCCCCTCCTTTACTTCCCACTTTCTTTTCAAATTCATGAAGTACTATTCTTTAATTAATACTGATATATATATCAGCAACTTACTGAGTCTGTTTAGTGTTGCTTGTATGTACATTTTTTAGGGATGACCACTTGGGCTTGAATAAGCACTGTGTTCATGAAATACATAAAATATCTATAATATGGCTACTTAAATAAATATATTTGGCTTAAATTGGTCTAGTTAGGCTTCTCTTGCTTAAAATCTATGTTAGTCTCACAGCATCAATATCCCATGCAGGCAGTAATGTGTGGGTATTTCTGAGAAGACAAAACCAAACAAATATTGAAATAGCTGTAGATACAATAGATACAAAAATTAATTCAGAGATACCATAAGAATTTGGGTCCATGTTTACGCACAACTTGATGTGCGGGGTTTTTATCTCCATCTTTTCTCCCAACCAACAGCCCTATCATCAGCTTCTCTGCCCTTTCTTTTCTGGTACACAAAAGCAAGGACAATGAGCCAAGTTCACACTCGTCTCCTGGGATGCAGTGTTATCAACAGAACGCAGAACTCCGTGTGCCTTGATGTACGGTACATTGGGGGCAGGGGCAGGATTGATCTTCTACAAGTTGAAAAGCAGAAAGAAGAAATGAAGGTGAAGATGTCCATAGAAACAGCTGTCAGGGCATCCATCACGCTAACAGAGCTCTGGGAAGTGCTCACGCCATCCAGAGAAGAGAGCGATCCACAGCGAAGCATATCTAAAAATACCTGCAGCATTTATTTGGACTTTTAGGCAGACCACCTGTTTAATAAATAATTATTTGTGCTGTCACAAAGCAAGGCAGTTAAGCCGTCAGTGGGGAACAGCTCAATTACACCTCCCATCGTGGTCTTGACTGTGAGGTTCTTCTAGGAAGACAGGAAAAGTAGAAAAGGAAAACATTACAGATTTTGCAAACCAGATGTTTGCTTTGAAACACAATGGAGATCACTTAATTACCCTTCTCTCATTAATGAAACTGTGGAGCGCTGGAATGTGTGAATTAATGGGCTGGGTATGCAGGAAGGGGGCTGAGAGCCAGGAGCTCTTTGAATGAGCAGTGTTAATCCATGATGAGGGGGTACAAGACTCATCCATGGGCTCCATCCTTGGATTCCATTACTATGACAGTCTGGAAGCTCCCAGTGCCTCAGTTGAGTGAGTCCTCAAATTAAAATTGGGTCTCTTGAACGTTTCTACTGTAAGTCAGATGGCCTGTTTTCCTCCCAGACAGCACCCTAAGAAGAAGGATGTGGACAAACTTTCCTTTCAGATCCCAGTCACATACACAAAACAGTACCCCATACCTCCGGGAAAAGCAACACATCTCAAGTGAATGTCTTCAGAGCAGGGTTCTAATGAGGACTTCTAAAGGTGGATTTCCCAGCCTAAAGACCAACTGGTTTAAATGGCTTATCCCCCAAGGGACACTGTTCAGTGGCTACCTCAGTCTAGTAGCTGTCTCTTAATCTAGGTGGTTCTCAGTCAACAGCTATGTTTGGAAAAAGTAAAAAGGAAATTGCATGTGGCTTAGGGAAGGATGAGCATTTTTGGTGTGATGTAAGGAAGCTCCTCCCTAAGGACACTTCTGAGTTTTTGTGGTCTTCACTAACACAGAACATGCATGCACATAAAAATGCTTGGTGCTGAGGCATTTATTATTATTATTTATTCTTTCTTTTGATATGTAAATGTGCATGTGTGTCCATAAGTATATTTGTATATGTACAAATGTATGCATATGTTTGTATATGTAGATATGTATATATACCTGTGTTTATATTGATATTTGCATGTATTTATATGTGTGTCTATGAATGTATATGTGTATGTGTTTACATAGGTATATTTATGTATTGCGGCATATATGTACACATATATGCCTATGATCCGTGCATATTGCACTACATGAATGTGGGTGCATATGTATGTGTTTCTGAATGAGTCTGTCTTTCTGTATGTATGTGTATATATGCATGTGTACAAATGTGTATATGTATATGTTCTGTCTGCGGGTGTACATGTGTGTGTGCATATTTCTTATGTGTGGATTTACATGTATATATGAGCATTTGTGTATATAAGCATGTGCATATTAACTCTGTGTATGTTTGTTTACATGTGTGTGTGTATGTGTTTAATAGTATAGAAGATGAGAAAGGCAGAATGGCTAAACATAAAATGCTGAAGCGACATCAATAAGGCTCACTTACACAGCCCTTCGCCAAATCTGGGAAGATAACTAATCCTCAGATGAATACAATGATTTCATCAACCTCCAGTTTCAGAGAGGACTTGTCAGGACAGGAAAGGTGAGGGTCAAGGAGGAGAGAGACTGTAGCCCATTCAGGACACTGGGCTGCTACTGTAGCTCCTTACTGAGGAAAATGGAAGCTGTCGTAGACCAAAAGACAAAAGGCTGAGAAGAACCCCACAGAGGCGAGTGTGCCCGTTCCTGATGGAGGGGTTCTAGGCATGCCCTAAGCAATGCTCTGGGGCACTGCAAATATGTTCAGTCTCACTGTTGGTGAATAAAGGAACCAAAGTCAATGAGCACGTTCATCTCTGTCCCAGCTACACACCCAGCACGTGGGAGAGCACCTAGGAAATAGCAAGAACTTAATTAATTAATGACAAACACTAGAACAGATTTGTTGAGTAAGGGCAGAGCCATGTCAGCAGGTTTCACAGGTAGAAAAGATGTCATGAGCCCATGAGAGATTGTGTTTAGGCTTGTCATGCTCCCATGCATACATCAGCACAGTCCCATTGCTAGGCTGCCCTGAAGCTTAGTGTCTCCATCCTATAAGGACTATCAGTTAGAAACCACTTTTCAAGCCAGTTTACAGAACAAAGCTAGGCATACAAACTTCAGGTGCACTGCATGACAAACTTAGTCTTGCCTACTAAGAACATCATCCTACCCCTCAACATGTTAAAGTTCCAGATTCCCTCATCCCACCTTGAATCAACATGCTTCCCAAAGCATGGATGGGCGATCTTCCTATCTTTCCCTTCTCCAGCTCTATTAAGTTATAGCTTGCAAATAAAAGCTATTCGTATTTAATGTTTTCAGTGCCATGCTTTATGCACATTATACATCATGAATGTTTTCTATTAAGCTTGTCAGCTTAGCTGTCACCTCCACAGTTACCACCCAATCTACTTGGGGCAAATTGTAAATGCACAGGCAGGGGCATTGTCTTCAGTGACTATGTTGAACCTTAGAACTGGAGAATATATTCAGCCTGCAGAGATTTGACCTTGGCCATTACCTCTGAAATATACCATCCCTCATGGTTTCTACAATTTCAATATTTTTAGTTTCCATGTACAAGTGAAACCATGAGAACGTTTTCTTCCTCGGCCTGGCTTATTTCAGCCAAATACCCTCCAGGTTCATTGACACTTTTGTAAACAACAAGCTTCCCTGTTTTCTTAGCCTGAATAATGCTTAATTGTAAGTGGGCGGGGAGAGGGAGAAAGATTCCATTGGCTTATTCTTGTATTCTGCAACATTTATCTTCGCTCCATATTTTGGCTATTATAATTAATTCCATAATGAACATTGGAAGGCAAACATCCCTTCAGTTAATAATAAATAATAGTGGTGTTATTTCTCTTGGATCTACACCCAGAACTAAGTGGCTGAACAAACAGATCATATTTAGTTATATCTTCAAGTTTTCAAGGGTCCCTCCTTACTGTTCACCATAAATGGCTCCATTAATTTACACTCCCACCAGCCATATACAAGCCTTTCCATTTCTTTCCATTCTCTCCAACATGTATTGACCCTTGGTATTTTGATCAAAGCCTGCCTTGCCAACCGCACAGGTGTGTCGATTGATGTCTTACTGTGGTTTTGATCTGTATTTCCGTGAGGATTAGTGGCATTCAATGTTTTTCCACATGTCTGTTGACTTCTTTCATGCTTGCTCTGTAGAAACCTTTTTCAGGGCCTTTGTCCATTTTTAAATTGAGGTTATCATTTCTCTTCTTTAGTTGAGTCTATCACATAAACTGAATAGCAATTTTTTATCAGCTAAATGGCTGGCAAATTCTTCCCATCTGGGGTTGCTTTGAAAAAAACTGCATGACCAAAAAGCACCTTTGTGGGAAAAAGGATTTATTTGACTTAAACTTCTAGGTCACAAGTCCATCGTTGAGGGAAGTCAGAGCAGGAAGTTAAGGCCGGAATCTGAAGGCAGGCCTGCTTGTTCTTCCGTAAGACATTACCTCTGAGCAGAGAATGCACTCATTACCTCTGAGCAGAGAATGCACTCATTACCTCTGAGCAGAGAATGCACTCTCAGCCGAGAAGTACAAGACACGGAGGTGCTGCTTGGAGCTCGCTCTCAGGATAATGCTCAGTTAGCTGTCTTCTGCAGCCAGCACCACCCACAGAGGATGGTTGTCTTCCCTCATGATCCATACAACTTAAAAACTGTTTTGTTCTGATTCTGAACAAAAGTTTGCTGGAATTCTAGGAGGGACTATTCGGACTCTTTAGGGTTTTTTGGATAGAATGAGTACTTGAACGTTTTGAAGTCTGCCAGTCTTGTGAGTCTTGTGAGTCTAGGTCTCAGTAGGTAATTCAGTCCACACTGAAATTTACTGTGGAGTCCAGGTTGGCTGCAATTCTCTTGCTTTATCCACCTAACTTCTGGAATTGCAGACAGGTTCCATCTACGATGGAGCTTTCATTTATTTTGTATCTTCAACTTATTTAATCAATAATCTACATTTTTCGATTTATAGGTATTACCAACTCAGTGATATTTACTTCTAAGTACTGTTTGAAACTCCTCTAAGTGAGATTATTTTCTTAGTGTCAGTTTTACATGGCTTTATTATTATATAACTACACAGCTCATTTCACGTTCATTTTGTATTTTGCAATTTTCCTGATTTATTAGCTCTGATTTTTTTTTCTGTGATGCCCTTTGGATCTTCTAATTACAAACCTTATCATCTACAAACAGAAATAATTTAATTTCTTTCCAGTTTGAATTATTTCATTTCTTTTTCTTACCCAAGGGCTTGGGCTGGGCTTCCCACTAGACGCAGCATGCGTGTGCACACTGGCCTTGCACCTGATCTTGCAGGGAGAGCTGGTTATCGTAATTGAGTACAATGTTAGCTGCAGGCTGTGGCTTACAGTGTGATGAGGCCCGTTCCTGGTTTGTTGTTTTGTTTTATAATGAGAGGATGATGAGCTTCATTACATGCTTTTTTCCACATATTTTGTGATGATTACATGTTCCAACCTCTATTCTGTAAACACGATGTCTCACGATTACTCATTCCCTGGATGTCAGAGAATCCTGTGTCTTTTGATACGGTGAATAGTGACCTTAATGCACTATTTAATTTGGCATTCGCATGGGCTCTGGGGAGCTAAACTCCTATTCTCACATCCGCTAAGCAGGAGCTATAACCCTGAGGGCCCCCAGGAGGCTTTGCTTCCTTATTACAACCTGATCTACACAAACAGTTCCTAGTTGCAGCAGGCTATTTTAAACAACTCACCATTTCGACCTCCCACAATTTTTATGTTATTGAAGTCACAATTGACATATTCATATTCCATACTCGCTAACAAATGAGCTGTAAATCTACCTGATTTTCTTTGTTCTTTAACGTGTCTTGCTGGAGTTAGTGGCCACACACCACCACTCACCTCAGCGTCCTGAGTCCCACTGTAGCCTCACCGGGTTCTAAGGATTTCTCTGTGTGTTTCCAGAGAAACCGCTTGATGCTATTCCTTCCTTCCTGGAGAGCTCTCTTCAGTGTGGTGAGATGCTGCTGGTGGTCCCTGAACTTCTGTTTCTCTGGAAAGATTTGTTATCTCCCCCTCAGTGCTGAAGTTACTCTGCCCACCACAACATTATTTTTCTTAATGCATTTTTTGAGAATTTTACATATGAGAACTTCATTGACACCATTATTCCTGTTCCCTCTCCTCTGTTCAATTCATCCCATGCCCCCCCCCACTTCTCAAATTCATGGCTTCTTATTAATTAATTATAATGGTTACATGTGTTTATTTATAAATACAGTTTTCTGAGGTCATTTAGTACTGCTCAAATGTATTTAGTGATGAACCCTTGTGATTGTAGCATGATGCTATTGGTTGCCAGGGTTTTCTTTTTAATTATTTATTGGGTTTTTAATTTTTCAGCACTTTTAATATATCACCCCACTTTTCACTACTCAGCAGAGTTTGGCAAATTCTTTGATCAGAACAATTTTAATAATATTTATCTTTGAGGAATATGTATATGGGTATAAACACACACAGACCATGCTAAGCATGTCAAACTCAGAGTACAACCTTGT
This sequence comes from Arvicola amphibius, assembly GCF_903992535.2. NCBI lineage: Eukaryota > Metazoa > Chordata > Mammalia > Rodentia > Cricetidae > Arvicola > Arvicola amphibius. The sequence continues at coordinate 64,237,819 of NC_052050.1, read as the reverse complement.
GTTCTGGTCCTTCCTTCTACTTTGCCTGAGACAGGGTCTCTTTTACTCCATGTTGCTCTAAATCAGACAGCAAACTGGCTTGCAGATTTCTAGGGATTCCTCTGTCTCTAACCCCACCTCCCTCTGGGAATGCTGAGATGACAAATGGTTGCATTTGTGTGTCCATATTTTACATGGATGCTCAGGCTCTGAACTCAGATAGCCAGGCTCCTACAACAAACTCTTTACCCAGTGAGCCATTGCCCTGGCCCCAGTTGACTGTAACAGACACCGTGAGGATGTCTTCCTGATTTGGGGTTCTTTTGGATCTGAAAGTTCCTATTTCTCTGAATTTGGAGTTCCCCTCATTATTTCATTAAATAACTGTGCTTCCTTTCTCTTTGCTTCTGGGGGGACACCTATAATTCAACAATCCATTTGACTGACAGCCCATCAAAGAAGCCGTGAGCTTTTCTACCCCTTTTTATTCTTTCAGTCTTTATCATTTCCCCTACTTAGTCAAGTCCATTGCTAATTTTTTATTTCAGCTCAGTTATCACTCTTTTTTTCTTCCAGAATTTAATTTTATTCTTTTTTGTTTATGGTGTCCATACCTTTGCAAATTCGATTTTGTTTTCCTGGTGTTGTCCAGATGTTTATCTGAGACCTTTTGCAGCTCACCAAGCTTCTCTGGGGCAGTTATGTGGGGCTGATTGCCAGGCAGGTCAGAGATTGCCACACCTCTTGGTTGCATCCTGTTTCTCACATTGTTCACGCCCTGATGGACTTACTTTCAAGTCTAGGCCTTTGAAACGAGATGCACTTCATTCATTCTTTAGAGCTTCTCCTTGGAAACAAAGGACACGAGAGTTGGCTAGTTGCTGGATCTCATGGGCTGGCTGGTTGCTAGGGTCTTCGGACGGCTACTCTGTTGCATAGTTTTTAGCACAAGACTAGAAATGGGTTTGATGAGGGCTGTGCTAAAGTCTTGGACCAAGGAAATATGACTTGAACCTGTGTTTGCAGAGACAACCTGAGGTCTGAGTCCTTAGGGATCAAATTGGTGGAGGAGTGCATGGACCGGGCTGAGTACTGAAGTCTGTCATGGAACCATGAATTCCGTTCATGTTTTCTTTCTCTGTTTGTAGTTATTTTTCTCCATACTGCTCCATACACCTTGGAGGAAGGGGTCCATGGGTAACAGACAGAATACGGAAGGTAACAGCCTTCCATGTTCAAGGCTCCCAGTGCTGTGGTCCACTGGACACTAGGACCTCCCACTAGAATTTTTTAATACTTGCTTGAAAGTTGTCCCTGCTGACACTTTCAGGATGAACACTGCCCCTTGATGACAATTAAATCTTTCAGTAGTATCTGCTTAGTGTTCTCTATGAATATGCTGTCTCAGGGAGCTATGAAAGAAATGCATATAAAACTGGATGCCCCAGTAAGCTCCCCAAGGTATCTTTATAGGAATGACTCAACACATGTCCGGCAGCTTCCAGCTCCTTCCCTTTCTAACCCAGGACAAGCTCAAACTTGCTAGGTGTCTGAGGATGACCTTGTAGTCTGAGCCTCTTGCCTCTACTTTCTGAATGCTGGTACTGTAGGTGTGAACCATGACAGCCACCCTATGTGATGCTGGGAATCAAACCCAAAGCTCCCTGCATGCTAGAGGAGCATACTGCCAACTAAGCTACAGCCTCAGCTCTACTTCCATTGCTGAAGAGGTGCAATCGTGTGCTACTAAAATGATCCTCAAACCTAGGTCCCTAGTCAATACTGTTTGCCAGATCTGAAGTATACACACTGTTACCATAGACAGCACTGAATGGACAATGTGAAGTTACTGAAGGCTGGGATGAGTAGGGGCTTCTGTGGTACAGAATAATCCTTCATGGCTGTACTATTGAGAAAGCATGTTCCCTATATCCTCCTATCATGTATGTTTACAGGCATAAGCAATGTCACCTCTTTTTGAAAATGTTGCCCACTTGGGAAGCACTATGTCAGGTCTAACCTGAGGAAATAGTTCATGAGATTGCATTCATCCCATCTAATCAACATTCTCTCCCAGCAGATTCTGGAGTATCTCTGTACCCTTTGATGCTAATGGGGCACGATTGCAATCTCTTTACAAGATGAATTAATGCCTGACATAAAGAACCATGCAGGTTCACACATCACAACCCCACACTTTGGAGATAAGACACCTCAGCCATAGGAAATGGATGAGCATCTCCTTGTCCCCTACACATGAGAGGTTCTGAGATAAAAACCTAGAAAGCATCTCAAGAGAACCAAAACTCCAGCTATAAATCACTGTGGTATCTAGGTGGAAGTGACCTGTAGTGAGATGCCCAAGGACACTTCCAGATCTGACTTTCCCAAGTATCTAACCAAGTTCACAGCTTTCCTGAGTCTATTAGTATGAAAAACCCTTTCCTTCTCCCACGCCCCCCCCCCAATTTAAAAAAAATTAAAGCTTTTCTTTTAAACATAGAACAAAGCTACCTTGGAGCTACACAAGCCGAGATATTGAACAGGGCTTTTTGTTGTTCTTATCAGTTGTTAAATACAAATTGAAGAAATAGCCCACCGAGAAAAATTATGAGCTTTTTGTACAAACTTGAAATGCAGAGTAGTAAAAAAAAAATCTGTCAAGTGCAGAATTTTATTGTGCATAAATCCACCTTAGCTGGTATTCATTAAATGGGTCTCTCGCTGTTAACAGTGTATCCCACCTTGGCACGCAGAGCTTTTCATTCATTCAACTCAGCATTTCTTCCAGATGTGAGTGATTGCCTTTGGCAACAGTCTTATTTGAAAGAATTCAGGGACATAAGTCTAAACTTTTCCAAGTTGGCTTCTTAAGATGTTGATGTCCCTGTCATTGGATTTTCCCAGGTGAACAGGTTCCTTTCTGGGAATGTGACTTTCTTTTCTCTTACACTTGTATGTTTTCTCCTTCCTTCTATTTCTTCCATGAGAAGCATCAGGAGGGTGTCACTTGATAACGGATACCTGGCCTTAAATGTCCTTGCCACTGGGCTGCAATCTGAATAGACTGCTTCTTCTATGAAGCATCTAGTCTCTGGGATCCTGTTATTGCAACAAAAAGTGACCATGACAATTAATTTAGAACTTAAAGATTGGTATTTTCCTCGCCAGATGTTATGTTATGGGAAGCTTTAGAACTGAAGCGGGTGTAATGGATATATAATGGTTACCCAGCAAATACTGGCAGGGTAATATCCTAGATTTAACAGTAAAGAAAAAATTACCGGAAATAAATTAATGTGTCAACTCTGGTCATTGTCTCCAGATAGTACTCTGATTGGGTGGCGTATGTGTCCCTCAAGAGGTTACATGTTAGAAAGCTGGTCTTTAGTGCAGTGACTCTGGGAGGTGATAAGTAGAGCCTGGTAGAAGGGCACTGGGTCTGGAGGAAGCATCAGAAGGTCATTTGGACCCAGGACTCTCTGGTATCCTGTTGGGCAACACGATCTATCCTTACACATGTGCTCCTGAGAGGCCCCACAAGGTCTTGGTGTCATGCCCTTGGATCAGTAAAACTGAAATGAAATAATGATCTTCCTTTCCTGATCTGGAAGCCTGCTCAGTGGGTGGAGTGCTAGATGCACAAGCCGGAGGACCTGAGTTAAGATCCTCAGTGCCCAGATAAAAACACGGCTATGGCCAAAAAAAAAAAAAAGCCTTTAACTCCAGTGCTGAAGGAGGATAGTGCAGAGACTGGAGACTAGATGGGACTTAATGGCCACTAGCCCCATCTTCAGTGAAAGACCCTATTTCAAGAGAAGAAGCAGAAAGATACAGGGCACCCTATATCTCCCCCCTGGTTTCTGCATGAGTGTACACATGAAAATGAACACATGAATGCACACACAGGCACACACACAGATACATACAAATACTTCTTTCTATTGAAAGTTAGCCTTCCTGGAGTTCTTTTTTGTAGAAACAGTAAATAATGCATAACTATATTATAGACATGTTTTCTTCTTATACTTCTCAGAAAAGAGTTTTCCTATTGTACTGATAAAGACACTAGTACCAAAAGAGATTCTCATCTGAGCTAACGTCTGTGTCCTTAACCACCCCACAAGCAACTGCCATTCAGTACCCCAAAGCTGAGAATGGTTGATTTGAGTTGGCAAATCAAATGCCATTTTCTAAAGCATGGTCAAATCTTACTGTTATTTTAGTCGTTAATTGTGATCAATGCTCAATAATCAATTCAGTTTTAAGTATGTTCAGTATTCTATTCTCTTATCAGGAAAACATCTATATACCACGGTGGTTTGCATGTATCTTCCCACATGTTCACACGCTGAAACCTCACCCCTAGCATGTAATCGTAGTTAGAAACATAATCTAATTGTGTTATTTAGAAGTAGAACATCTAACCAGAGATCTTGGTTAAATAAACTTAGACAGACAGAGTCCCCACCATCTGTAAGATGAGAGAGACCAGAAGAGACACATATGCACGCACACACGTCCCATCTTCTGCCACGTGGTTTCCTGTACCTATTGAGTTTGCTGGCAAGAAAGCTATCACCAGATGTGGCCCCGTGGCTTTCAATCTTCTTGAATAACAGACCATGGTGATGAGGGGTGGCATCATGTGTTCTGGATAGCTAAATGACTGTGTCACTGAGCAGTGGAAGTTTGGAGAGAATTGCCATGCCTTGGTTCATTAGACCTTGTCTGCAATTCTGTCAGGGTGATGGCTCGTCATACCTAGTGTTAGACAAGAAGAGTCCTTCGAACTGTCACTCCCCAAACCATGTCCCATCCTGCTTCGGAATCCTGCATCTCTGATTTCTACTCAGCGTCACTGTGCAGAATCCCCAACCCCTAATATTTAAACCCTTGAAACCCTATTGTGGTGACTTTTTGTGTCGCATTGGTATTACCCACACTCCTTCTTTCATGCTTGCTTTGATTTATTTATTTAGTTTCATCTACAAAAAACAGCAAAGCCAACACTTGTTCAGATTGATGTAATCTCTCTCCTCTCCACAGAACTAAAATAAATTTTTTTAAAAAAAAAATTTGGATAGAGGTCAATAAAAGGCAAGAAGAACTTTCTAGATTGGAACAGAATGACTCCTGTAAGAGTCCAACACCTTAGAAAATGTTTGTAACAGTCAAGCTGTGCTGTTGGTAGCTAGATGAACTACTTGAAAGCAAAAAGCAGAAAGAGGTTCTTATTCTAGATAAAGTGGGGGGGGGGAAGTAGTACAGTTATTGTATATAGACATGGATCTGGGTCCTGGGACCTGTTGAGATATCCAGGCTCTTGTGTCGAGAGTAATGGAGTAGACCGCGGATGCATAGTTACAACAGAGATAGTTAGAAAGACTCCTTGGAATGAGAGAGGACCAGGGAATAGAGAAAAGACTCTCAGAGCCCTGGGCCATGAGGGGCATGGGCCTTCATAGAACATTTACACAGTACCCACCTCTCCCACTGGTACATCATTGGCTCTTCTGGCTCATGCCGCACAGGAAGCCCAGGTACAGAGGGGTATCCAAGTTTTCTGTGTAAATTGGTTTCTTTCATATATTAATCATGATGCTAGTCTCTAGTCTTTGCTCTCCCATCACAGTTGGACTTAGGATAATTTGACTGAGAATAACATCATAATGTTACTTCTGGGGAAATCACAATATTTTTCACTTTCTTTCATGTATTAAGACTTATTATTTTTTTTGAGACGAGGTTTCCAGCACAGACTGGCCTTAAACTCCTTATGTAGTCCAGGATGAACTTGAACTTCCAATCTTCCTGCCTTTACCTCCATAAAGTTGGGGTCAAAGGCATATGCCACCACACCTAGTCTGTGTAGGGATCCAAGAGAGGATAGTTCACCCATGTTAGGTTAGCATGCTACCAACAGAGCTGCAAGCTCACCCTCTCAGACATGTATCTTTATATAATAATTAATATATACAATCTTTTTGGGTATTTAGCCTATGTTAGAAACTGTACTAAGAGATTTACATGAATGAAGTCAATTCTTATGGTAAAAACTGTGAGCCAGGTGATGGTGGCGCACACCTTTAATCCCAGCACTCGGGAGGCAGAGACAGGTGGATCTCTGTGAGTTTGAGGCCAGCCTGGTCTACATAGTGAGTTTCAGGATAGGTTCCAAACCCTGTCTTGAAAAATCAAAGCAAACAAACAAACAAAAGAAAAGAAAAAACTGTGAGATCGGTGCTATTATTGGCCCATTCTAATCACTGGGAAACTGAGGCAAGGCAGTGACTCCAAGGAACCCTTAGGCCAAGAGGAGTATCCAAAGAAGGGCAGTTTGACTGCCTCCCTGATCCCTGAAAACATAAAATTAATACCCTAGGCCCGGTGCTGTTCTGAGAATTATAAAATCTGCTAAAGTATCTGTTCTATTCCCGGTATTCAGAGCTTAATGTCTACCTAAAGAAAGAGGCCTTTTTCACGTGAAAACATAAAGACAGGAACTTCTATTACACAGTTCAGTGCAAAAGCAAGATGTGATCAGAAGACAAAAAGGACAATCTGGGTGCGAGAACCAAGTCGTCTTTCCAGAGACAGAGGGTTGTGGGTCCTGCGGGAAGGACTGCCCACCGCTGCTCAAGTTTGATAACCCTATGTACTTGGAGGTTGGGGTTGGAATGTGGCACCCCATGTATCACTCTGCCGCCCTACCAGGGGTACTAGCACAAGAAAGAAAAGACAGGAAGGAGCCTCCCTGTAATTAGCCCCTGGTTCTTTCCAAAGGCCCTTTCTGAAGCTCAGTAGTTGAGCTCTGCAAACTAAAAAACGGGATTACAATAAAGGAAAGCACAAGGCACTCCTGCTGGGGCTGTGTATGATGGCTCATTATAGGTCAGGAAGGGAGGAAGCTGGCTGGAGATGGAAGGAGTCTAATCCCAGCTCCGGAGAGGACATAGCTCAGGATCTGTAAAGCAGAAAACATAGGGTGTGTGGAGACCCTTACCACCGGGAGGAAGCAGGGCTTTCGGTTTCTATTTCTTTTCCTGGGGCATGGTTTGCTCTGACTTGACTGTGCCTTTCCAGCAAAGACAGCCTGCATATGTGCTAATTAACGGGCTCGGAGACGAGTCCCAAGCCCCCTTCCTGACAAGAGTCCAGAAAGCAAGCTGAGGGGATCCAAAGAAGGAAAAGACATACATTGCCAACTCCTAAACCAAAGTTGTCAGTGTGTGGCTGAAGCTGATGAAAATTTTCTATCCTCTTTTCGCTGGACTTCAGGGATTCAGTAATTCAATATTTCACAGTTACCCTAGGCAAGATGGAGAAGGGGACTTGTAATTAATTAAGCATCCATTCTCTTTAAAGATCACTTCTAAATGTTGGTATCTAAACTAAAAGGAAACTAAAAGGAAATAAATGAAAATGTTCTGTAATAGTTATTATATATAAATTATAATTATATATATATATTATGAAATTAGTAATATAATTGCATTAGTTCTTTGGAAACTGGGTCCATTCTAGGAAAGTGAGGTAGAGGGTAAAGTTCATTCAGGAAAAGTCAGCCCTCAGTTTCTCCAGTTGTGACTTAAACATCTAAAGCCAGTGCTTGAAGCTTATTGAAGTCACACATTATCTTATGTCTACTTGAAAATACATATATAACATATAAGTACATATATAAGACACACACATATATAGTTTAAATGAAATTATGCCATGTCTTAGTTAGGGTTTATTGCCACAACAAAACACATGACCAAAACCCAAGTTGGCAAGGGTTTATTTGGTTCATACTTCCACAGCACTCCTCCTCATCAAAGAAACTCAGGACAGGAACATGGAGGCTGGAGCTATTGCCTTGGCCTTGAGGGGTGCTGCCTACTGACTTGCTCCCCTTCCTTATAGAACCTAGGACCACCAGCCCAGGGATCGTACTACTTACAACGTGCTGTGCCCTCCCACATTGATCACTAATTGAGAAAATGCCCTACGTCTGGGTCTGATGGATTTTCTCAATTGTGCTTCCCTCCTCTTGGATGGCTTTAGCCTTTAGCTTATATCAAGTTGACACAAAACTATCCAGCATATGCTGCTTGGGGTTAGGAGATACTTCAAGAGTCACGGACTAACACAAAGCCCAGTGCCAGACATGTTGATCAAGGGAGTTCAAGAGACTGCCTTAACCATACAAGCAATTGTTGTTGCTTTTGGTTGCCTCCCAGAACGTGAAAGTAAGACCCTATTGAAGGATGCTGTGCACTCTAGACAAAGGGCTTGAGAGAACTGAGCTAGAACCAACCTAGAGGTCTCCTCCCTGAGAACTGACTCTCATAGTATCTGGAGATACTTACAATGCAAGCTGCCAGTGGAGAAAGGCATTCAACAGTCCTACCTAGGTGTAGTCTAAGAATCACAGCAATAACCAGACAGCACAATATCTCTAGAAGTTCAATAGAGGTACTTTTATCATTGACTGCCTAGTTGAACTCAGGGCCCGCTCAAATTGGGGGAATTCATGGCTGTTACTCTACACCTAGGCAAGTATCTATGGATGGTGAGATAGTCATGGACTACAGAGGAGAACCTACTCTTACTTCCCTAAGCAATTATGATTCAAAACTGCATTCTAATACTTATCCTTATACCCACAGGTTAAGTGTAGCTCTCACACTTCATAAGCTTCTTTTGCTGCACATATATCATCACAGAAATCCACCACTTTCTGTAGGTTGCCCACCCATAACTGATACATCTATAACACAATCCTTACTCTGAAGGCACAGGAAACATCTCAATAGAGGGGACAGAAAGATCACAAGAACCAAAAAGCAGGACATATGCTGAGTGACAGTGTCCTCTGGATATGACAAGGAAGCTGCATTCATGAACTCTCAAAACTATGATCACCAAACAAGGCCTGAACAATGATAATGCTAATGTGGATGGGGGAGCGTTGCACAAGATCCAGGAATCAACTGTTTCTTCTTGCTCGAAGTCAAGTTGTCATAAATATTAACATTGTCTTTCACTTTCTATTACTGTAAAAAAGTTACCTGAGATGATTGACATAGAAAGGGAGAACTATGCCAGCCTATAGTTCTATATGTCCTAGTCCAAGATCCGGGGAGCCCAATGTCCTGGCATATCACGGTGAGGGTGTATAAAAGAGGAAACCATCAACAGGATAATCAAAAAGCAAAGAAAGAGAGTAGAGTTCTACCATCCTTCTTGGAAATACTCTCAACATAAGAACCTGCCTGCCAAGGGTCAGGAATCTAACATGGGTACCCAGCCTTCAACACATGTATTTGGGGAGACATTACACAAAACCATAACAAAGACTTCCTTTTACTGAGTAGTTACTGTATGGCAGGCACTTTCCTAAGTATTTACAATGTACACCTTCCTAAATTAACCTAGTGTAATAAAAAGCACCATGATCTTCAGTATAACACCCTATGGCACACAAAGAGAAGTGAAGAGGAGACAGAGAAAGAAGACAGAGAGAGGGACTCAGAGGTAGAGAGACAGAAACAGAGAGAGACCAAACCTGCTGAAAGGCAAGTGAGAGGTTCTCACATCTCTACAGGGTACTGACAAATGAAATATAGAGGACCTTGACTTGGAGTTGGGGAAGCTATGACAAGAATGTCTTGACCCGAAGAGACACACTGCCTAGTAAGGTAGGCTAGAGCTGGGCGGTCAGTTACAGACCTGCTGAGTGTGACTCTCAGGATGTGTGGAGGCGGCCATCCACTTGACGTGCAGATGTGCAGTTACAAAGTTCTGCTAAGAGATTTGTGAAGTTATGGAGGTTTAGGGGGTCAGCATTCCAACTCCTGGTGGGCAGAAGTGTGGGCCTCACCCTGTTTCCATCATGAGGCCCTGTGTATTGCTGACTCTCATTGAACTCTCCTTTTGATAACGATGGAAGCCCCACAACCAACTCTTCCTCATCTAGATTTTTGTCTCTAGGGAGCTGGTCTGCTCCTCTGGCTAAGCCCCAGCATGGTGAGGACCATGAAGGGATCCAAGGAGGGCTTATGAACAACCAACATGAAAGGCCCAGGCAGAGCACAGTGAACCCAAAAGGACATGAACCAAGGAAGTAAGTTAAAGGAACCCTGAGACATAGAAATTAAGGCAGAGAACCACTAGAAAGGGAGATGCAAACCTATGGGCACCATTACCAAGTGTTGGAGCCAAGTATAATTATCCAAATGAATACATATGAACTCCAGTAGACAGACATGGATAGATGTGAATTTTTCATCTAGAAAAAAATATGGTATCAGACATAGGAAAGCTATTTACCAAGTAATAATATAGAAAGTAACAAAAATAGCTGACAATAATATTATAATCTTAAAAATAATTAAACTATTGATAGTAGATCAAGGCATTCAAAGTGTTTGTGGTATTGAAATATTGTTAATTTGCTCTATCTCTGTCAGAGTAGTAACTTGAATTTGTTAATTTTCAAAAATTTAATCAACTGTGCTGACACATTTGGGTCTTTGCCTATTTGTACATATACATTTTAAAGAAAGGCACTTTCTAGGCTGCTTCCAGACAATAAGGAAATTTGAAAGTATAGTAGCAGCCAGAACTGTCCTTTAATAAAACCTAGTTAGAAGGTTTATTCTGCACCATTAACTCAATGTTGATCAATGAGCAAACTCTGTCCGCACAAAGATAGCATCAAAGGACCAAGCAGTGAACCTAGAAAATGTTCCAGAAGTTTCCTCATCACAGTCATAAAATTAATACCCTGGAGAAAAGGCTTGGTGCCAATATGGCCATGGCAGCCCACAACTATCTGTAACTCCAGTTCCAGGAGATCCACCTCTCTCTTCTGGTCTCCATGGATACTACATGTCCAAGGTCCATATTCATACATGCAGGCAAAACACTCACATGCATGAAATAAATGTCCTAGTTGATGTGGGATTCCCCTCTGTATGCTGTGAATATCATTGGTTAATAAACTGTCTTAGGCCTGCACAGGGCAGAATAGAGGTAGTCAGGGAAATCTAAACTGGATGCTGGGAGAAAGAAGGCAGAGTCAGTGAGAAGCCATGGAGCCGCTGCCAGAGACAGATATGCCGAAACTTTGCTGATAAAGTTTCTCCTCAGCCATGTGGAGATACACAGATTAAAAGAAATTGGTTAAATTAACATGCAAGGGCTAGGCAATAAGAAGCTAGAGCTAATAGGCCAAGCAGTGATTTAATTAATATAGTTTCTGTGTGTCTGGGTGGCTGAGAAATGAACAAGTGGGCTCCTACAATACTTAGTTAGTATTTCTATTGGTGTATTGAAACACCATGAAAAAAGCATCTTGGGAGGAAAGGGTTTATTTGTCTTATGCTTCCAAATCACTATTTGTCACTGAAGGAAGCCGGGGGCAGGAACTCAAGCAGTGCAGGAACCTGGAGGCAAGAACTGTTGCAGAAGCCATGGAGGGGTGTTGCTCACTGGCTTGCTCTCCATGGCTTGCTCAGCCTGCTTTCTTATAGAACCCAGGAACACAAGCCTAGGGGTGGCTCCACTCACAATGGTCTGAGACCTTTCAAGTCAATCTCTAGTTAAGAAATGCCCTACAGCCAGATTTTATGGATAATTTTTTCTCAATTGAGGTTCTCTCCTCTCAAATAACTCTAGCTTTTATGGAGTTGACATAAAAATAGCCAGCACAATAAAAATAAATAATGCTTTTTTAAAAAAACATAAAAATAAAAACAAACCTATCATGGCATAAGAAGCATGAAGCAATAGGTGATAGAATGTGTTTGTAATACACTTGTCTAACTAGGACTTACAACCAGAGCATTTTAAAATTCCCAAAACTCTAGAGAAAAGCAGAAAATAGACCAAAGAAACTTCACCAAGGGCTATATTCAAATGACCGATAAGATTATGGAAAGTATCTCAGTGTCATTATCTGATAAAAAGATGCAAATTGAAAACACAAATGAGATCCCATCTCCTATCTACCAGGAAAGCTAAAATGAAAATAGTAAGTGCTGGCAGGGCTGTGGAGCAGTTGGAGCTCTCGCATGGTGCTGTTTCAACTGCTAAGGAGAACCCTTGGGTAATATATATTTAAAGTGAAAGTACATATGATACACTGTCCTAAATATATATACTCAACAAAAAGCTTAACAATGTACACCAAAGGGTGCACAAATATATTCAAAATAGCACTAATCCCAGAAGATAGAAATGAGAATGAAAGCAAATGTGTGGCACTTCTCATGGATAAACACATCAGATGTATTTGTACAATGGATGGTATCCAGAAGGGAGAATGAAACAGCTCCTATCATACTCAGCATCGGGATGAGTTTCACAAACACAATATTGAGTAAAACAAGCCAGACACAGAAGAATCATCACGTGCATCTATGTGTGTACAAAGTTCAAAACACACAAAACTTAAAACTTTTAAGATTGAAGGCATGGTTAAGGATAAGGGTAGTGACTAAGATGGGCTTAAGGATTCATGGGAATGCCTAGTCCTGTTCTATAACCTGAGTTGAGTACTGGGTTCATGAGTGTTTTTGTTAGCTTGCACAAAATCAGGATCCTGACCATTAGAGAACTGTGCCCTGGGCCTAGACAGATGGCTCGGCAGTTAAGATCTTACTCTTACAGAGGACACAGCTGTCTGTAACTCCAGCTTCTGGGGATCCAACACCCGTGGTCTCCACAGACACTTACACCTTCTCATGTTGCACATGCAAACATACCCACACATGTAATTAAAAATAATAAACATAAATGTTTTCAGAAATATTTTTTTTTGGTTTTTCGAGACAGGGTTTCTCTGTAGCTTTGGAGCCTGTCCTGGAACTAGCTCTTGTAGACCAGGCTGGTCTCGAACTCACAGAGATCCGCCTGCCTCTGCCTCCCGAGTGCTGGGATTAAAGGTGTGCACCACCGCCGCCCGGCTGTTTTCAGAAATATTTACATCCTTTTCTGAGTACATATTTTGCCTTCTTAAAAAGAATTAAAAACAGTGCCATGTGCTGACTCCAGAAAGGTGGAGTCATGAGTTCCCTGAATTGATCTGGCTAATGAGACTGGTTGAGTTGGCAAGTTTTTGTTTTGATTAAGAGAAAAATGGAGGAGTTTGAAGGGTAATTGAGGAAGTTTCTTGACATGTATGTTCTTTAAATGGATGCAAACATGCATGTGATTCTACACATGAACACATATATACACATAATTGCATGCCATATGCACAAACACATGAACAGGAGAAAAATAAACAAAATAAATTAAGTGTGATGAGTGTTCTCAGAGGACAAAGGGTAAAAGTCATGACAACAGGCAGCAGATACTTACTGAGCAAAAAGGAGGATGCTCCAGGAAGTGTTAGGAGGGACCAGGATCTCAGGCTATCTTTACATTGCTTTTAGCCAGAGGGAACAGACCAGATCCACACATGCATGCATAAATTTATCTATTAGTCTATCTATGCATGAATTTATTCATCTACACATCCTTGCATCCACTCATCCATCCATCCTTGCACCCATTTATCCATCCTTGCATCCATCGACTCCATTTATTTGTCCAGCTAGTCATCCACCTACCCGTTCATTATTTCAGTCATCCAACCATCCATCCATCCATCCATCCATCCATCCATCCATCCATCCATCCATCCACTGTTCATCCTTCCATTAAACTGTAGACTACCAACTTAACCTGGAATTCATGGCGATCCTTTTGCCACAGTCAAGTTTTGATATTATAGGTGTGTACCACCACCACCATGTCCAGCTTGAGCAATGCCTTTAAAAACATTTTTCCATATTGTGCCATAAATTACTGCAGTGCCTAATCAGCCTAAAGGAAGGCTGGTTTATATACTGGGAGGCTGGAGAGCCTGCTGAATTGATAGACGTCCTTTTCATTCCTGTCTATACACAACCTTAAAACTTTCTGAAACCAGAAGTAAATGTCTAATCCTCTGTTTTAGACATGGGCTTTAAGATTCTCAAGTCCCTTATGGGACTCCAGTGCTTATGTTCATCTGATATTCCGAGCTGTCTCATTTTGCTCTTTGCAGCATCTTCAAAATATGAAACATTAAGATTGCTGTCTGGAAGGAAATGTGCAGACCTCACAAAGCAAACTACACACTGCAGAGCAACCCACTGTATTCCTCTTTTTTTTCCCACAGAAATCTCCCTTTTGAGATAAAAGAGCATGCAGTTCTGCTTCATGAATACAAACATGGGATGATTACAACAGAAACCTGTCCATCTGTCTTTTTAACCAGTTATATTTATGCCTATTCATTTCAAAGGAAACACATACTCCTGTATTTTCCTAGCTCACTGATTATGTGAGAGCTCCTTCCGAAGGTTTCGTTCCAGGGTGTTCTATAGCATTATCATTTATGTGCACAAATTAATGCTGAGCAGATACCTGCTGTGATCTTAGGAAAATCTGAGGGTTCAATCCCATGGCCACCACTGTGCTGTTGTCCTATCTGCCTTGTTACGTTTCTGACATTATTTGCTCTGTTATATGACATGAAAGGCCAGGTAATTTTGCCTTTGATTCTGTACTTATATGCACACAAATGTATGCATACACACATAACAGCTTGTGAACGAGAGAGAAGGGATGAGCACCAAAAGCCACAAGGTAAGTGACATAGAGAACACTAGATCTATCTTTGAGTCCAGTTGTTTTTGTTTCATTTTGTTTTTTTTTTTTTTTTCTGTATATTAGCACTCTCTTGAAGCCATGGGTGATGATGCCCTCTGCTTTTTACAGATTTGCTTTTGTTTCCAGGAAGGAAGTTCAAGTACTGTTAAGTCATGTTAATTAATTGTGTTCTGGTTGATTTAGAGGAAGACCAAAGTCTTCCATGTCCAGGTCACACTCCCTGCTGAGGTGAGGTCACCAGTGAAAGCCTGGACTCACTATAGACTTGGAACTTCAAATGTTGTGAAGTCACTCACAGACTTGCCTCAGGTTTTAGTCTTCTGGGTGCAGTTTCAAATTGATAGGTACCTCAAACACAGTGCCATATTCATATCTCTGAGTTCCCCTTTGCTCCAGGAACTTAGCTCCTATACTAGTCAAAGTCCGTCTTGGTTATTTTTCTATTGCTGTGATAAAATGTCATGACCAATGCAACCTATAAAAGAAAGCACTTAATTGGACTTATAGTTTCAGAGGGTTCAAGTACTTTATGGCACAGTAAAAGCATGGCTGTGGGAACGTTTGAGCTCTTGCATCTGGATATGTAAACAGGAAGCCGAGAGAAAGTACACCAGAAATGGCTGAATATTTTGAAACCTCAAAGCCTACCCATGGTGACACACCCACTCCAACAAGACCATGCCTCCTAATCCTTCTCAAATAGTTCCACTAAATAGAGAGCAGATATTCAAACACATGCGCTTATGGGAGCCATTCTCATCCAAACCACAGGGCCTTAGATGCTCTGGCATCCTTAGTTTCTCTGATCTCTTTCTTTTCTTTGTTCTTTACTCTTTCCTTTCTTTCATTTGTTCATACTTCTAGTATTATTGGTGGGCATCGTGATTTCACACAGGGCACTGCTAAGAGTTAAAGCCACATATAAATAGTTATGCATACTAGAAGAAGCTGTAGCATTCTTGTCTAGTATGTATATGCCTCGGGCTTGATTTCAGCATGGAAAGAAGAAAAAAATGATGAAATGGGGCGTGCTGGAAAATCTTATGACAAGCACATGACAAATATGATACACATGATAATCGCACGACTAGTACAGCACACAAGGCAAATACTGCACACATGACAAATACAACAAGTCAAATGCACAACAAACATGACACGTGCAACAGACATGACACGCGCGACAGATACGATGTGCAACAGAAACGACACGTGTGTCAGAAATGACACGCAAGACAGAAAAAATCATGCACAACAAACATGGCATGCATGCCAGAAATGGCATGCGCAAAAAACAGTGACATGGGTGCCCAGAAATGGCACACATGACAGATGCGACATGCATGTCAGAAACCCGTCTGGACCAGTCTAAGCTGAGTCAGAGCTGACACACTGAACACGGATTGCCAAAGGGATGAATCTTAACACCATTCTTTTAATTATGCCATTAATTGGTAGCTGGCCCTCTGAAGCTATTACTCTTACCATCAAGCAGAGAAATTAGAAAGAGGACTATCATGAGGATGAACAGGAGCAAGTAAGGTGAATGCTTACAAGCAGTGTGTTAGAAATTCTTCCTGCTCTGTAACCACTGGGACTCACTAACAGGAATTACAGTGAATTGAATATCACTAGTTATTATGATGATCCTATTAAAAAGCACATAAGCATTTAAATATCATCCTATGCAATATTTCATTGCACTGTGAGACGTCTCCAGTACAGAGATGTCACTCCACCTTCTTACCCTACTTTCAATTCTCTTAGAGAAAAATCTGAGCTGTAGATCATTGGCATGACTTCATCACACAGTTCAAAGGCAGGGGTGCACACTCTGACAGACGAGGGCCCCAAACTGTGAGCTGATTTGATAAAGTCATTCTCAGAGTTCTTTCTTTTACTCAAAGGATTCTAATCCTACTGTAGAGGTTTTTGTTTATCCTTGTTTACTGTTACTCTAGCCTAGATCTTCTACGGGTGAATTGGGTTAGAAGAACAAGAAGAAAAAGAAAAAGAAAACGAAGAGGAGGAGGAGCCAGGCATGGGGTTTGAAGCCGTGAATGCCGGCACTCAGGAGGTAGAGGCAGGGGAAGTCCGTGAGTTTGAGGGCAGCCTTATATAGAACAAATTGCAGGCCAGTCAGGGCTACATAGAAAAACCCTGTCTCCACAAAACAAACAAAAGATGTGGTCCATGCCCACACTGGGAATTAGTTCCACCATAAGGAAGAATAAGGTGAGGACATTTTCAGAGAAATGGGTGGAGCTGGAAATCACTATGTAAAGTCAAGTTAACCTGTGTCAGAAAAACAACTCCTGAACTTCCTTACATGCTGAGCCTAGGTTTGCGTTTGTGTATATGTGTGCTTATGGGGGATGTAGAAAGGAGCATGAGACCATAAGAAGGATAAAGGGGGAGTTTAAAGGCTGGAAAGAAGGGTAATAAAATGCATGTGGTATGAAAGGAACGGGGAGTAAAGGGGGAGGAAGTGGACCAGGAAGAAAAGGCGGGGTGGGCAGGGAGGTGAGAGGCTTAGCCGAAACAAAGTGTGAAAAGACCATCATGAAGCCCATTGCATTGTATGTTGACTTTTAAAAATGAGTATAGCCATTCACAAAGCATTATCAATTTTAATATAGTTTTATGGATGTGCAGTCATTGACCACAGTGATAGGTTTCCCAGCATTTTCACTCAAGTGTGTCATGCACCTTGACAACACTCATCCCCGAGCTCCCCATGGTCTCCTCCCTAGTCTGGCTCACACCCCAGTCAGCCTCACTTCTACTTTCATATTAGATCAGGTCTTACTCAGGGTTTTCCTGCTGTGGAGAGATGCCACAACCATGGCCATGGCAAGTCTTATAAACATTGATTAGGGCTAGCCTACAGTTTCAGAGGTTTAGTCCATTACTGTCATGGCAGGACGCATGGCAGCATGCAGGCAGACATGGTGCTGGAGAAGGAGCTGAGAGTTCTACATCTGGATCCACAGGCAGTGGGAAAGGAGCTATGAACCACTGAGCCTGAGCTTGAGCCTCTGAGACCTCAAAGCCTGGCCCACAGTGATACATTCCTCCAACAAGGCCACACCTCCTAATAGTGCCACTCCCTATGGGCCAAACACTCAAACACATGAGTCTATAGGGACCATTGCTATTGGAACCACCACAGATCACACACATATATGTGTGTGTGTGTGTGTGTGTGTGTGTGTGTGTGTGTTTGTATTTATTTACCTAAAATCAAGGATTCAGATATGAGAGAAAACATGGCATTTGCCCTTCTGTGTATGGTTTATACTGTGTATGTGATGACTCCCGGTACCTTTCATTATTCCTGAAAACAATACAGTTCTGCTCTTCACTGTGGCTGACTGGGACGCCACTATGCATGCAGCCTGCCTTCTCCTGACCCACTCATCTGCTGATGGGCGCCCGGGCTGCTTCCAAAACTGGACCACTGTGGTGGCTGAGATCTGCTATAAACATAGATGTTCAAGCATCTCAGTGAGATGCGCATTGAGAGTCCTTGGGGCACACACAGTAGTGTAATGACTGAGCCATATTATAGTATAGATGATTTTTATCAACTTGGCTTATACTGACTGAAAATTCATTTCATCTCTTAGCTCAATGTTTTAAAGAAAAAACCAAGGCTCAGAGAGTGAGAGCCGGGTTAGATTCATACATACTATGAAGGACAGAGCAGCAACTACAAGGCCCAGATTTCTGGGATTCGGGGAGTAGAGAGTAACTTCTATGTTTAAAAGAAATTGCCTGATGATAGCTGTGATATTGACCCCAAATATCATTAATCACAAAAGAGCATTCTTTCCCCCACAGAGAATAGCAGGTGCTGAAGAGGTGAGCCTGTTCCTGTTACCGCCCGGTTATTATATTAGGCCACTTTAAGCATTTTATCATTCATTTAAAACTTTAAGGCAACATTATATGCCCAGCCGGGAGGCAGAGTGAAAACGGATACTCAGGATGTGATAGATTCAATTACTGGTTTATTGTGTGTGGTTTGGTCTATTATAAATCAATTCACATAACACGGACTTCTCAATAGCCTTAGAGTTGTTTTTTTGTTGTTGCTATTTTTTTTTTTTCAATTTGGTGGGGGAAGCAGTAACAATCCACGGACAAATCACAATGCCAACCTTTATTAGAAAAAAAAACCTCTGAAAATATTCTGCTCAGCACTCTTTCTGAGTACTTAGATGTTAAAATAGTATTTTAACCTATATTGAACATGGCTTAATAACTGAGGAGGAAATTAGTCATTGAATGCCAGAGATCCTAAGGCAGAGATTCTTTCCATACAGAATGGACCCAGCTCTCTCCTAGGCTGCAACTCCTGGGAGACCCCACGGAGAGACCAGAAGCTTTCCAATGACATTCCAGAAGGCCCACATCCAGGTGTGGCTGTGAGGAGCAGCAGGGGAGCAGGGCAGCTGTGCTTCCCCCCCACAGCTATTGTCTGCACCCCCTCTGGGCTTAGTCAGCCAACTGCAGAGCAGCCAGATCACTCGGGACCTTTAAGAAGTTTGGACTCCACTGCACCGTTGCTCTCCTCCTTCCAAGTCATTTCCTCCCTGCAGTCCCCGCCCACCTGATTGGGCAAGTTTGTAAGCGCAGGCATCGGCAGACTGCATCCTTTCTAAGAACTCAAGCCGAGAATCCTCTTTCTCCCAGGCAACATTTCTTTCACAATTTCAACTTCTGTATGAGACAAAACCAAGTTTACACGCACACACACACACACACACACACACACACCACACACACACACACCACACTTCCTTGGTTTTGTTTTGTGTTAAACAGCCCGGGCTGTCCTTGAATTCATAATGCCAATACCAATGCCATCTTGAGCTCTGACTTCCACTCCCTTCCTCTGGCTGCACCTTTGGTTCGGTCATCATGCGTTCTGTCCTTCTAGAAGCTGCCCTCCATCTCTTGCTTTTTGAGGCCCTCACTCACCTTCAAGAATCTCAGTGTCAAGTTTACCATGTGCAGAGGGATTAGCCTGAATTGGCCTACTCACCCAAAGATGGAGATCTAGGGGATTCTTTCAAAGCAACACTGGCATTTCCAAGTGGAACCGGAGATCATACAGCCTAGTTCCAAAGATTGAACAATTGCTCTTGGTGGCAGAGGAAGGGATTTGGCCTGTGTTAGGAACTAAGAACTCCCCCGCCCCCGATACACACTCCATAATAATAACACTGAACACTCAGCGTAGTAAGAGCTAGCAGTATACCTTGGGATCTTTCAAAGTTGCCTGCAGCCAACAGATAAAAATGGAGGGTGTGCTGCCACAATACAAAAATATATGATACAAACCTGAGCACAGGTCCTTCTACTCCTTTCTTTGTGGCTGAGTAATCAGGGAATAAAACACCACCTGCCATTTTTGTTTGTCTGTTTTTCAACAAAGACCCTGCATGGGGCCATCTCTCTATTTTTTGGCCATGTGACACTGTTTCTGGGAATATGTGAGAAAACGTCTACCCACCCCAGATAAAGAACAATAGCCCAAACTCCAACTTGGTGAACCATGATTTATTGGAGTTACTCATAAGAATATGAATGAGGGGTTACTTATAGGAGCAGAAATGAGTCAGAGACTGCTGCATCACAAAGCCTCCCCCCCCCCCACCACACACACACACACGGGTATCAGCTCGTGAAAACTGGAAATCTGGAGCACACTGCACAGCCTGCAGGCATCTGACAGGTTAGAAAGTGTCCTCTCCAGGCCACTCACGCAGCCCGAACCTCCTCTGGGCAGCTCAGCTGATAACTGACTCAGTAGGTGGCTCAGTTTGTCTGAAAGTGTCTCTTTGATGTCCTTGTTGCTCATATACACTTGAGGGGTGATGGTCTAGTGAATCTGGCCAGTTTCAGGGACTTCCTAAAGCTCTTGAGCTATTTACTTCCTGAGTTTAAGGAACTACGCTAGAGGATGGAATCTTTTACCTCCTTTAGAATATACTGTTAATATACAATTAACTATTACTACTTACAGATGTGAGCGGAGCTCTCAGGATAAGAAACCTCTTGACAGGCTGTGGTATTAATGATCTATGAAGAGAATTTATGTAGCCATAAGTGACTACACAGAACCCAGTGCCCAGACTCCTAGCTGCAGGCTCTTTCCATCGCCATACTGTCTTCCCTGAGAGCCTCCAAAGGTCAAAAATGCCTTCTACCTGAAGCACAGCCCAATCCTTCTACACCATGAGCATTGTCATGTGTTCATTTCCAGAAGGAACGACAGAGCTGTTTGTACATGCCAAAGATGGTCAAAATGTACAGAATGCAGTGAGCCCTGCAGGCCTCTAAGGAAATGTGAGCAGATTATGTCCAAAAGGGAGTGAAGAGAACAATGACAGATCCTGGAAAAGTCGGAGGTTTGTTTCTGACTCATTTCCCCCAACACTGACTGAGACCTGCCCAAAGGAAGGTGTGGGTGGAATGGTTTGCAGAAATAATTGCTCTGGGCTTCAGTGCCAGGGCTCAGTGCTTCTGCAACTTGGGCTTCATTAGAAATGTGTCCTTTCTGTCTGTTCCTGTTTAGTAGGGCTGAATTCTGCAGCCCTGAATTCATCCTAGCACAGCTAGAAAGGAGCACGCAGATGATCCAGGTTCTTGGGTGTAGAAGTTAACTCGATTCTGGAAACAACCAGGATAGCTAAAAGATAAAATAATTATATTTTTATTTATTATAATGGGAAAACTCACGAAACAGGAATGAGAAGTCCAAGCTCAGCTGTGTTGTGAGGGAACCACAGAGAGAGGGCACTTGGGTGGAGAGCCATTTTTCTCTGGGTCCCAGAAAACCATACCCTAACTTGGTCCCACCTCTTAAAGATAATTGGCTAACAAAGCTTCCCCATCACTTGGGTGCTGTGGAGGAGCAGGGAGGTGCCAGCTCAGGGGAAAGGGCAAATCCATCTGTCCTCCCATTAGAACTGTAGTGCTCCCTATAGTTGCTTCACATTAATATATATATAAAAGCCATCTTGTTAAGACACCTTGAAAATATCTTGCCTGAGGCAAAGGAGTGCTGTAGAAAAGCTGAGAGATTTTTATTGTTGTTGTTATTTGTTTTGGTACTAAATAAACAAGCAAAATTCTGTTTTAACCTTCATGGTCCCCAAACACATCACTTCTATCTATGTAGCTAATCAATTATTCCATCTACATAAGTAATTTTCTCTCCTGATTACATTATGCATTACAGGGAATTTTCTTCTGAAGAATAAAGCAAAGGATACGATGCTGGTAAAATTTGTACTGTGGAACGTATCGAGTCGCTAATATTGAAACACGCATACAGACACAAATACCACACACACACACACACACACAGAGTGTAAAATATTCTTCCTATCATGCTCTTCCTTTTAAGAATTTACTTGGAAACAATGGAGGAGATGACTAGGAATGTTTAGCCAATGGTGGAATTTCAGACACACTCTGACTGCCTCAGCAGCTGTTGAGGAAAACGCTGAATCCCTGAATCCCTGAAGAGAACGTACTACAGGCACACCTCTACAGATGATACAGGAGAAATAAAGAAGTATAGATAATATCTTTTTGCCTGAAGCCAACTTTAGTGTGGAGGCCTCATGATAAGCAGAAGGTCCACAGTGGTGACATTCCAATATCTACTTAGTAAGCCTCAGTTTTGATATCTGCCAAATGGGTTTAACCACCTCTCTTCACAAATTAGCAACCACATGTTGACACCTGTCAAGCCTGATGTACCCAACACCAAGGGCTGGGAACCTGACAGTGTAGAATATGGAGGAATATTCTGAAAAAAATATACAGAGTGAAAGTCAGAATCAATGAAGATAAACGACATTACCAAAGAAGGTCTGAGGAGGCTGGGGAAATGCTTCAGTGGATCAAGACTTTGCTACTCAACCTCTTGACCTGTGTGCAGACCCAAAACCCACATCAAAGCAAATGTATTGGAACAGCCTGTGTTCCCAGAGTGCCTCTACTGGGCAATGGGGAGAAGACGGGAGAAGCCCCTGGAGCAAGGCAACAGTGAACAACAAATGGGAGAAGTTGGGCATCAGGGTTGTCCTCTGACTTCCACACGAGCTGTGGCACATGTGTGCCCACACTCACGTATGCCAATGCACACAGAATCATACCTGCACCCAAAAATTAATAAATGGAAAAGGTCTGAAGAGACTTCTCGAGGCTCCATGTGTGTGGACCATGCTAACAAGACCGTTCTTCTACATGAGGAATGCACGAGCATGGACACGAAACTCCGTGTCACCAGAACTCAGCCGTGCCTGTTTTCCTCCCAGACTAACTCTGCAATTCAAAGGAGATCATCTGGGATGACAAGCTGAATGCCAGCAGCATTGTTAGCACAACTTCATGGGAACATTTTCTTTT
The DNA here is from genome assembly GCF_903992535.2 of Arvicola amphibius. Classification (NCBI taxonomy): domain Eukaryota; kingdom Metazoa; phylum Chordata; class Mammalia; order Rodentia; family Cricetidae; genus Arvicola; species Arvicola amphibius. Next base: position 64,214,716 of record NC_052050.1, on the reverse strand, counting down.
CACTCCAAGATAAGCCAGATGCCACAGCTATTTGGTGCATTCAAAATACAAAGTCAAGATAAAAGCAAACAGACAGTATCATTCGGAGAATCTGGGAGTAGGGGTTGAGCACTCTGCTTACAGGTAAGAGTCCACTCTGCTGACTGTACTGCCAAATAGCCTGGACACCCAGGCAAGAAGTGCTTTCTCACTTATTTGCTATCTTGTTTTAAGATGGGAGGTAATTAGTCCTCCCCCCTTTAGTAACTTTATCTAGTATAGAGAGCAAAGAGAAAGGACCTTATAAATGGGAATGGGCTGCACAGATATGTTAGGAGTTGAACGGAGCACTTCTTAAAGTCCCAGCTTTATAAATATCCAGCAATGATTGCCCTGGCCTTGCCTTCTTTGGATAAAGTTCCCTGAGTTTATCCACCCACACACACATGAATGCATATACAAAAAGGCAAGTACACATGCATGCACAAGCACACACAGAAGTATGTAGACACATATGCACACACAGGGGCATGCACACATACAAAGGCATGCAAACATACACACAAAGATACAGACATGCAAAATCACATACATGAGCATTTACCTATAGATACATGTACACAAAGACACAATGAAGTATGCACACACAAACACACACACACACTAAGGCATGCACATACAGAAGCATGCAAACATGGACACATAGATTCACAGACATGCACATGCATACACATGAACATTCACCTGTAGGTATATGCACAGACACACACATGCACATGCATTTCAGTTTGGCTATAAAATCATACCAGTCCTCAAACAAAACCAAAGAATAAAGTAAACAGGGGATGGAGTGAATTGGTCTACATTTATTCAAAGTCCATGAAAATTCTGTCATTTTTTCAGTTAATGCTCCTTTGCAAGTGGAGTTAGCATGGGGTGCGGGTCCCCTGAATGACATCAGCCTGGCTAGATGATTGCAAGCCTTGAAGCCCCTGCAGGGAAAGAGCCTGAAGTAGCATGGAGGCATTTTCAGAGGCATCCCTTCTCCTCTGTTGCCTCTTTCTTCCCATTATTAAGAACAGGCTCTCCTCAGCTGACATCTTTCAGTAGGAGGAAAGCAAGTGACATCCAAAGGCTCCCAGCCAAGTGTCTGATGAGAACAGCGGTACCAAGTATGTTTCCTGTGAGCTGCCAGGCCTAGATCACCCACTCCCCACCCTGTTGGCGTATGGGCATGAGAGCAGAAACCAACTTGCCATGCTGGCTCCTTCTTCATTATCCATCTCATGCCAATATTCAGGGCTATATTCATCCCAAGTATATCAATAATACAAAATGTCAGTAAAATATCCCCAAGTTTAATAAGGTTTTACTTATTTTGATTACTCTGATTGATATGAGACAATGAAGAATAATCCAGAATATAGAATATAAGGACATGCAACACACACACACACACACACACACACACACACACACACACACACACCACATACAATTAGGGCTTAATTTCTAATTTAACTTTAAATTGAAGTATTAAAATAAAGGAGAGAGCCGGGCGGTGGTGGCGCACGCCTTTAATCCCAGCACTCGGGAGGCAGAGGCAGGCGGATCTCTGAGTTCGAGGCCAGCCTGGTCTACAAGAGCTAGTTCCAGGACAGGCTCTAGTAACTACAGGGAAACCCTGTCTCGAAAAACCAAAAAAAAATAAAATAAAAAATAAAATAAAGGAGAGGTGGGGAAGATGTTTTAGCTCTTAAGGTCACATACTACTCTTGTAAAGGGACTGAGTTCAGTTTCCAGCACCCATTTGGGCTCACAAATGACTGTAACTCCAGCTCCAGAAGATTCAATGACTTCTTTTGGCCTTGATGGGCACTGCACTCACAAACACAAAAATAAATCCTTTTGAAATGTAAAAGGAAAAGAAGCTTTCCATATTTCACTACTATTTAACATGAGCTAAATACCACTTTTTTCAAAAAGTAAATAAGAATATTATCTAAGACATGGCAAACAGAATTGGATGCAAAAGATATATAATAGAATTAGAATCAGATAGCAGAAGAATCATCAGGTCAGTTTTTTGTGATAGTATGCCCTGTGACCAATTAGTGTAAAAAGAGATTTCAACTTCATTACTAATTAGCATTTTATAGATAATTAGTAATAAGATAAAGTTGAAAACAGCAGAAAGCATAACAGAATAATTAGAGGTCTTACCCTCTTTTCAGACATATACAGAAATGCCCATGTAAAATAAATTATAATCTATTAAACTTTTTCCTTGAATCTTCTTTAAAGCTTGTTTCACTTAAAAACTTATCTATAGACAGTTTATCTGTGGTTTAACTCAAAACTGTGTTTCTTTCTTGTATTGCCTTGTGTTCCATGACAGACAGAAAACATTTAGTTTCCTAGTTTGTTTGGTTTATGGATGACTGGGAAGTGAATATCAACTGTCATCTAAAACCTAGTCTCAGAACCAAAGCCTAAGGTCTCTTCATGAAGAGACCAGTGTTTTGTGAATCAATGGTTGGCCCTCTGCAGGATTGGATAGACAATATGTTTTTATTTGATTTGGATGTCAGTCTCTGTGACCCTTTTCCTTATCTCATCTCATATCTGAATGTGCGATTCTTAGTTACTATGGGTTAGTTACAACCTGAAGCCAATGAGTTTCATCACCAAGGCAGGGAGTCAGCACCATGGACAGCACCCACGTGGGCGACAAGAAAGAGCTCAAGGTAAGTTCTTAAAAGAGCTTACAAAATTGTTTCAGAAGCCATAATTGCGAGTAAAAAGTGCAATGACTATGTGATTAACCTATAATTATGACTACAGAATAAGAAGAACGGCTAGCAGATGGCTAAACATGTAAAGGCACTTGCCAACAAGACTGATGACCCGAGTTTGATAGCCAAAAACTTCATGTCAACCATAAAGTGAAAAGTACACTGAAGGTTGTCCTTTGACTTCCACACATGTGTTGTAACGTGTTCTCTGCCCAAATAAATATATTACCATACCTCCTCCCAAGACTCAGGAATTACTAGGGAAGATGAGGAGGAAAGACTTTAAGCAACAGAGGCTGGATGACACCATGGGAAGAGTGTCTCCAGACACAACAGGGCAACTGCATATGTGAGCTCACAACAGCTGTGATATCACACACAAGACCTGTGCAAGCTCAAGTCAGACAAAACTCTATCATGGATAGAGGAGGTGGTCATGAAGTCCCACCCCTAGCTGAAGAGCTACTGGCAATTGAAAGCTTCTAGGAGATGGATAATCAGTTCTCATTAAGAGTTGTAGCCACTGGTGGGTCCAGCATGCTCCAGTGCATTGTCAACATCCAAGATTATATGGGCAGCCAGACTGGAGTTGGTATTGAAAAAGGAAGATATTGGGTTGTGGTCAACAATTTTTAGCAACCTCGAACTTTCTGACCTTCAGACAAGATGGAAATAGGCTCATTTTTGGGCTTTCACAAGTTTTTAGAAAACCATAAATCTGACATGAAATTCATTTTATATGTATTGACCAAAATACTCAAGAAGTCACTGGATATCTGTATCATAATAACTATGGTACCTTATTTAGTAACCCAGAATAGGAACAGCATCCTAATACACAGAATACTGTACAAGGAATGATGCAATGTTTGCAACGGGCTATGACACTGCAATCACATCAATCGTTTCTTTGCTTTCAAGAAATGTGACAGTAAAACTCACTGGACCTATTTGTTCACATTTGATCCAGGTACATCCAAGACTACTGTCTTAGTTAGGGATTCTATTGTGATAAATTACCGTGACCAAAACTAACTTTGGGAAAGAAAGCTTTTATTTCAGTTTATAGCTCTTATATCACATAGTCCATCACTGAGAGAAGTAAGGGCAGGAATTCAAACATGAGAGGAACCTAGAGTCAAGAATTGATGTGGAGTCTGTGGAGGAATGCTGCTTGCTGGTTTGCTTCCCCTTGTTTGCTCAGCCTGGTTTCTTATACCATTTAGTACAACCCGCCCATGATTGGCAGCATAATCTTGGGATGAGCTCAACCACATCAATCATTAATCAAGAAAATCCCCCCCCCAGGCTTGCTCACAGTCCAATTGCAAAGAACTCTAGCCTGTGTCAAGTTGACATAAAAATTAGCCGACATAACTACTGTATGTCCATTTGTAGCCAATGTCTCACTCACATTGATATTTGATTGGTCGTGTGATAGAAATCCTGGTACAATCCTCTAGGATTACAGTGAAAACGAATGACTAACCATCAAGATTTCCACAGCACTTCTGTCTTAACAGTAAGATAGGAAAGAAAGATCTACTGAACTTTACCTTAGTTTTAGGGCAGGATCAAACCTGGTGTCCAAGAGGAATAATGTCAGTAGGAAGCAGGAGTAGGACCCAAACAGCCATTGCTGAGTTGAGAGAGGGAACGGCTAGAGGAAACTCTTCTGTAATCAAAAAGAAGAAAGAAAATATAATAAAGATGTTTAAGTGAAATAACATTGGGCCTGGAAAGATGCCTCAGTAGTTAAGAGCCTAGACTGATCTTGCAAAGGACCCAAGTTGGGATCCCAGCTCCTATGTTGGGCAGCTCACAATTGCCTGTCATGCCTCCTTCTGGACTCTGACGGCAACTGCACTCTCATGCTCATGAACACACATTGCAGCCTGGGTTCCATTATGACCTCTGAACAACATTAGGAGAACCACTTGCCTTCTTTTGGTTTCCTTTGATTCTTTGCTGCACGTAGCAGGTCGGTTGTACAACTCAGCTACACAACTTGGCACCTTTGTGCCTACAGTTTTCAAGACAGGTTTTGACAATAAAGATACCATAGTCAAACAGGCCAACTCTCAATTCATTATTCAAATACAGTCACATAAATCAGCCATGCTATTTCGCTGCTCTTGTTGAGTCCTTCTATTAATGAAATACAACTTTAAAAAAACATCAATATTATAGGACTCTTGTGAGCATTAAGTAAAATGCACACCCACAGTGTTTGGCTCAACACCCGGCCCTCAATGCTATCATGGTTACTAGTGGTTGCTACAGACTGAACTCTAGGCTGTTTCCCCAGGATGCAGTCAAGATGAAGTCTCTAGAGGCCTCTTGACTTCTTCTCTGACTACACACACACACACAAAACAAACGCAACAGCCTGTTGGAACGTGGTGAATGCTCCGAGTAACAGTAAGATGTGGAAACTAGCAGCCAGCACATTCCATTTGTGCTTGTTGCCCGAATCCAAATAACGAGAACAGATTTAAAGTCACAGAACCTCCAAGTGAGGAATCACACGGAATCTGCCACTTAATCTCCCCCCCCCCCCCACTCTCGTACATTCCCTGGCTTTGGTGAGCAATGTGGCTGGAACAGAAGAGATGTTAAATGCCACAGAGCTAAGGGAGATGGATAAGAGCAAGTTCTCTTTCTCCTCCACAGAGATCCCTTCTGGCAGGAATGTGAGATGACTTCAGTGTTTGTCCTCTGGAAATGCAGACCCATTTTAACTATGCTGAATATTTTATAAATTTTTCCCAGAGTAAAACAAATTGAATTTTTAATCTATTTATTATGTACCTAACACAATTCAGGCTTAGTGTTTGGGGTATTGGGAGGAGATTAAAAGATAAAGAAGATGTTTTCTTACTCTCCCTCCCTTTGCCATCTCCTAATTACACACACACACACACACACACACACACACACAGGATAAAGGGGGCAATTGAAAGGCAACAGCAGTGTGGTGTTTCTCTTAGTTTGTTTCCCTGGTCATCAGTATCTCTTAAGACTATGATAGAGATGCAATTCTGTAAGTTCTCAGGCTCCACTGTGACCTCCATTGAGTCACAGTGAAACAATATAAAACAAATTTTTTTTTTTTTTTTTTGGTTTTTCGAGACAGGGTTTCTCTGTGGCTTTGGAACCTGTCCTGGAACTAGCTCTTGTAGACCAGGCTGGTCTCGAACTCACAGAGATCCGCCTGCCTCTGCCTCCCGAGTGCTGGGCCGGCTACAGAACAAATTTTAAAGGCTAGTCTGGAAGTTTCGATACAGGATAAACTTTAAGAATGCTTCTCTTTCCAAACTGAAAAATAGCTTACACCTTGGCACCCTGAGTATGGAACCCATTTCCGGTTTCTGTGACACGGTGAAAAGATCCCTTTGTGTCTCTACATCAGGATCTGGAACATAGGTGTACTTGGGACAGTCATGAAAATACACTGTGCTGACAGCCTGAAGCCAGAGCCCCACAGCTCCCATCAGCACATCCTAGCTTATGCACCTTGGGACTCAGCTGCACGTTTGTGTAGAGACTGTGGCCTTTCTGACTGCTAGCCAATGGTCACATCACAAAGGAAGCTAAGACACAGCTGTCCTGGGGGATACAGATTGCTGAGACACTTCTGAGATTAGTTGGTGATTTTGCTGCACTGTCTACAGACAAGCAGTTTTAAATAACCTGCTGTAACCGTTCCAAGTCTCTTTCCATAGGACTCATTGCACCATGGTGTCTATAGCCCAACTCCTTCCCTTACTTCCTCTTTCATGGACTTTTTTTCCCAATAAAATTTTTCTTGTGCAATATGCACTCCATCTTGGTGTTGGCTTCCCCAAGGATTCAGATTAAGATACCTGTCTTAGCCAGAAACCTATTTAAGATAATAATTTTCAAAAGACACACCATATAACTTATAAAATTTAGCTGGAAATAGCATTTCCTGCTTATTAACCACAGAACATAATCTGATCTTATTATATTTACTAGAAAAGGACATGTTTGCAGGAAGAATATTATATATTTGTTGATTTATCTTATAACTTTATTATTTTTAACATTTTAATTAGCGTTCATTAATTGGACAGGATAACAGGTTTCATCTTAATGTTCTCATACAGGCTTGTCATGTTTTTTGATCATGTCCACCCCTGTGACCTTCTCATCACAACCCCTTCTCCTCCTAATCAGTTATCACCTCCCTTACAGTTCCCTCTGAGCTCCCACATCATTTTTATTTAGACTCTACATCTAAGAGTATAAAAATACAGCCCTTGTCTTCCCAGGTTTCTTATATTGCCTAACACGGTGATTTCCAATACCTCCCGTGTCTGCCTGTGCTGTTCTTCTTCATTGATCCACTGACCATGGGCATGTTTACATTGTCACTCGCAGGTGGTTCAGTAACTTGGTCGTTCTAAATAGTACCCTGCTAAGCATGGGTGTGTAGCTGCCTCTGCTGTGTGCTGAACTTCACTCCTCTGGGTCTGTATCCAGGTGTGGCCTAGCTTGGAAGTGGAGCCATATGATATTTGAAAGCTTCTACACAGCAAGCAAATAAGCAGAATAAATGGACGGTGAATAAGAATACACAAACAAATAACAAGGGAATGGGCAGCCTAGAGCACAGGAGAAGGTCTCTGCCATCCGTCTGTCAGAGGATTGATACCCAGATACATAAAAACTAAAAAACATAAAGGTAATTCAGTCAGTTTCTAAACTCTTTTTCTATTTCTATGACCAAACATTACAACCTAGACAACTAATAACAGAAAGCACGTAATTTGGCTTATGGTTTCAGAGGGTTAGAGTACGTGATGGCAGAACAAGGGCATGAAGTCAGGAACAGCCGAGAGCTCACATCTTGATCCACAAGCAGGAGGCAGAGTGAGGACACTGGGAATAGCACATATGGCTTTGGAAAGCTTGAAACTTTCCCCCACTGATACACTTCCTCCAGCAAGGTCACACTTCCCCAAACAACTATCAGTTGCTTACCCAGCATTCAAATATGAGTCTATGAAGGCCATTTTCATTCCATCTACCGCAGTCACTTAATGGGACAGCAGACTAAATAGTTATCTTTGAAAAGAAGAAGTACCAATAGCCAACAAGCACAGTTTTAGCCACCAGAGAAACGCACATCAAAGCTGCACTGAAATTCCATCTCACTGCAGGCAGAACGACCAATACCTTAGCTACTTTTCCGCTACTGTGCTAGAATGCCCTGAACACAGTAACTCAAGAAGGGGTGTGTTATTCTGCTTCATGGCCCTTCATTTGTGGGAAGTCAGGGTGGCAGGCGGTCACATGGCATCTGCAATCAGGAACAGAGTGCAGAGGATGCTGGTTCTCAGCCTGAAGACTCCATTCATCCAATCCAGAGCCAGTGAGTGGACAGTGACACAGGTTCAGGGTGGAATTTGCCATCCTCATGAACTCAGTCAAGGTGATCTCCCACAGCTTTGCCCAGAGGCCTACCTCCAGGTGAGTCTAGATTTTGTCACATTGACAATTAACATGAAGAACTGTAGCTGATGCTAAGGAAACGAGCAATAAGAAACACTGGCAGAGACACTGGGGAATGGGAACACCATTAGTGGGAATATAAATTAGTTTAGCCACAAAACTAGAAAAAGAACCACTATATGACCAGCTATACCCTTCCTACGTGTGTACATAAAGGAATCAAAGTGGGTTCACAGCAGAGGACCCCCACATAACCATGTTCATCAGAGTGCTATTTACAATAGCCACGTGAGTGGCAGAATCATTCTGGGTGCCCATAAATGGATAACCAAGTTAAGAAAACATCATGTACACACGTGGAAGTGTTATTCAGCCAAGAAGAACATCAAAACCTCGTCATCTGCAGAAAATTAGATGGAAGTAAGTTGATTGTCTTCAGTGTAATAATCCAGATGTGGAAACATTAGTCAGATATTTTCTCTTATAGGTAATAATTGTATGGAAAATGCTTTTTCGTGGATGTAGAATAGCAATTATTAGAGACTCACCAAATAACACTATTAGCCTGTGAACAATTTACTTTATCTTGAAATTGAATCAATTTTATAAGCTCTGAACAGCTTTGAGGGAATAGATACTCAATACTGACCCAGCCACTACTTTTTGTGTTGGCCATTCTGCTCTAACCCCAAGACAGGAAACTCTCCCATCTCACAGGGATGTGAGAGGCAGCAGGAGGATGCAGAGGGTGAGCAAGGGAGGCAACGGGTAGCTGGCCACAAGCAACACACATTTGCCTGTATATGGAGATATCAGAGGGAAACCCACCAAATGTACAATCCACGTGTGTTAATGAAAACAGTAAAAAAAAAAAAAAAAAAAAAAAAAAAAAAAAAAAAAAGAAACACATTTATTTCTGCTTCATTTAGCGTTTATGAGAGTCACGCTTCCTGCACCTTCTGCATCTGGCACCCACAGCTTCGCACAGCTGTGGCCCGATAGCTCCTGCAATTTCTCCTTCTTTCTTTGACCTGAACTAGGGAGCCCACTGAGAGTGTTCCTTCATGCTCACTTAACTGTCTGAATACACAAACCATTCCCCTTTTGCCAAGATTCGTTACACTGGGAGACTCCTATGGAACAATGTTGAATGAAGGAAGGCATGACTCGCATACCTTGAAGTCCTGTGACCTCACAAGCAAAGTCTATTGGGTAAGAAAGGCCTCTGTCCTGGTCTCCAATGCCAAAGCTGAGCAGCAGCTGCGATGTGTTAAGTGCTGGAACGGACGCTGACCACCCTAACACGGTTCTGTGAGGGACAAGAGAGTTGAGTCCATGACATGTGTCAGTGTAAATATCCCTCCTTGTCTCCCTGTCCTCAGTGGACAAACATTGTCTTACAAAGAATTCTCTGAGGGCCTGTGAGATAAGGATGCAGTTTATGACTCCTGAGCCTGATGACCTTCGTTCAACCTCTGGGACCCACGGGAAGAAAGGAGAGAACCATTCATTCACAAGTTGTCTCTGACTTCCACGTGTGTGCCCAATGGGTGTGTGTACCACCAGGAAATAAATGTAAAGAGAATTTAAAAAAAAAAAAGATTTCTCTGGAAACAAATGATCCAAATGATTAGAGCTAAGCTGCTAAACTTTTATACAAAATATTTCACAGTCAAGTCCAATGCTGGTGGCTTGACCAGTGCCCAACTACAGTATCTTGGGTTTTTCAAACGGTGCCCAGGCATTTTGTGCTATTGATGTTTTCAAAGAGGTGGCAGTCAGCCTTCCCGTTCCTGGATACAGAGAAGCTGCACAAAATCCTTTCAAAATCGAGGGCAAAAATGATGTTTCTGTAACTAGGGAGTATACTGAATGAGAATAGATAAAGAAGATCCCAAGGAAAGTAGAGATTTGCATGTTCTCCCTCCAAAGGCATCTGGTGGTATTTGAAGAGGCTGGAAGGAGACTAGAAGAAACACAGACAACAAACAAATAGATCATTTTTATGTAATAAGACTCCTTTAAACTGAAGGAAAAGAGACACTCAAAGCAACCAAATCCAATAGACTATTTTTCATTTCTCTTATAAAAATTTTAACCAATCTGGAATCCTATTCTGACACCGTAGATTTGGACTGCCATTTGTTCTAAACAGTTTCTGTGGGAAATAAAGGTTCAATGTAGGGTGGCATCCCCTGTGCTTTAGAGGGTGTTAGTGGGTCTACATATGCAAAGAGCATGATTGATAGGCAACACGAATGCAAAACAAGCCCAGAGATATAGAGTAGGCCGACCTTTAGTGCCACGGAGCCTCTGAACGTGTGCTGCAGCTGCTCCGTAAGATCCTCATTGAGAAGATGTCATCACCACAGACCGCCATGCAGAGAGCGGGCTTGAGCCCTCAGAGCCACAAGCCTGAGAAGATTATACTCTTGACTTACTTCAGCTTTGCCAGTATACGAGAAGGGCAATCACATGGCTCCAGTCAGTTCAGGAAAGCATCGTGTTACAAAGGCAAGGCAAAGGAAGAAAGGGGGCATTGTGAAGAAATGAAACGAAGCCCCGAAAGATTAGTTAGTGTGCTTCCATGCTTGTGGCAGGGTTCACAAGAGTCCTCTGCGCCTCAGTGCTCAGGCCTTTGTGGAAACTAAGGCAACCCTGAGAAATGAACAGACGGTAGCAGTTATCATTAGAGAGCAGGAGCAAAGAGGAGGCAGGACGGAAGTTTAGCAAGGGGCAGCCGTGTCCGTCAGAAAGCAGGGAAAGCGTCCATTTCCTCTTTAGTACATTAGGGTAGTTATCGGTTAAAATTATCCATCATATATTTCAAAACGATGAAAGAGTATAAATTCCTCCAAACATAAAAGGATTTGTTACTGATTAAACAAAAAGGCTTGTTATCCAGATTTGAGCATTATACTTTGTATGCATACATTAAATTTCCATAATGTGCTCCACAAAGAGGCACAGATATTATCTGAAGAATAAGTAAATATATTTTAAAAGGAGAGGCTATAACCCAACAAATGAAGGCATCGTAAAGACACATGTTAATCTTCCTGGAACAACTTGGCCTTGTTATTCTCTTCCTATTGTGGAGGGAACCACTGTGGGAATTTGAGAGCATATCTCCTTGGTAAGGAGCCAGCAGGGTTGGGTTGATCTGCTCCCATCACTTGCCTATCGTTCTAGCGGTGTCGTTCCCAGGCATCAACCCCAATCCTCTAAAAAGAACTGTTTGGATCAATGCTTTCTGAGCTCCCTTTCCACTGACATGTTACCCACAGATGTCAAGCTGAGTTATCCCAGAGGTACGACTGGCGTACTGATAAAATAGCAAGTTGGGGTCTAGTGATGCTCCCTAGATAAGTTGCTCAGGTACCTATATGGATGAAGGTGATGTGTGTACATCTAAACACTTTCCAAGTTACCAGGACAGTCTAAAGAAGCTGTCGGTATTACTTACTTTTCTGCTGTTGTGGTAAGATGACACAGGGAGAAAAGTTTGGGAAGAGAGGGTTTAATTTGACTTACAGTTCCCAGAGATACACTCCAACACGGTGAGAGAGGCAGGCACGAAAGCAAGAACATGAAGCTAGTCTGGCCATCAGAAAGCAAAGAGATTACATTTTTCTGTACACAAGAAGTAAAGAGAGAGAACAGGAAGTAGATTCGGGCTCTAAAGCCACAAACTCCACCTCCCCACAACAACATACTTCCCCCTGCAAGGTTCCTTCCACATAATTAAAAGTTGCCTAACCTCCCCAAACAACCCCAACAACTAGGGAACAAGGATTCAAACACATGAGTCTGTAAGAAATTTCTCTAAATCACAATGTAATCCTTAGCGTGGGGGTTTTGTTGGGGGTGTGCATACCTAGGAGTGTGCACACGTGTGCAGATGCCAGTGCAGGCCCGAGGTCAATGTGGTATCTTTCTCAATGGCTCTCCACCTTAGTTTTAGAGATAGGGTCTCTACCTAAGGCTGGATCTCCTGGGTCACACAGGCTGACTGGTCAGTGAGCGTTAGGGAGCTTCCCATCTCTGCCTCCTCCAAGTCCTGGAGTTAGTTACAGTGTGTGTTTCCACACCCAGCCTTTAACATGGATGCTGGTGGTCTGAGCTCAGGGCTCCTGCTTGTGCAGCAAGTTCTTTGCCAGCTTCCGTATTCAGTCTCTATTTGCTTTTCCTGTTATGCTCATTTCTATTTTACAAGGCTCTTTCTGAAGAAAAAAAAAAGAAAGAAAATACATTGGCCTTTCAACAAAATACATTATCATTGAAAACACTCAATGACTTTGTCAAGAAAAAGGCCCCCTCAGATCCTTTCTCCTGCAGATGCAGAGGCACTTAAAAAGCCGAGGCGAAAAAAAAAATAAAAATAAAAGCATATAAAGAAAGAAAATTGGTATCATTTTGTATTTGTTTTTTCAATGGGAAAAATAATTATTCCTATTCAGTCGCTCACAGAAATGCCATCATTCTTAATTTTTCATTGTTTCTTCTTCTGACATAACTCAGCCAAATGACTTCATTCTATTTTCTTCTCCCCGCCTGACAATTTCCTAAGCTTGAGCTGTCTCAAGGATAATGACTCAGCCTAGGCTGGTGCTTGCTGGAGCCTTCCTCCCCAAATGCGATGTGGTTCCAGGATCATCTCAGCCTGTGTCTTCCAGACAAAGGAGTAACTTTCATAATAGCACAGAAATAACCACGACTCTCCACATTTTTTTTTTCAGAATCGAGGTCTCACGTCTCATCCTGTTTTAATTAAGCAATAAGTTCACTGTCAAGAGCAATTAGAGTTTTGAAGGTCAACATTTGCTTAATTAAAAACTTGAAAGGGGCTCTTCTTGTTCACCTGTTCTGAAAGCACTAAGGGACCTTAACGGGTGAATAGGGACTCAAAGGAAACCAAGGCGTGGTCACATAAGCCATCAACAGACACTGGAATTCACACTCCTGTCCCCTCTCTGGCAGCATTGGCCTCCTCAGAGGCCCAAGGTTGGATCCATAAATTGAATGTGTGGCATCATGACCCCAGACAGTCAGCAGATAATGGCTTCAAAGTGCTCTAAAATGGCAAAGAATTTCAGCAGTTGTCAGATTTAAGCAGGCGGGAAACAAACGGTCCACAACGTTAGATTATCACACGAGGTTCAGCTGTGAGGTCTCATGTGACTTGATGTGGATAATCAAGCCGAATCATTGCGGTCATACTGTCTAAGCTGTGCTTCAGGTGGGCTAGGGGTGGGGTTGCACAGTACCCACTAAAGCAATCACATGAAGTCAAGATCCTGGTCATTCTTTGGAGGCAATGAACCCACTAGGGGTGGATTTCCAAGTGCCAGGCCCATAGAAGTCAGAGCCATCTAAGTACTTCCTAGGAGTATGGTTAGAAACACAAGGCCCAGAGTGGCCACTGGGACCTCTGAAGTCAAACCCAAGTCTCGCCCTGACCTTTGAGGCCATTGGAACTAAAGTCCCCACGTCTCACACAGGGTATTAACTTCTAGGGCTGTCGAGGCTAGAAACTTGATCTTTCATAGTTTCTCCTGGTTCCAGCAGTGTGCACGTGCTGTGGCTCATGCCCACTCCAAAAGCAGAGACGTGTCCTAAGTGATCTGTCTTCCTAGCAGCACCTGCTGTGGCAGAACTGTTCATCCCAGAGGATTTGGCAGAGATCAGTGGGATCCCATCATGCCTTTCATTTTCATTTCAAAGACTACACTGAAGTTGAGTGGGCCTTTCCACACTTAAGCTGGTCATTTGGTTGCCCTATCTGTTCAAGGTCCTTGCCATTTTCTGTTGGGTTTTGTTTTCTTTTGCTGCATACAGATAAGATCACCTCTGTCTCTTGACAAGTCCTTCACCAATGCATGAGCTTAGAAGAACCTCCACATGCTACGAGTCGATTTTTCCTTCTCTCATCTGATGCACAGAGAGTCTTGATGTTTGTGTAATCAAATTTCAGGCCTTTTCTTTGGAATAGTATGTACTGTTGGCTTTTTTTAATAAAAAATGTAGCAAAGACAAAAATATGAATACATTTCTCTCTGTAGCTTATAAAAGTTCTATTGAATTGACTCTGACATTTCGAAACGATCCATCTGAAAATGTCATTGATGTATGGCTAGAAATAGAGATAGACGGAGCTGGGCACCGTGGCTCATGTCTGCAATCCCATTGCTTGAAAGATAGAGACGAGAGGATCAAGAGTTTAAGCCTATTCTCAGCTATATAGTGGGTTCAAGGAAAGATAGCCTAGGCTACAAAATAGAACACCAGTGTGTGTGTGTGTGTGTGTGTGTGTGTGTGTGTGTGTGTGAGAGAGAGAGAGAGAGAGAATGTAAGAAAGACTGAGTTCAGTTTTTCTTAAGATCTTATCAAGTAGTTAAAACTATGTCAGCAACATCTACTGAAAACATCACTCTTTCTCCACCATAAAGTAGGCAGCCATACCTGCCTCTGTTTCACCTTAAACAGAGGTTAGGAGAAATGCAGACAGTGGAGACCTAGAAGAGAAGACTCTCCCAGGATCAGGATAAAGGTCTATTCAGGTAATATTCTTGCACAGAACCTGGCTGCATTCTGCCCAAGTCCTGAGAACACCAAGGAGAGTAGATTTAAAGGCAAGGAACTAATACATTTGGCATGGGAAGCTACAAAGCAGGATAGCACTCCAGATGAAGAACGGTTCCTGCTCCCCTCTTATCCAGGTGCATGGTGAGAAAGAGCAAATCAGACCAGGAAGATATAAGATCTTCCCAGCTCATGTGATTTCCTCACAATCCCTAGATATGGAGCTGCAGAGTTTGGTGTTAACCCCTTTGCATTTCAGTTTTGCTTTGGCTGATATTTCCTTGCTATGCCCCTATTTCTCCCTTTGGAACTGGAAATGCCTACTTTGTAACATTGCATGACAAAGTATGCAGCTACTGTGTTGAGTCTTCAGGTGTTGGCAGCTAAGAGATCTCCCAATCTCAGAGGAAAGTTTGGACTTGTGAACAGTTTGGGAATTTTGACTGTTAAAGATTATGGGGACTTTGGAAGTTAGCACTAATGCATTGTGCATCAAGAAGTGGCCCCCAAGCCAACAGGCAGCATAAAAGGCAAGTGTTGTGCTTTGAATGAAAAGTGTTCCACATGGGCCCATCCATTTAAATTCTTAATTCCCAGATTGGGGCACTCTTTGGAAAAGTTCGGGAAACTTTAGGAATTGGAGCCTACCTACAAGTGGCCTTGAGAATGGACCACATGTTTTTATATCCCTTACTCCCTGCTCACTCTCCACCATCTGACGGTGGCTACAGTGTACCAGACCCTCCTGCCTCTTCAACCACACCTCTCTGACCACAATGAACTACTTCATCCTCTAGGATAATAAGAGAAACAAACTCTTCTCTACTTCTGCTGCTTTTGTTGGACATTTTAGAGCAGCAAAGAGAAAATTCATGTACATTCAGCTTATTAATACTAGGTTTTGCCTTCTATTATTTGCATTTATAACTACAAATTTCCCCTGCTTATGCCTTCAGCTGTCTGCTGCAGTTTTTCATATATGTTTTCCTTTTGTACCAGGTTAAAATATGCTCAAGTGTTCATTGTGATCTCTTCTATGTTCTATTTTGAAATAAACCTCTTAATATCCTAATATATGAGTCATTGGTTCATAAACAATTTAATTGGTGGCCTCAGAAAATACTTTATATATTTTAATACATTTAGAATTTATGAAACATTGGTATACCCGATAAATTGTAACATTTTAAATAAATATTCTACAATTGCTAGAAAATAATCCTTTTCCGCAGTTATTGGGGACTTGGTGCCTATTTATGCCCGCTAGGTCACCTTGTTTTGTGGTCTTGCTCATATTTTCTAGAAAAATTGAATTTCTACAAAATTAGAAATTTGAAAGCATCTGTCTTCCTGGCGAAATAAGCCTCTTAGTGTTATGAGATGGTTTTCTTTGTCTCTAGTAATGCTTTGTGCATTCTGGTCTAGCATTTCTGATTTTTTACAAAAACCCATCAACATCCCTTTGAAGAATGTTTTTCTGTAATATTTTCCTACCCTTTTGTTTTTGGCATTATTATTCTTACATGTATTTAGACTGTTTCTTGTGCTTTTGAAGAATTCCAAAATGTATGGGTTTTGTTGTTGTTGTTGTTGTTTTGTTTTGTTTTTTGTTCATTCCAATAAATTTTCTCCACCTGAAACAATTACTTTCACTAAATTTAATTTAGTGTTATGTGTCTACATGTCTTATATTTTTATTTCTTATTCAGTATGCATTTTACTTTCTTCTATTTATTTTTGCCTTGGATTTTTTAGGAATGTTTTTATATTTAAGTTTTTCTGCTACAGGACAGGCTTGAATTTTATTTATTTATTTATTTATTTATTTATTTATTTATTTTGAGACAGGGTTTCTCTGTGTAGCTTTGGCTGTCCTAAAACTAGCTCTATAGAGCAGGTTGGCCTCTGCCTCCCAAGGAATTAAAGACATGCACCACCACTGACTGGCAAGGGCTTGAAATTTATGCATTTTGTTGTTGTTGTTGTTGTTGTGTTGTTTTGCTTTAGATGGGGTCTCTAAATCACTTCAAAGCCATGATCCTCCTGCCTCAGTCTGCCTAGTGCTGGGGTTTCAGAGGTGCCATATAGTTGGCCATAGCCTTGTTTTCTGTTTGCTTGTACTTACCCCAGGATAGCCTTGGCTTTCATTTCCTAATCAATTAAATTACTTTAGCTTACTTTAATTCTTTTCATCTCTGTGGTGATTTGAAGGAGAATCATCTTTCTCAGTCCAGGCATTTGACTACTTAGTCCCCAGTTGGTGGCACTGCTTCTGTGGGCTTCGCAGGGATGGCTTCCTGAAGACGGCCATCACTGAGGGTGTACTTGAACATTTAAAGACTCACACATTTCTCCTTGCCTCTCTCTACTTCCTGTTTCCAGGTTGAAATGGGAGTCCTCAGATGTTTCTCCCACCGCTCTCCCTCCAGGCTACCATTATGGACTCTGATTACCTGGAACTGTAAGTCTGAATATACTGGGTTTTTCTTTTTCTACAAGTTGCCTTGATCGTGGTGGTTTTTTCACAGCAATAGAAAAGTAACCAATACAATCTCTTCCATGAGTGATGGTGTTACTCAATATTCTGCCTCTTTGTTTTATTTTGTTTTCAGTTTTATTATATTTCTCTCTCTCTCTCTCTCTCTCTGTGTGTGTGTGTGTGTGTGTGTGTGTGTGTGTGTGTGTGTAAAACATTCAGGATTTGGTTCTCTTTTTCCATCATCTCAGGGATTGAACCAGCTCCTCAGGCTTGGTGGCAAGAGCCTTAAACAACTGAGCCACTAAACAGAAGTAAAATCAAAGCAATACGACTGCATAGAAAAGTCCCTTCAGGAATGACGCTTGTGTTAATCAAAGACCATCGAGCCCATGGGCAGGCCTCCGGTAGGAGGGAGAACTTTTCAAAAACAATACATGGTGGAGAACTAAGCATGGTTGGACCCCAAAGGGAGAGAGAGGGTTCACTTTAACACCTGAAAAGGAATTTCATTAACAGTGAGAACAAGAGAGGGGAGATAGGAAGAGAGAGATGGCCCCCATGAAAGGGACAGCAGGGGGGAGGCCTGACCAGCCTCTCCAGAGAGCAGCGTTCTCCTCCAGACCAAAGCCCTGAGCAGTCTCCCTGAGGAGTCTCAGCACAAAGGAAGATCATGTGATTCAGTCGAGCCTAGCACATTGACATGGAGCGAGAAGGCGCCAGCTATTATCAAAGTCACCACACAGACAGATTAACTCTCTGTCTCAAGGCTGCATGAGCTGTGGCCTAATTTAAACTGCAGGATCTGGCCTACAGGTACAGCCCTTCTACCCAACCAGTAAATTATGCCTGTGTATTTGTTTTATACCCATGTGATATTGTAATCACTCACATCAGTATCCCTGCAGGCTCACTGACATGGATGGTAGCTCTCACGCTAAGCAACGGTTTAGAATTCTAAGTCAAGTTAACTTGCTGCAAAACTTTGCATTAGTTACCACTTCCAGTGAGGTCCAAGTGACTCCCATCACCTTGGGCATTGAGGTCTCATCACAGCCATGTATGACTATTCATTTAAATGGAATAAATAAAGACTATAAACTCCATGTTTATGGAGGCCAGGCTTTCACTGGGCACATGAAGTCTTTCTGTATGAGAAAGTTTCAGAATTTGGAATTAGGGATAGACCTTGCACGGCGAGGTCTGAATGATGGTTTTGCTGCCTCGATTTGTGAGAGGGGAGGTTTTCAGGGTACATTTTCCATGCATAGTAGGATCTTTTTAAAAAGCTTTTTCCGTACCCATCTGTGTCTCAATGACAAATCTTCCTGAAGCCACTGGGTGTGTGGTGGGAAAGACCCGAACAATAAGATTAGAGAGTTGAGTAACATCACATAAATGAAAGCACAGGGGACATCTGAACTCACAATCTCAGTCTGTGTGCGTGTCTTCCTTTTAACACATCCTGCCTCCAGAGTACGGAGAAAATATCCCAACCAGATGAAAAGATTCAAAGCAGACATGCAGGGGAAAGGGCAGCCTCAGAAGTAACAGAAGTGGGTGAGGTCTTCCAGAGACTGCTGATGAGGTCAAAGCGTATTCCTGCCTCTTCTGATTGGAGATGTAGAGTCTCCGCTGGAAGGCTGCGTGCTCTCATAGATTTTACTCAGGAGTAAATTATTTCCAATATGAACTCAGCATTTATCACACTAATTACCCCATTATTCACATCCCTGTTCTAGAATGAGCCAACACGCGTGCATTTTTAAAATACAGATTTACAGAACTTCATCTCATAAATCTCTTTGTGAAAAACCCACCAGGTGTTTCAGTAGGAAAGCCTCAAGCTCTTAGTTATTTCCAGTTCCGGGGCACTAAAGAGAAATAAGCTGAAGAGTTAAATCTCTCCTTGGCGAGCTCCCAACGGTCAAAACACCAGACAGTCCAGAAGTTGAAAATGAGCCCTACCTGGAAGACAGTCTGAAGGAGACCCCAACAAGTTGGTTAGGACCTGATGTGTGGGTCCAGTTTTTAACAGCATGGGAGTTACTTCAGCTATTAGTAGCTTTTAGAAACACAGAGATTGAATTTTTATGAAGGAGTTTTGAAGTGACAACATCAAAGAATAAGATCCCCAAATGTTTTGGCTGATACAAGAAACAGATGACTGCCTGCAAAAAAATAATCACGGTGGAAGCATGGATCACTTTAATCCTTTAGGAAGTTAATTTGGTAATATTAGTACAATTAAAACTACAATTATGATAACAGCACTACTTTTGAGAAATCTGCCCCATTAAAATCAAAACCAGCATGCATAAACGCCCGTGCATAGAGGACCAATGCTCGCTCAGGACCTGTTCGGTGCTGTCGTTAGGCTCACTAAGACCTTGCTCTCATGGCATGTACCTCCTTCTAACAGAGGAATGTGGACAATAAATATACAAAAAATGTCAGGCAAGGTAAACACTATGTCAGTAATGCAACTGTGTGTGTCATTAGGATAAGGTGGGACAAGAACAGGCCTCACGCGTGTTGGAGAGATGGTGCAATAGCCACTGTGCTATCAGAGGATTGGAGTTTGGATGCCAATGCCAACATCAAGAAACTCATAAATACCTGCAACTCTAGCTCCAGGGAAAGCCAATGCCTCCTTTGGCCTTGGTGATGAAATACACACTACACACAAACACATACACACAAACCCTTACACACACACACACACACACACACACACACACACACACACACACGCACGCGCACGCACACACACCCTCTTTAAAAATGGGGCCCTCTAGCCAGGTATAGTGTCTCACACCTGTAATCTCAGCACTTGAGAGACTGAGGCCAGAGGACTGTGTGAATATAAGGCTAGCCTGAGCCACACCGAGAGCTGATCTTAAAACCAAATAAATGATGGTCCTCCAGGTACCAATTGCCTTTCAGCCTGAGAGTCCCAATAAAAATCCAACCTTGCAAGTACTTCAAGATGGTCATCACATGTACAAATATGAGGACAAGCTGATTTTTACCAGCAAAGGGATGCTTGGATTAGTCATGTGTGGTCAGAGAAGCACCTCGCCTTCCACCTCACTTGACATAGGATATCTTCCTTAGCACATAGGTATGCCAAACTAGCTGACCCTTGAGCTTTCTGCGATTCCTGTCTTTGTCTTCTACCTATCCATGTGAGCACTGAAATCACAGGTATTCTCCTGTGCCTGGCTTTGTGTGGTTGTTGGATATTTGAACTAGGTTTTACCACTTGGACAGTACCCTCTGAACCTTCTCCCTGAACCCCAAGGTTTAACATCTTCTGATGTTTTAGGTCTTTCTTGTCTGAGCTTATGGAAGACTTAATCTTCTTGCTTTTGATGTTAAAGGCCTAATACCATCTTGGATTTACACTTTCCCTGCTGCTTTATATCTTGCCATCAAACCTGACGACATATTTTCCAGTGACTTTTGAAAGTATCTGGAATTCCAACACCGCTCATAACACTCACTTCCGTCTCCCTACTGCATCGTCTCCCTTTGGGGCTTTCCCGGGGCCTTCTGTCTGGGATGCTTGTTTCAGCACTCAGTCCGCTCTCAGCCAGAAAGATCTTGGTAGATGGCAATAAGGCTGTGAGACACTGTAGATGAAAGCACAGTCTCAGAGACAGCTCAGTGGTTAAGAGTCTGCAGAGTCTGCACCGCTCTTCCAGCCCACCTGACCGCAGTTCTTGGCACTCACAGTATGTGGGTCACAAGTGATGGCTGCTTCGGCTCCAGGGAATCCAATACCTCTGTGAGCATGTACACACACACACACACACACACACACACACACAGACACACACACACACGAGAGGGGGGGAGAGACTAAAATAATAAAGCCTGAAAGAATACAGTCTTTGTAAATGAAATTCAAAGCCCTTCAGTCACCTCTCCTGCTGCTATCCCCATCTCACCCCATCTGACTCTCATCCCGCACTGCCTGGCTCTGGCATCACTGGGAAACCTACTCTTCCCAGAGCACAGGAAGCCACTGAGGCTTCGTGGTTGTATCATCAACTCTCCCCAGTCTCCAGGTGTATTTAATTCCTCACACCCTCCCTGGCGGGATTAACACATAGCCTGCTGCCCCCTTTCCTTGGCTTACTTCTCTCCTTCTTCTAAGCATCTCAGCCAGTCCTGTTGTCTGTTTTCTGTCTTCCCGGTGGCACATAAAACAGCACCATCAAGTTTGGCACCTTGGCATGCTGAGCTTAACCTCAGAAGCTGTGACCTTTTCCCCTGCCCCAATTTCCCCCCTGTCACTCTACTTCAAATCAGAATTCCTCCTTTCAGGGGCCAAGTCATAAACACTAGAGCTGGGACACATCACTTCTTCATCTTTCCGTATACGAGTTGACACGAAGTGATCCTCAGATGCTGTCTGTAGTTATAGGAGTATCTGCCATGATTCTCAATAGAATCTCTGCCTCATCAATCCAGTATAAACTCTCACAAGGTCAACGGCCCCCCTAGTTTCAATGATGTTGTTAAGTAAAATATCCTAGCAACTGGGGGGAGGGCTTAATTTTAGCTCCTGAGTCCTAATTATAGCTCATTATTGTGAACACAAATAGAAGAAGCCACAGCAAACGGAGCTTGAGGTAGCTGGTCACATCACATCCACAGTGAAGAGGAGAGAGATATGAATCATGTGCACACTTAGTGCTCAGCTAGCTCTCTCACCTCTGACACAGTCCAGGACCCCAAACCCAGAGAACGGGGCCACATACTCTTAATCTGAGTCTGCCCACATCAATGAAGGCCATCAAAAACAATCTCTTGTATACGTGCCTTCCTGATCTAGACAATCCCTTATTGAGACTCTCTTGCCAGGACATTCTGGATTGTCTCAAACTGACAAGTAAAACACATAATCACAAACACACATCAAACCAAATGATCAGTTTTGCTTGATGTTTTCAGCTGCGTTCTGAATCCTAAGATGGGTTCCTGACTCGCGGCAGACACTCCACAGTTACTTGCCAAATCCATGAATAAACATTTTAGTTCAATGTGGTGTGTGTGTGTGTGTGTGTGTGCATGTGATCATATGCACATGGACACGTATGCACGTATGCATGTGTATCTGTCTGTCTGTGCAAATACACACATGTAAACAGACATGAGGGATATAGTCAGATTACCTCAAAGGATTGATGCAAGAAAATAGAGCCAGAGGCACTGAGGCATCTATTCAGCTTTTTGTGTGTGTGTGTGTTTCTGAATTGATGGGATTCTTATTCTCTGACTTACATTTATGACTTTTTGGAAAAACATTATAACTCAATTTTATATTTATTATTAATGTTAACAAGAAAATGTACTTAAAGTGTTCAGGGCCAAAGATTAATTTATTTCCCCTTCTTATCATTACTGTCAGCGTTTTAGTGGGAAACATAAATACTCAGAAGGTCGAAGCTGTTTATACCAGGAAAAATAATTTAGAAATTTCCATGGGTTCCGAGCTTGCCAAATCCAGAAGCTAGCCAGACTTCCCGGGTTTGAGCATAGCCACAGACGATACATTGAGCTTGGGGTGCAGCGTGCCTCATCCAGAGATGCTGGATTCTGCTGTGATAGAACACTACAAGCAGTCTGAAGAAGGAGCCCAACAGTGGGAGTGGGATAAGAATGGGCAATAGAGGATGAATGTGACCACAGTGCATTCTATACCTGTACGAAATTGTCAAAAACGAACCTGAAGAAAAATGTTACAACTCAGAGGGAATTTATCCTCTGTTTATAGATTAGGAAAGTGAATAAAAAAGAGTTGAAAAGCTGGGACTCCCCAGCCCTATCTACAAATGAAAGTGGATGCAGAAACAGAAGACCCAGAGACCAGCACAGAGCCTTCCCCCAAAGGAGTTTCTGAGAGCTAAGGGGAAATTGCTTGGACTCCCAGAAGAAGTACGTCTGTGAGCCTATGTGTGGGCAGGCTGGAGAGCAGAGCCATTTATTAATGTTTGAATAAAGTTAAAGGAATGTTTCAAAGAAATGAGACAAGGTAACTGTCTTAAATTACTTCAAAGAAGCAAGCTGACGTTTTCTGATGCTCCAGAGGCCATCAGTAGAATTAATGGAGGGAAAATTTATGCAGACAATTTGAGATTAGTAAAGCAGAATATCTGGAAGTATGCTTGTCCAGTGGTGAGATTGACTGCCAAGCATAACGACAAAGGAAGAGTTCACAACAGAGGAAGCACATGGAAACCAGTCATGAGCAATCCCTACATGTATACAAAATTGTATAAGGAGGTCAACCTGGTTCTGCATGCCAGGACAGAGGATATGTCTATAAGAACCCCCATAATTCACAAGCCAAGGAGTTAGTGTACTGGGGTGTGTGTTGTAAGCAACAGAAACTTTATTTTGACTATGTTTATGCAACAGAAAGATGAAATTTAGATCCTAGCTCCAAGTGGTTGTGACCCAATTCATGAGTTTATATCTCCTCTCTTGAAGCAGTCTCCTCCTCCTCCTTCTCTTCTTCCTCCTCCTCTCCCTCCTTCTTCTCCTCTTAATTCTCACCTTTCTCCTGCTCTCCTCCTCTTTCTCTTCTTCTTCCTCCTTCTCTCTTCCTCCTTCTCCTCTCCATTCTCCTCCCCTGCTCTTCTTCCTTCTTTTCCTCCTCCTTCTCTTCTTCCTCTCATCCTTCTCTCCTTCCTCCTTCTCTTGTTCCTTTTCCTCCCTCTTCCTTCTCCTCCTCTTCCTCTTCCTCATTCTCCTCCTCCTTCTTCTCCCATTAAGTTGTGAAGCAGAAGCAGTCCCCATGCCAGCAAAGGCTCTCAGCATCTCAGCAGTCCTAGATAATAGCACATTCCTGTCTTTGTGCATTTAAATGGAAAGGTCCTCTTTCTCAAGGACTCAAGTAAAGGCTCACAAGAAAATGTCTGGTTATGCATCCATGCCTGACATACCTTCTACATCCACACAGCTGGGACACAATAATGGACCATCCCGGGTCATGATCTATGCCTGTCAGGTTCAAGACATAAGGCTGTGAGTGACCACTCTACCAGGTAAGGAGAGGGAGAGCCTTTCCCTAAAGGAAAAATAGGGGAAACACAGAAAAGATACAGACAGCTCTGGGCTTCTGAGAAGAGCACACAGAGCAAAGAGGTTGACTGCTGTATTGAGTCAATAGCTCAGCTGGGGTCACGGGGGCAAAGGTATCGGTTGTCTCCTTCCAGCTCACACCAAGAAGCCACCAAGTACCCTGCATGCTTTGGCTTAGAGAGTGCTTCCCGGAATTACAGAAGGAGATCGTGCTGTTCCTCCACCGCTTGACAACAGGATGGTATGAAGATTAGGAGATGTGCGCTGTCACTGAGTGTCTAACAGATGGGAATTGCTTCTTCTTGAAATAGCTACTGATGTGGGACTGTTAAGATTAGCAAGGGCAATGGGTTTCCATTTGTAGGAATGTGTATTATGCTAATCAACCAAGCAGAAGGGACCGTTAGTCATCCTTTCCTTGTTTAGAGGAGAGGCAGAGCTTTGCAGATGAAAGGGAACCGTGTATGTGCTGGACGTGGGGTGTGTGTGTGTGTGTGTGTGTGTGTGTGTGTGTGTAGGATATCTGTGTTTGTGTGCACATGCACACATAGGATGTGTGTATCCATATGTGCATGTGTGTGTGCACATGCAGGATGTGTATGTGTTTCCATATTCTCGTGCCCATCCTTCTCTTGTACATGCGAGTTTTAGACTAAATATAAATGTACAAATGTGGTATTTCTGGAAAAAAAAAGGCAACAGGATGTATAATGTGTACCAGGAAAGTTTGGGAACCACGTGGCCTCAGTTCAAAGCTCAGCCCCATGCTTGTCTATAACTCTACATAAAGTAGTGCTTAGCAACAGCAGATGCTCACGGCCGAGCCAAATAAGTTAACGCTAGTGAATGGATGAAACACACAGAGACAGTGTGTGGAAAATCCCAGTTCTTTTGTGGTTTTGTGGAAATCACTCATCCATCCAAGTGTGCGATCTTCACAGAAGTGAAGACGCTATAGACCCTGGCATGACAGGACAGACTCTGTGAAGGTTCAGCCCTTGCTTTTCTGCTGTGCTTCTGTTAGTAGGAAGCCAAAACAACATGCTGGGTCTTAGAATAACAAGAGAAAAATAACACACAATATGTTAACAAACAAGGAAGTCAAACAGGGAATGAACCAATCAAACTAAAAATCCTAAATATTCAATGGCTTTAAAAAGACAAGAGAATAAAAATCTAACCATGAAGCTACCACTTCATTACTTGAAAGGAATTCTGTCCTTATCAAGTAGTGCCTGGGACAGAGATGGTTAAAACTATACAAAGTAAGAGGTAGGAAGAAAAGGTAAATGAATTGTATGATGTTGCTTACTAAGGGAAATACGTCATTCATTAGTGACTGAGTTGAAGGAATTGAGATGCCCCTATTCTCAGCCCAGAGAAATCATTAGAAATGGAAGATGAGAGTCCCAGAAGTTGGATTTCTGTATATGTGACTGGATGTGTGTCAAATTTGCTTCCCATAAAGATGCCTTGCAGGATGTGAATGGAAGCATCCCTTTGGAACCCCATCTGTCACTCTATAAATCGGTTTCAGAGGAAGTAACGTGGAGGCTGCAAATGGGATGTAAGTGACACAGGTGGGCTACATGGTGGAAGAAAAAGACTTGGAAACTGAAGCTCAGGTTGAAAAAAACCAAACAGTCTTTTAAGAGAAGAACTGGGTGAGAAACTTAGCAGAAATATTAGCCCACAGCCAAATTATCCTTCAATAAAAGGTGTGTTTCAGAGATTTCCAGGAGGTGTTGGTTATTTCAGTGGCTGTTGATGCTCCATAGCTCTCTTACTGATACTTAATATAGTTTAACTGTGAGAGTCAGGAAACGGGGGAGCAGAGAGAAGAACGAAAGAACCAAAGATGGGTGTGGACCACACAGAGATATCCTGGGGCGCTGGCAGACTGAGTGATGGGAATCCTTATTCCACTAAGATAGCTTGCCTCCATGTGAACTTAGAGGAACCAGAAAAAATAAAGGAGGAAGGACATTTAGGAGATATGAATTCAGTCCAGTGTCTGTCACATGATCCTCCACTATGACATTGCACATAACAGTTTTTCATCTTGATTAGAATATGCTGAGCATAGCTTCACAGATCAGTTCATTGCAACATGATTCAGTGTGAACTGAGGAATTTTTTAAATTATTATTTATTTAGACTTTCAGATTATTGTTTTGCTTATTTTATTTATTTGTGTACTTACTTAGTGTGTGTGTGTATCTGTGCATGTGTGTGCGCACACGCATGCCTGCACAAATGATATTGGTTCAGTCCAGAAGGGGGCGTCAGATTCCCTGGAGCAAAAGTTCTAGGCACTTGCAAACTGTTTGATGTGGAGGCTGGGAACCAAACTGGGGTACCTGTTCTTAAACTTCTGGGCAATCTCTTGCCAGCGTCTTCATTTGGACTTTTTGAGACAAAGTCTCACACTGTAACCCAGGATGATCTCAAACACGTGGCATGTTTTCTGAGTGCTAGGGTTCTATGCATGAGCTTGGAGTTCCATTTCTAGCTTAGAATACTCATTTTTAAACAGAATATACATTTATCTCTTGATAGCTTCTACAGGCTGAGCCTCACCTGATCACTTAAGGTTCTTTCCTGTGCTTGCTAAAATATATGTATTCAACTACTCAAAACTATTTATTGAACTTCTTTCACAGTACAAGATCCTTTTCTGAAGTCCGTATGAGGAGTTGCTCTAGTGGGTCTGTAATGCCAGCTTCCCCGAGGCAGAGGAAGGAGGTCTGCAACAGTTCAAGGCAGCCTGGGCACCTGAGTGTGGACCTGTCTCAATGCAAAGAAGGGAAGTGCTGGGGCTGTCACTCAGTGGTGGAGGACCCACTCACCTACCATGCACTAAGACTGCAGACACAAAGAAGCCATGGAGGGGAGCAAAGCCGTGAAAAACAAACAAGTCTCTCTTCAAGCCTTTTACTGAGATAAAGGTGGTGGCTGAAGTTAGCTCACACATGGCTCTGTGTGAAGGTGGAGACCACAGGAGAATGTAAGCAAGATTCCACGCTCTCAGTGGGGAGAGGTGTTCCTGCTTCCTGGGATTATTTCAGGCAACATGGGAAACGCTGATGCAGGGAAACTCCACACCCACAGTGGGAAGAAGCTGCAAACTCTGCTGCCTCCTGCACTTCTAGCTTCTGAAGGAACAGGGAGGACTCTGAAGATACTGTCACTGCCTGCTTTCGGCTTTCACAGTGAGCATCTTATGGGTTTTAATATGATGAGCTGGTGACAGATGAACTTTAAAATGTGGCGACTTTCCTGTATGTAGGTAGACAAGAGATGGTCACTGGAAAAGGAATTCGTTTTTTTTTCTCTATAGGTGAAATGTCTCTCTCTGCCTCTCTCTGCTCTCTCCATCTCTCTCCTACACACACACACACACACACACACACACACACAGAGAGAGAGAGAGAGAGAGAGAGAGAGAGAGTACATGGTGTGAGGCGATGCTCTTTAGCACAACTCAACGACTCTCATCTTTTCTATGTGAACCACAGCCACATCTGGAAGAAAACCAAGTGGGACGGCTTCAGATGGACAGAGCTTTTTAGCAGGGGTCTTTCAACCTTGATTTATTGACTGAGTAATTGGCCTAAGACAGATTCTGATTCCAGAAGCTGGGTGGTGGTTTCCTCCAGAGGGGAAGCTGGCAGGTTGCAGGATGGGGGCTGGGAGCACACATGTGCTCTGGATGCTGCAAGCAGGCAGCCAGCCCATTAAAGGACTGTAATCTTGTGTTTTAAACATGACAACCATTATGTCTTCTATATTTTCTGTAATTATTACCTTTTTGCTCTCTGAGTATTAAGGTTCTTTTGAAAATGTCATCCTGTCTCAGCTGAACAGAGAAAAACAAGAGAGCTTGTTCCTATTCATGCATTCGAAGATTTTGCAAGGGGGTAAAGGCATTAGCTTTATAAGGTCCTGAGGAGTGGGGATCAGCAGAGCCTGCTGGGAAAGGAGGCCTCTGGGAGAAAGAACAGCCCTTTACGGGCCACCGCTCTCTGCATGACAGCTTTCTATATTCTGTTCTCTCCGGCTGAAAAAAAAACTCTGCATTTTCAAAATGTTTTCAAAATCAAACCTTTTATTATACAAAAAGTTCTACACACCATAGAAAAGTAGAAAACACACCTAAATGCAAAGTAGAGGGTCCAAAACAGCCACAGTACTGGCACCCAAACTGGTACCATTCTGACGTTTTCTTCCTCATTTCACGACTGTATAAATGCATATGAGTGTGTGTGCGCGCACGCACGTGTGTGACACAAAAGCAGAGTTAAACTAATTTTGGTAATCCGAACTCTTTCTCTACTGTTTGCACATTTTATTTCTGCAGCAGACATTTTGAGTGGTGGCACAGCCTTTCACGGTGCGGTTAGTCACCTCGCGATTGCTGAGCACTTAACTCTGTTCCATTTTTATACATCTAATGACATTATGAGAACTGTATTTTATCTTCATTAGAGATAAGGGAGAGCAGGGAGGGGCAGCTCCAGAACCCGAATCCTTTCTATTTATATGCGCTTTCTGTTCCCGCTTTGAGTCTTCAGTGTCCCAGGACAAGTTTTTCCTACAAACAGTCAATTGCAGGACCGAGGAAGTGACTGTGTGTGTGAAGCTCCTGTTACACAAGCCCGAGGACCTGAGTTTCATATCCAGATGGGCAAAGCAATGCACACCCGAAAGCCCAGACCTGAAGACAGGAGACAGGAGGATGCCTGGGACTCAGTGGCCAACCAAGCTAGGCCATTCATCAATAATGGCCAGGTTCAGTGAGAGATGCCAACTCAGACCCTCGTGATTGGATGGCAAGTTCATTGCATACTGAGCCGTTTCACTGATTGTTAATTTTCCCAGGCAAGCTGTGAGTTGATACACCCAGCTAAGGAGCCAGACTTTGCCAATCGATTGTATGGCAAGTTTATCACACATTGAGCCATCTCCGTGATTGTTAGTTTTCCCAGGAAGGCTATGGGTTGGCATACCCAGCTAAGGAGCCAGGCTTTGCCAACCAATTGTATGTATGGCAAGTTCATCACACATTGAAGCATCTCCGTGATTGTTAGTTTTCCTATGTCAGAAGACTCAGAACACTTGAAGCTTCAGCCCAAGGATACCTGAGTCCCTCTTCTGGATTCCACCAGCACTGTGCTCACCTACACATACTTCCTACCACACACACACACACACACACACACACTCTCACACACAGAGAGAGAGACACACACACACAATTAAAACATAAAAATTAATAAAAACCACAATTGAAATACCCAATAATACTTCCTACTATCTTGGCCATGAAACTAGAAAACACTGAACACTTTCAACAACCTTTATAAAAATCAAGAATAATAGAAGTCACAGGCTACAGTGCATATCTTCAGTCTCATGTGTGATCATGGGCAGGGCTAGAGATCACACACGAGACGTCTGCCTCAGTACATGGATTAGACATACTATACGTGACACTGATTCTGTTTGTATTTATTTTCCTTTGACAGTTGCACACAGGTATGCAATGCATTTTAGCCATTTTCAACCATTATTCCCCTCTTCCTCTGACTTCTTCCCAACAACCCCCTCCACATTCTTGCCTTTGTGTGTATGTGTCTGTCCCTCTTGGTTTAATTGACATTGCTTTCCTGAGCATGAATAGAAATCTACTTACTAATTTTCGGGAAGTTATCATTGACTACACCACTGAAGAAAGTGAAACCTCTTCCCCTGCTGGCGTTAAGGGCCAATATTTCCTCATGGAGGAACGGGTGCTTGAGAGCCCCTCCCTCTTCTAGGATGGTATGCTGATGGACCCACTCTCATGCAGGTACGGCTTCCATGAGCTCATGAAAGCAACAGTCACGCCATGCTGGAAATTCATCTTTTTGAAACTTTCACCCCATCCTTGGGCTTTTCTATTCTTTCAGCCCCCTTTTCCAAAATTATCCCTGAACCTTGAGGGTGTGATGGAGTGAGAATGAGCACTCCATGGGTCCTTATTCTTAGGACTATCTTTATTAACGACTTCCCACTGTAATAAGAAGTTCTGACACAGGCTGGGAGCAGGACTCATTTGTCCTCATTCTTTTTCCCTGACACGGTGTTTATCTTTATCAGCAAGGTGTGTTTCTGAGAGGCAGGCTTTATTCTTAATGAAAGGAGAGAAGGTTTCTTTGAAAGTAGGCAGTACTCACCGAATGGTTCATGAGCGTTTTCTAACCGCCTCACAAGGGAAGAGCACTTGTCATTGGGTCAGCAAAGAAAAGAAGGGACATAGAATGTAGCAGGGGAGTCTAGAAACCTAAGTCACTCATAGCAATTGCTTGCCTTGTTCTTTACTCATTGGTGATGGTTTGAACAAGAATGACCCCCATAGTCTCATTGACTGGAATGCTTGGTCACCAGGTCACCAAGGAGTGGCACTATTTAAAAGGATTAGAAGGTGTGGGCTTGTTGGAGGAAGTGTGTCACCACTGGTTGGCTTTGAAGTTTCAAGTGTCCACACTGGTCCCAGGGTCTTTCTCTTCCCATTGCCTGTGGGTCCAGATAGAGAACTCTCTCAGCTACTCCTCAACACCATGTCTTTTTACATGCTGCCATGCTTCCTGCCATGAGAGCAATGAATTCGGTGTCTGAATCTATAAACCAGTCCCAATTAAATGCTTTCCTTTGTAAGAATTGCTGTGGTCATGGTGTCTCTTCACAGCAAGAAAACACTGACGAAGACAACAATCAAAGGTCACTTTTGCACAATGTACTAGACACAGTTTACACATTCTAGTGGCCCTAATCCTGCCAGCCTGCTGGAATTCAGTCTTCATAGATGCTGTGCAGGGAATGGCTTTGCTTCCGCTGAGCCTGCCAGAATTGACAGAAGGGAGGCACAGCCTAGAACCATGATGAAGTTTAGAGTCTAAAAGAGCTGCCCTTTGTCAATGAGAGACAGAAAGCCAATAGGGAGGCAACAGATACATTTTGTATGCTTGCTCCATATCTCAGATTGTTCTGAGGCTCTGGGCCATGTTTTGTCCTTGCGCTATGTTAGAAAGAGGAATATTCCTCATAATCTCAGGCACTTGAATATTTGCCTCCCTTCCCCAGTTGGAGGGTCTCTTTGGAAAGACCAAACAGGAAGGTTTGTTGGCCAAAGGGAGAGGTGCGTCACTTGAGGCAGGCTTTGAACCTGAACATTTAAAGACTAGTGTTATATTTAGTTCACTTTCTCTGTCTACATCCTTGTGGCTAAAGATGTGAGCTCTTACCTTGCTTTTTCCAGCAGCCATGTTTGTCTCCATGCCTGCTGTTTCTCTATGATAGGCTCTCCCCTGACCCATGAGCTTCAGGGCAATCTGTTGTCCCTGCTTCCATCCTCCCATGAGTGTAAAAGCATTACTGGTGTTTACTGCTGCATCCAGAGTTATGTAAGTTCTGATGATCCAAACCCAGGGCTTCACACTTGCAACTCCCTGGCAACCCAGATACTTCATTTTAATTGTCGAAGATAGAATCTCACTCTTGGACGTAAAATTATTACACAAGGGGGCACCACTAGACCCCACCAATTGCCTCCCTGAAGGTCTAGCAAATCAGCTTTTAAATATGATGTCCTGCCCAACTCTTCCGCATTAAAGAGGAAGTTCATAGGCTCCCCACTCGTTCTTGTTCTATGTCGGGAAAGGGCTCAGAGCTTCAGTCTGCTCAATTGAGAAAAAAATAAAGAAAAAGAAAAAAATTGGAGTTGGAAGCCTGTGAGGTCTCTTCTGACTTCAGTTTGCCATCTGTCCCAGGTTCTCCCTGTCCTCTGTTCCCTTCCGTATATACCACTCCATTGTCACTCAGAAAGTCTCCATCTGGGACTGGAGAAACAGGGAATTGGTTCTGAGGTCAGACTGCTTTAGGATTGGAAAACAATGAAAGAACTCTGGATTTTACAGCTAAAATGCTATCAGGGTTCAAACACCAATATTGGAAGCTCCTGGTAAGATACACGGGGAGGACTTGCTGCAAAGGGATGAGATAGCCCAGCCACCTAAACTGGACAAAAGATGGGGTTCTTGGTCAAACAATAAAGCCAGTCTCTTCATAGGCCCTGGCCCACTCCCATAGAACATGCCTTCCCCAGGAGAACATACAAAGACCCTTGCCCTTTCCCCTAGTGATGCTTACCATGTGAATAAGGGGCTAACATGGCTTGAGCTACTGATGGTCATGGGGAAGCTAAGCTGAGATGACTAGCACAGGGGACATACCCTTACTCTCTCTTCCACCCAGCTCCTCCTTTCTGTCCCAAGGCCCTTGGGACCTTTCTTGCTCCGTGCCCCTCCCCTGATCCCAATGTCTACGGAGATTCTTTCTGACACTTTCCTGCCTTGGGTGGCTTTATTGTCTGCACTCCTTCCCAGTGCAGCAGCATCAATTAGCAGCTGTGGGGAAAAGCAGTTAAACCACTGCCAATCAGTGCCTTGTGGTGTTTCCATGGTGTTAAAATGCCCTTAATGGATTCCCAAGCTTTCCCCACATGCTTCCTCCAGGATATACACCCAAGCATGTGGCTTATCACACACCAAGAAGAAAAGTGAGAGAAGAAATGTCTCTCTCTGCCTAACAATTAAAGACCTCTACCAAGAACTTGGAAGGAAACGGATGCATTGCTCCTATGGCTTGGCTTCCCAGTGACATTTTAAATGGTCACAATTACGACAATAGTAAGGTTTCTGTGCCCTGCTGCGAGACAATCCTGCCTTTGAGAGCTCACACCTGCCTTCCCTCCCACCAGCCTTGAGGAACTGTTCTCAACAACAAATTCTCCTCCAGGAAGTTAGAGTGCACACAGGCGGTGCTGCTAGAAAATGAGGAAACATCTCCCAGGTGGGGAAACTCAGAGGCAGAGGCCCTGCACCTGATCCTCTCTATCACATGAGTCACCAGGACACAGGAGACTGTCACCCAGCACAAGGCCACACAGTGGCAGCACACTGAAGACAGACTCCACCATCTCTACCGCTTCCTCACCTACCCCTTCCCCAACTCTCGTCGACAGGGCAGAACTCATTGTTCAGGAAATACCTGGACAGGAATGTGTGGAGTGACTGTCCCCAGTTTCTCATTCGGGCTGACGTTCATTCGCGTCAGGTTTCCATGGATCTTATGCTCACGAAAAAGCAGCTGTTTGTTTC
The DNA here is from genome assembly GCF_903992535.2 of Arvicola amphibius. Lineage (NCBI taxonomy): Eukaryota > Metazoa > Chordata > Mammalia > Rodentia > Cricetidae > Arvicola > Arvicola amphibius. The sequence continues at coordinate 64,181,111 of NC_052050.1, read as the reverse complement.
TCCCAAGTTGAGTTCTCCTCATCTTTTCCTCGCTGTGTATTTTAAGCACCATCAATTCTCTAATCTGTATTTTCCATCAGCTGTGTATTTTCCTCCATCTGTCCTAGGTAGAAGCACCATGATGTCAAACATGTCTTACCTGGAAAGGTCTGTGCTGCTGGTTGTTTAGGTGACTTTGCAGTCTAACACAGAGCTATACACTGCGATTCATTTCGTTCAATAGTGTGTTACAAGGCTGTCAGGATATGACGAAGGAAGAGGTGGCAGGCTAGAGTTGTGGGTATGGACACATACACATGAATGCCCACAGGGACCAGAAGAGGGTAGCTGGTCTCCTGGGGCTGGAGCTCCAGGATTTGGTAAACGGCCCTCTATGTATGCTAGAAACTGCATTCAGGCCATCTACAAAGGCAACATATGCTCTTAACTGCTGAGCCATCTCTCCAGCTCTGTAGAGTGGGTTTTTTTAATACTAAAACAATAATCAAAATATTGACATAATCTAGCACAAAACATCAGTAATCCACACACATGCACACTAGGTTTTAACATGGTGTTTCCATGATGTTTTTAGTTACCCATGATATTATTCTACATAAATAATTCCTGTCTAAATTTATAATCTACAAAGTTTAATTATCCTATCTTTCATTCACCTATTTAATTAATTCTTCCAGTTATCATTTATTGAACAGTATCGATGACGATCCTTAACCACATTAGCTTACTTCCAAAAGTGTTCATGTCTTTAGTTAGACCAGGGAAGGAATAATTCTTTTAAAAATGTCTGAATGGTTCAGTTGGTAAAACAAGTGTCTCAAGATCATGAGCCACAGAGCCTACGTTTTTAATAAAAAAAAAAAAAAAAAAAAACGGACTTGGTGACAGGGTGACATGTGGCTACTTGGGAGACAGAGAGTGTGGAGTGCCTGAGCTTTGCTGGCCAACTAGCATAGTCTACTTGATGAACTCCAACCAAGCTAGTAAGAGGTCTTGCCTAGCAAACAAGACATGAGGTTAGGGAGCTGACTCAGTGGGTAAAGGGTCCTCAGAGCAAGAATGAGGTCAGGTCCTCATCACCTGTATACAAATGCTAGGCATGGGAGTGTATTTCTGTAATCCCAGGTCTGGGAGTCAGAGATGGGGGAATGCAGAGAAAGTTGAATAAACCCAGCCAGCCAGGCTAGCAGAGTGTGTGATCCAGGCTAACAGAGCAGGTGATCCAGGCTAGCAGAGCAGGTGAGTCAGGCTAGAAGAGGAGGTGAGCCAGGCTAGAAGAGGAGGTGAGCCAGGCTAGAAGAGGAGGTGAGCCAGGCTAGTGGAAAGGTGAGCTTCAGGTTCAGGGAAAAGACCTGTCTCTAATAACAATAATAAGGAGGAGGAGGACAAGCTAGGGGAATAGAAGAAGACACCTAAATATTGACCTCTGGCCTCTGCAGATGAACTCAAAGGCGCACATACCTGCCAGCCTGCTTGAGTACATGTGTATACACACACACACACACACACACACACACACACACACACACACACAGTGTTGCTGTTACATAAGTGACAACAGCCGAGGGTGTTCTCTGACCTCCACATGTGTGAATGCACACACATACACTAAAACAATTTAAAGTCACTAGGGAAGAAAAAAAATCAACTGGACAGCCGTCTAGTTTTCACGTTAATGTTTCATATATGAATAAGCCAACATGGAGACTCAGTAAAGTGCTTGACCCGAAAGCATGAGAACTTGAGTTTGAACAAGAAAAGCCCACACATAAAGCTGGATGGACCACTGCTGGCAAAACAGACTCCCGAGGACCCCAGATGGTCACTAGCCAGGGAGCCCTATATAAGCACTAAACTCTGGGTTCAACGAGAGTCCCTGTTTGATAAAGCAAACGGGACGGCGATACAAGAAAATGCCAAACATCAGCCTCTGGCCTTCACATGGGTGCATGTACCCCAACACATGCACATGTGCACACAAACAAGCAAAGAAAAAAAAAACTAAGCCAACATAAATCAACCAATCAGTCTAGGCTGTCTGGAAACTGAGTTCAGGGACAGGCCCATCTCTGCCTCCCTAGCACTGGGATTCCACACAGGAACCACCACACCTGGCTTTACTTTTCACGTTAGTTCTGGGGGATCACACTTATATCCCTATGCTGGCAAGGCAAGTACTTTATCAGTGAAGATGATAACCAATGTCCATCATCATTTGTACATATGAAACTAACCCTAAACCAAATATATACATTGTGAACCAGGATCAAGGGACACATAGCACAAACCCATTTCAATCAAGCTAGCAGGAAGTGCACAATTACCTGGAGTTTCTCTGGGGATAATCAAACTTAGATGGAATGATTGCCCACCAGGCTTGTGTATGGATTAGTTGTTCTTAAGAAAATTTAAGTCTCTGATGACTTTAGGAAGCTAATGAAATATGTTGATCCTTCCTTTTTTAAAAAAAAAACTGGCTATATAGTGTTTGGAGTAAAAGATATGATAAGCACAACTTTGTTGTTTGAAAATTCCACTCCCTAATCCTATATTAGGCACATCTATCTACTCGGGGAAGATGCCTGGGTTTCACCCCTTAGGTGCCTGTGGGTGTAAGGGTTTATTTTCACTGTGACACACTACCTATCAGATGTGTCTCAATTTCCTCCACATCCAAATTAAGGCTACTAGAATTCAGATGTGTTTACCAATCAATACAGACATTGAAAGCAGTGCGTATTTTGTTTGCTCTCTGAAGAGCTTTTATTCGGTCAATAGTGATCCTCTCGTAATCAATAGCATCTGGGAAGTAAAATACAGAAGAGCAGGCACCGGATGTTTGTGGCGGTGCTAACATTAAAAGCATAAGCAAGGTGTCTACCTTCAAAGGCTGGGGTCTTCACCAAGATTTATGCAACAGGCTAGTTCCTAACCACGCAGGACCAGGAAGCAGCCCTATACATGTCTCGGACCTGTGACGGAATCCCTCAGAGGACAGGGAGACAGGGAAAAAGAAGAAAGCCGATCGAGTGGCTGGCGGTGCAACAGTCTAGAATGTTCTGAAATATTGAAATGGTGTGGTTTTGTGGTTGAGGTGGATTGGTATTTCAGTCTTCCAGGGGCTTATTTTAGGTGTTATAGGAGAGATGATCAAAGCACCAAATATAAAAATGGTTGCATGGTGGAGGGTGGCAAGAAACAGTTTTGGGTTCTATAGTACAACTAAAATTTGTTCTCCATAAAGGCCATCCCTTGTATCTTTGATGGCTTATTTCTTTAAGACAGGACTTCACTATGTATCCCTGACTGACTTGGAAATTACCATGTATACTAGACTGTAGTGAGGGGCTGCAGGCAGGGCTGCTTTTCGTCCTGCCCGGCTCCCGCATGGTTAGCTTTACACCCGAAATAACATCACACAAATTGTATTCTTTTAAATACTGCCTGGCCCATTATTTTCAGCCTCTTACTCACATCTTGATTAACCCATATCTAATAATCTGTGTAGCACCACGAAGTGGTGTCTTACCGGGAAGTTTCTAGCTTACGTCCATCTTGGGCTGGAGCTTCATCGTGTCTCTCTCCCTGAGGAGAGGCACGGTGGTCCGCCTAACTTAGGAGAGGCGTAGCATCTGACTGAACCGTCTACCTCACTTCCTTCTTCCTGTTCTGTCTACTCCGCCCACCTAAGGGCTGGCCAATCAAATGGGCCAGGCAGTTTCTTTATTAGCCAATGGGAGGCCTCCATCACTAGACTAGCTTCCAACCTCCAAACAGAGGTTTCCTTGCCTGCTGGGATTAAAGGCATGCACCACTACACCTAGCTCCTGTTATTTTAAGCTTTTTTTTTTTAACATTTATTTATTTTGTGTTTCCTGAACACCTAGGGGAGAGAGGAATATATATGTCATAACATGGGAACGGATCCCAGAGGACAACACGTGGGAGTCGATTCTCTCATTCTGTCACGCAAGTCTCAGGATCAAATTCAGATCCTCAGGCTTGGCAACAAGAGCCTTGGCCTGCTGAGCCGTCTCACCAGCTATGCCCCTGGTTTTGAACTTCAGTGAATGATTTAGTCATGGGTATGTGAAGAAGGTGTGGGCTTGCTGGGTGAGGAAAACAAGGCCGTATTCTAAGGACCCTAAATGTGAAAATCATGGTCCTTTGTTGGGGCACACTTGCCTCCCTGGAACGCTATATTTGACTGAGTATCACATTCGGGACTTATTGACTCTCAGTCAAATCTTCATCCCGAACAAACAAACAACAACAAAGATAACAAAAATAACAGGAAGAAAAACCAGGGACAACTGAATTAAAAATTAAAGACAAAGTTTGGGCTCAACTCATTGCTGCCACTAAGAACACCTACATGTCCCCAATAATTAGATTTTTTTAATAGTATCTATTGCTTCTCCGTGTGTGCGGTATATATTCATGCTCATGTGGGTAGGTGTGAAAATGGCACGTGTGTGCACATGCATGTATGCGTGAATGTGGAGGCTAGAAGTCAGCAGTGGGATGCCTTCCCCAGTTTTTCTCCACCTTTTTTTTTTTTTTGAGATTGGGTCTCTCACTGAACCAGAAGTTCAAGTCTGCTCCACTAACTGACTAGCAACTTCTAAAGGTTCTCCTGACTCCGTCCCTGAGTTACAGACCAACTACTGGGCCTGGCTCTTACACAGGTGTTAGGGATTCGAACTCTGGTCCTTGTGACTGTGCAGCAGGCACATTGCCAGTTGAGCTGTCTCCACAGTCCCACTTCTTTCTCATCTCTGGACCATAATCCCCAGAACTCTAAAGCCCATACTACTATCTTACATGACCTCTCACAACTTGGCATCCTGTGTCCTTGGAAGCCACGGTGTCTGAGAGTTAAGCAAAGATGTCTTTAGGCATTAGAAGACTCAGACCTAATCATGTGCCTCTGCAGTGAGCTGGATAAGCAAACAGATTCTCAAAGGAGCCCAGAGATACCCGGGAGAGAGCAGGCTCACCTGATGTTAGTAACACTGTCAAAGGAAACATGGTTCATTAAGGACCTCTAAGCCTGAAGGCAGGAAGTCCATGTGTACTTTGGTTTATAGCTTGGCCCTTAGTGTCTCTTCCGTGTGTTCTACAATCCCCAAATAACTATGAACCACTGAACCAAATGTGGAAAAATGAACTGGCCAAGTGAAAAAGGAGAGGTGGACACACAGAGAGAAGAGATGCTCTCTGAGCACACATTTCAAAAGACTAAGGCAAGCAGCTTGGAATGTGAGCCACACGTTTGATAACACATCAGATGTAATGGGTCTTAGAGACCTACTATATTACACTCCTTGAATATCATTGGCCTTTGGTTCCACTGCTCTCTCAGCAAGTCAATAAATAATGCAGCTGCCCCAGGGAGCTTAGTCTGTGAGGGAGTTTGCAAAGCTCCCGGCACCTGGCTAATTAATCGCTATTTATCATTTTAGACTTCTACCATGTTAAGACATGCCAGGCATTGGAAGTAAAACTATTCCTAAGGAAACACATACATAAAACAATACACACAATATACATACATACATACATCATATTTATGCATACATACATACATATTTATGCATACATACATATACATATGTATACCCACATACACATACATAACTTAAGATAAATCTTAAATAGATACACAAAAATTAAACCAAGTGAATATTTTCAAATGAAAAAAATAAGCTGCAATAATTTATAAGTTGAAGTAAACTATCACAAAAATTATAAACTTTAGCAACCTAACTAGATACATTTGTTACCTAAAGTGTTATGAGCCTCTCCCTTCCCCAATTTTTGGCTCTCTGGTGTCTGACTGCTGTCTCAAACTCTCATGCATGACTTCATGAAATGTTAACTGTGACATGATGCACCTTCGTATGATTTAACTCAAACTCTCTAACAGTCTCTGCAGCAGAGCAGGGTACTACAGACAGGAGCAGGCCAGAGAGGCACAGAAATCATTTTTGAGCCCAGATCCGGCTGGCTTTCCTGTCCATCAGCCTCCATTAACTGCCACAGTAGTATAATGTACCCATCACTAGTGTTCTTCATGCATTACAGTGTAGGTGCAAAGGAACATCTGGATCCCCCAACTAAAACCGAGGAGAGGGGAGAAGTCCTAACTTCCACTTGACTTCCATGGCCTACAACACAAGGAACCTGAGCTCCTTCCAGCCAGGATCAACGTGAGCTCATCACTGCCCTGTTGATTGCCGGTTGCATCTGTAACACATAATTACTGATAGCGTTTGCCACCCAAATTGGGACACTTCTAAAAGAGGAAAGGGATGCCATTTATAAGTATATGGATCAAAAACATGAAAGAATAAAATGTCAGGTTAAGTAAGATATATGGCTAGCCATCAGCAAATGACCTGTCATTGGTGAAACACATAAAACCATAAATGGGGAGCTGGGGAGATGACCCAGTAAAGGGTTTGCTCACAAGCATGAGGGCCTGAGCTTGGTTGCTAGGTACCTTGCAAATATCTGGAGCACAGGCACATATCTGTAATCTTAACACTGAGGAAGCAGAGACAGATGAATCACTGGAACTCACTGGCTAGTCACCCATGCTGAATCAGAGAGACCAGGTCCCAGTGAGAAACTGTCTCAAAAGACAAGGTTGATGGCACCAGAGGAACGTTACCTGAGGTTGACCTCTGGCATCCGTGTGCACACACATAAGCCAACAGGCAAATGCGCATACCTGCGTTCACAGGCAAAAAGAATTTAATAGCAGACGAAACAATAGGTAAATGTTTTACTTCAAAATTCCAATATGTCCTTTGTGTCTTCCTGCTCTGTGACCTTTCTATGTCCTGAGTCCTCTTTCATTCCTTTTATCTGTTTCTGGGGGGGGGGGAGGAATCTAGACTAGACCTTAATTTTCCAAACACCTTCAAATTCAGAATGTCCACACTAAGAGTGTGATCTTCCACTGGTCACACACTTTCCCTTGTCTCTCCTGCTCTTGAAGATACAACCACCATTTCTCTGTCCCCAGAGCACAAGGCTTTAATGTGTGCAAACCCCCTACCGTTTATCAGCCTCTCCCATGCAGTCCATTGTCTTTCACTGTGTTGCTTCTGTCTTTTCCATTTCCTCGTGTATGACTTCCATGCCCTGGCCTCTGCCAGTTCGAATACTCTCCTCACCACCAAAGCCTCCTCGCTGGTCCCATGCTTCTAACCCCTGGCCTCTCGTAAGTCTGGCTGTGATTCTAGCCCTGTGATTCTCAAATTATGATGCAGGTGGAATCATGTAGCAACATTTTTAATGAGCATTGTGATGGATAATTTTGGTTGTCAATGTTATTGGCTCTAAAATCATCATGTAAACAAACCTCTAAGCATGTTTGAGAGAGTTGGCTTCTAGACTTGATGAAGGTAGGGAGACCAATCCAGATATGGGTGGTGCCATCCCATTGGCTGGGGTCTCCAACTGAGTAAAAGGAAAAGGGCCAGCTGAGCACAAGCATTCATCTCCACCTGTCTGCTAACTGAGGCACAATGTGACCAGCTGCCTCGTGCTCCTGACGCTGTGACTTCCCTGCTGTTATAGACTGTGGCTGCAAGCCATGAGCCACAACAAGACCTTTCTCTCGTAAGCTACTTTGAGCAGGTATTTGTCACAGCATTGAGAAAAGTTAACCGAGACAGGCAGGACTTCAAAATGAAACCAAACCTCCTCAGCTGTGGATCTTGCTAGTTTCACCCACCAACACAGTGACTTTTCTATCACTATGAGGAGACACCATGACCAAGGCAACTTATAGAAGAGAGAGATTATCTGGGGCTTATAGTTTCAAAGGCTGAATCCATTACCCTTATTGCTGTGAGCATGGCATCAGGCAGGCAGACATGAAGCTGGAGCTCATATCCATATCCTGAAGTATGAGGCAGAGAGAGAAGAGAGAGAGAGAGAGAGAGAGAGAGAGAGAGAGAGAGAGAGGGAGGGAGGGAGGGAGGGAGGGAGGGAGGGAGAGAGAGAGAGAGAGAGAGAGAGAGAGAGAGAGAGAGAGAGAGAGAGAGAGATCGCTAACTGGAAATCCGGGAAAGGCACAGCTCCTGAAGCCTTACCCCTGGTGACATACCTCCTCCAATAAAGCTACACATCCTTCTTAAATGGTTCCAAGTGGAGACCAAACTTTCAAATATATGAACCTATGGAGACCATTCTCATCCATGCCATCACATTCCCCTTCATTTCTTTTCCAGGTATCCTGAGTTACCAAACTTCTTCAATGGCTGTTCAAATGTCTATGTCTTTTCAAATGCAAGGTATTCAATTCCTACTCCCCCTCTTCAGTGTGTGTCCTATTTGTTTGTAGTGCTAACAATGTCTGTGGTGTAAATCATGTCACTATTGGCCAATTTCATGCCACCAAATGGACATCCCTGGATACAAGGTTTGGATAGACATAACAGGAATCACTGTTCCACCTATCCACTTCCAGAAACTCCAGCCATCTTGTAAGAGCCAGATTCAGTGGCTCCATCTTCCTAAGGTCCTCTGGTCACTACCTTTCACCACGACGGTGGGCCATTTGGGATGACTCACATCTCACTCCTCTCTCAGTGGACCTGTGCATAGCACACGCTTTCTCCTGCCTCAGCATCTACACAGCACATTAGCGAATGCCAAATCCCCCACCCCCCCCCCAAAAAAAAACCACTGAGGGTTTCCTTCATGATTCCTGATGGGCTGGGTTTTTCAGGTCAGTTTTATTCACACACGAGAGCTCTGCTTAAGGAGATTCCATGTTTACTGTGGTTTACTTTGATCACTTTTGGGGAAAATCTACAACCACAATGTATGTATCTGTGTTTCCTCTTCTCTGCATGAGAAGCAAGGAACCAGAAGCTACCAAGAAGCCAGAAGAATCGAATCTTCTGAATCTTTAAATCCTGCTATGCCTGTGACTCAGGGTCACAGGAACAGACAAAATATTACCTCAAAGTCAGCCCACAGGCATATTTCTGCAGCTGGGTGTACTTACTAACCTCTTGGAGCATGTTCCTTCATCCCAAGAGCCTATGTATGAAGTTAGAGAGACTAAAAAAATTACAAACCCTACCTCATTCTAGCTGTGTGTTACCCAACAAGTATCTACTCTCTGCCTCAGTTTCCACCCAAGTAAAATGCAAGCAATCATAGATAAACTTTAGAATGTAGGTCCTAATTCCACAGGATCATAGTTATGAGTCTGCGGTAAGGTAACTGAACCCCTTGGCAGTGACAGCAGTAGACACTGCTTTTCCCTATCCAGATTTAGTAGCTACAGTTCCAATAAGATGAGAGTCAATCACTTTGCGTTGAGGCCTTGACCTTCTGGTTCCCTCTTGGTGCAGGACACATCCATGAAGCAGGCTTGTGCACCCATCTTGCTGTTGGAATTCCTGGATGTGGCGCCTGTACACAAGCATCTGAAACTTCTATCTTTAGGCATGTCTCTTTGCCTTCTGGGTGCTCTGGTTGTCTAAAGGTAAGTGTTAGATCATTTTGTCCTCATGGTTATCTCTTTTCTCCTTTCACTGAGGAAGTATGAACCCTCTTAAAACTGTCCCTTAAAAACTCAGTGAAGGGACTTGGGAGATGGCAGAGGATAAAGAATTTGCTCTGCAAATGTGATGACTGGAGTTTGAATCCCCAGAACCTGTGAAAATGCTAATCAGATATGATGACATAGCTTCACTTCCAGAAATTCTGAAGGAAAGACAGGGGCATCCTTAGAGCAAACGGGATAGTTAAACTAGCTGAGTTGGCAAATTCCAGCTTTGTCAAGGGACCTGTCTCCATGAGTATGACGGAGGACAGCCAAGAAGGATATGAGATATCAACCTCTAAGCCCCACATACATCTGCACAAAAACATGTGCACCAACACACAGAAACAAGCATATATGAAGGCAAGCACCTCTCTCTCTCTCTCTCTCTCTCTCTCTCTCTCTCTCTCTCTCTCTCTCTCTCTCTCTCTCTCTCATACACACACACACACACACACACACACACACACACACACATTTATAATAAACCTAAAACAAGATAAGCAAACCTCAGTGGAGATATTGGACCCAATATTTTTGTCTCTTCTCCTCCCCTCTTCAGTGTATGCAGGAGAATCACCTTAATCCCATCAAGAGAGTTTGGACAGATAGGGAAATACGTTGTTGGATTAAATAATAGTTAGAGTAAAACAGGGGTCTGTTCTTTGGCATTGGCATGTTCTTGCCTCTGTACAATTCCTAGATAGGCCACTCACAAGTTCTCCTGCTATAGTGACAAAAGCAAAGGGCCCTCTGATATTATTTCTGATGAGAGTTTATTATCATGAACCAGAAGTGTCCTCCATCTACCACCAGCCATGCTATTGAACTGTTGTCAGAAGTAAAGAGCTTAAAACACAGCTGCTTTGGAACCGGCCTGACTTTTGGCAGACACTAAGCTGGATCGGTGCCAACAACTCTATAAGCAGAACGGTCCATTTGACTATTCCAAAACATTTCACAACTTAGCTTATCTCAGAGAGGTCACCAGGGGGTCACAGACCCAAAAGTGGTTGCCGTTAAAGTATGCTACAGAGGTATTTTTAAATGACCATGTCAGTTGGTGGGAAATACCTTCCAAGGCAGTCATCTGGGCCAGCAACTCTCAGTGATGACTACATGTTAGATTTACCAGAAGAACTTTTGGAAAATTCCATTTTCCAAGCTGTATCACACATAGATGTCATAGGAATCTTGGGACATAAGACCCAGACCCAGTAGTCAACCTTTTCTAAAGCTACCTCATGAGTCCAGTATGTAATCAGGGCTGAGAGTTAGGTCTGGCCTAAGATGATCATAGCTGCAGGTTTTGAAAATTGTCCTCAAACATCCATCATTCAACCATAGTTTGTAGCAAGGACAGTATGTTGTTCTTTATTTGTGTGTGTGTGTGTGTGTGTGTGTGTGTGTGTGTGTGTGTGTCCACTACATGAGTACAGTACCTGAAAAGGCCAGAAGAGGGCACTGGATCTGCTGGAGTTGCAGGCTGCTATGAGCTGCCTGATGTGGATGATGGGAACTAACTGTATCACCCACATGAGCAGCAAAGGTTCTTAACTTCTGAGCCATCTCTCTGGCCCCCCTTTTATTCTATTAGCAAATAAGTTTATAAATAGCAGGGGGTAGCCTCATGGGTACAATCTGGACTCTGGAGTGTAGACCCCGCCATTTGCCTATCTTCTAATGAGCAGATCTGGTAGACGCAAGATAGGACTTCACAGACTAAGTCACAATAGTGTCTTCCATCCTGGGTTCTCTCCCTTGTTGCCCACTGATCAAATTCATTGGATATTTCACTATGCCATTGAACGAACCACGTGAGTGACCTCAGAAGTGAGTCTGCTAAGATTTCTTGATCTGAAAACATATCCAAATCAAAGCAAGCCAAAAAGTTCCAACCAACTCAACCTCAGCCTCCTGAACATTTCCAAGGCAGGGCCTCTCAGCAAAGATCTCCCGGATCCCATTCATGGCTGTGAGATCACAAGGAATAAAAATGATGAAAAGAAAGAAAGAAAAGTGTGATGAATAGCAAAACTCAAGCAGGAAGAAAGGACACTGCACATGTCCACCACGCTCCAGAGACAGTAGCTCATTCATCACAAAACTGAACGGAAAACAAACGCTTAGGATAAAGGATCATTATCATAATCTCTCTAGCTGCTCTCTTGCTCCTGGGTATTTTCTGCCCATTCTTGCTCCTGACACAGTATATCCAACTGTGTATCCCCTGGGTTTGACACTGGTCTGTCTTTGCTGTTTGATTTTTTTTTTAAAGCAATAAAAGCAATTCCAAATTGGTGGATGCCTCCCATAAGGAGAAATTTCCAATTTTGCTCTGACATGCCATTTAATTTCTGAAATCACCTTTCTATAACTTATTAATTTATTTGGTTTATTTTTGAGTATTTTTAATTAGCTCAATGAGATCTTTTCATGTGTATATGCCATGCTATTCTGTTCTTATCTGCTCTTCCCAACCTCCTGGGTCCCTTCCTCCACTTCTGCTTTCGTCTTCCATACATTCCATTACCTTTTCTTCCACCACTTTACCTCTCATAGTCCCACTTCCACTTTCATTTCCTGCACACACACACACACACACACACACACACACACACACACACACACGCATGCATGCGAGAAAAGATGTAAAGTTTGTCTTTGGGGCTGGCTTATTTTGCTTATCATAATGATCTCCAGTTCTATCCACTTCCCTGTTAATGTAATGATTTCACTCTCTTTACAGATGAGCAAAATTCCAGGTGTGTTTGGGCCATTCTCCTTATCCATCCATCTGTGGATGTACATCTGGTTGGTTCCTTTCCTCTGAAATCGCTCACGTTCATCATCATTGTCGTCCACGTCCCTACTAGTATGACCCCTTAAGGCTGTTGTAAAATGGCAGGAGAGCTACCTTGGCAGGCCAAGGGGCCATGCAGTCGGTGAGAGCCCAGGGCCAGTAAGGGACAGACACACTATACAGGCAAAGCTTACATGGAAGGTTTATTGAGGTAAAGGGAGTGGGGGGAGGAAGAGAGAAAGAAAGAGATACAGAGAAAAGAGGCAGAGGAAGAAGAGGCAAACACCAGCCTGCCTCTTCAGAAAAACAACAGGAAAAGAGAAATCAGGATTTGGCAGAGCTTGTCTCTTAAAGGGACCTTTTGCACCTGCGTACAGACATAGTAGCTATAGAACCCTGGGCTGGCCAGGGTACTGCCTGGGTGTATCCTGCCAGGTGAGAAGGGCTAACATAATGAATCCTAACAAAGGTGCCTTAAAGTGTCCAATCTCTTTTCTAGTTTAAAGAAAGTGCTCCATAGCCTTCCAAACAAAAGCATGGTCCAGCTTATCACAACAGTACCCCATCCCTAGTACCAACTTCCATCTTAGTTAGGGTTTCTGTTTCTGTAAAGAGACAGTATGGCCACAGCAACTCTTATAAATGAAAACATTTAAATGGAAGCTGGCTTACAGTTCAGGTATCCAATCCATTGTTATCACAGTGAGAAGTATGGCTCCATGCAGGCAGACATGGAGACATGACATGGTGCTGGAGAAGTAGCTGAAAGCTCTACATCCCTCTGCAAAGTCTGCAGGAAGAGAGAGTGATGCTGAGCCTGGCTTGAGCATCTGAAACCTCAAAACCCTTCATGAGTGATACATTTCCTCCAACAAGGCTACACCTACTCCAACAAGGCCACTACCTGCGAGCCTATAGAGGTCACTTCCTTTCAAACTTCCACAATATATAAATAGAAAATAGGCGACAGATCAACAGATAGATGACAAACGTTTATAAATTTATTCATAGATATATGATGCATACATGTTAGACAGACAGTAGATAGATTTACTGAGAGTAGATAGATTGCTATTTAATATATCCACAATAGATAAAAGATGATTGTTACATGATAGGTAGATGCAGATAAATAGATAGGTGTATGACAGACAGATAGATGGTTGATCAATTGATACATGAATGAGAGATGACATCGTTCACCTTAGTAATTTCAGCGATGACAGAAATGGTGACAGCTAAAGGGGATCTCCTATGATACAGTGAAGGGGCAGGTGACACCATGATGAGAAGAGCTCTGTACGGAGGGGACAGCAGGCCACATCCTGAGCAATGGAGTAGTCAGTCTCAGAGAGACCTGGAGAGGAGGGAACCGAGCAGATTTTACAGCCCTACTCGGGGTGTGGGAGGAGAGTGTGAGGACCAAGTTCCTGACTGGTTGTTTCTAAAGGCAGGCCACTATGTTCTCTGGCCCTCAGTATTCTCGTTCCAGGAAAGACAGTAACACTTTCAAACCTTGGCATTCGATTAACACCTAGTAAAAGTTATTTAAATAAATGTCTTCAATTCCGTTCTTTATTCACTTTCCTGTTGTTCAAATCGTGTCTGAATGGGCCATCCTGACAATTTTGTACTCTTAGGGTTCTCCATCTCTCTTACAAATTTAAACAGCAAATTCAAGGGCTGGGATTTGGGCCAGTTAACTAAAGCACTCAATGTGCAAGAACAAGGTTAGGGGACTGAAGCAGGATGGCTGGAGGCACAGATGACCATAGAAGAACACCACCCATGAAATGACCCAGCCTGAAACCAAGGTGAGAGAGCAAGACAGGCCATGTCTTCTCTCCCAAGGGGAAGAGAACCGCAGACAGAGGAGGGTGCTCCTGGGCTCTGTCGCACGGGAGGTTATAACCACTGACCCTCCTTTTGTGCCTGGAATGCATCCCTGCTCTGTTACATGCTGACAATTGTCAGTTTGTCCAAGTCACTTTCTAAGGTACCTCCCTACATGAAGGATTCTCAAGGGAATCTCCAGTGACTGACCACTCTATTCCAACTGTCATCTACTGTGACCACAAAGGACTCTGCCAATTCTTTCTAGCCCTTTGTTTGTTGTGGGTATTATTTGCAGTTGATCTTAGCTCTAGCACAGGAGATCTTGTCAACTGTGCTACAGATTCCGAATACCAGGACTCTTCATTGCACGCGCACACACACGTGCACACACACACACACATTTTGGTTGTATAAAGATGCTTGTATAATAACTTTAGAATGATAATTAATATTAGGTGTCAAGACAGACAGTGATCCGTGAGGAGGTGAGAATGAAAACTCGGTTGAGATTGACTTTGTCAACCTGAATCAAAACTTCTGAAGAGTCCAGTGCCAGGCAGTTTATTCCCAGTAAGCTTAAACGCAATATACTTTAAGGAAAAGTGTTTCCCAGTGCACAAGGAAGCATAGTTATGTCAAAACTCAACTTAGAGTACATGTAATTTCTTCTAGGAACATGGCTTCTAGAGGTAGACTACCTGCTCTAGCTTAGGGGCCTGGGGAAGGGTCTGGTCTGGTGCTGGGCATCCATAGGAAGGAATCGGCTCCATGGGGATTTATTAGGGAGCTGATTCTCCAAAGAGGAAAAATCCAAAAGAGAGAGAGAAACAAAAACCAACTACAGGATGGGTAAATTAATTTGTCTTTGGAAAAGACTTGCTTAACAGCCCAGGCTGGACTGCTACTCATTATGTAGCCCAGTCCACCCCTAAATTTACAAGCCTAGCCTCACTATGTAACTCAGTCTACCCTAAAGCTCTCAATCTTCACGGCAGCATTCTGAACACTGGGGTGACTCTCACCCTGACCTGGCTATATTGGCTTTACGGTTTTTGAATTTTTTTAATGATTGCTTGATAATCATGCATAAATACTTTGTGTTTTAACTTGCATGTGAAGGAAAATTTGCAAATAAATAATGAGACATGAATTTGTGTGCATACGTCCCATAGCTCTGTTGACAAAAATTACCTCGAATTTTGAATCTGTTTTTTTTTTATTACTATTACTTTAAGTAGATCCCCACCATAAGCACAACACACATCTCGTAAATCCTAGCTCTACCTCTGGGCGTTCATCAGAACAGTGTTCACAGGGTCCATAGCTCACAGCACAGATGTGAGCACACTTAGCATCAACATTTTACTAATCTCTGCCTTTGTCCTGGTTTGCATGACTGAGCCTTTAAAGCCTGGCTCATAGCTCATGGAATTGCCTTAATTTTCCCTTCTGGCGGCAGTGGGAAGAGAACAGGAAAAGACACTTCTTTTCTACTACAGTGTCTTTTATAAGGGGAACAATTTACCTCACTCGTCCTTGTATCAAGGACATTGGCCTATGAAAGACACTTACTAGTTCATGTTTACTAAAATGTAAAACTAGAGTAGCTAAAATCGTCAGTCACTAGAAAGCGTTTTGCGGAGTGTGGTCTCTGCCCAGAAGCGGTGGCAGTGACATAGTTAGAAAGAAATGCAAACCATCAGGTCAGACCCTGGACATACAAAACTAGAAAGCCTGAGTTGGGGCCATGATATTCTCATTTTCATGAAAGTTTGAGGGCACTGAAGTTCGGGAACAATTTTAGGAGCTAATACAAGATCTATACATATGCAGTCCCTAAGACAGATGCTATCATACCCCACTGCACAGGCACGGAGCCTGGGACAGAGATTCCTCTCACTCAAGGTCGGCAGACAAGCCAGAATCTGAGGGCTACTACATCTGGCTTCAGATCACATCTGCCTTCCTATGACTATGGTTAGCCAAGAAAAAAAAAAAAGATTCATTTGGGGCTCGTGGTTTGGGAGGGTTTCATTCATTGGTCATCTTGCTTTGGACCTGTGTTGTGGCAGGATATGATGACAGGAATGTGGGGTGCAGTCAAGTGGTTCATCTTATGGTGGTCAGAAAGGAGAGAGAGAAAGAGAGAGAGAGAGAGAGAGAGAGAGAGAGAGAGAGAGAGAGAGAGAGAGGGAGGGAGGGAGTGAAGAAGGGAGGGAGGGAGTGACGGCTGGATTTAAGGCGGGGAGTAAGTAATCCGTTCTTCGGAGGATGTCTTGAGGTCTTGCAGGTTAGTGACGGGAGGCCGGCTCACCCTTCTTTCTCTTATCCGGGAAGGGGAGGGACTTTTCCTTTCTTTCTTTCTGGAGGGAGGAAGGGAGGGAGGGAAGAAGGAAGAAAGTTAATATTCCCTTTAACAACATCAGTGCCCTAACTTTTCCCCACTGGGCCTCACCTCCTAAAGGCTCCAGAACCTTTCAACAATAGCACAGGCTGGCCACAAAGGATGTGAGGTTTTTTTTTTGAAATATTTATGTTCCAAATCATAGCAAAGTCAAAAGATTGTGAGATTGGGGAAGGATATTAGTTGAATAGCACACAGGAATACTTTGGGGCACAATTATGTGTCCTGTATATCTCTGCTCCTGAGAAGAGCATCTAAAAGGGTTAATCTACCTCCCAGAAGCTTCTGTCTTCTTCCCAGTGAGTCACTGGAGCACAGAAGTGACCAGTTGGTGGGTGTAATAACACACAGTGCAGAAGGCATTCACACACGTGCACATCCCACTGGGAGTGAAATCAAAATAAAAATAGAAACCAGACCCCTCTTCTTAGTGCCTGCCTCTCCCTGTCACTTGCCATAAAGCTTAGAAACCAAAATTCTGTGGGGAAAAAAATGAGCATCTCCTAGTCGAGTGCACGTGGCTTTTGGGGGACTCTGGTCTTCTGTCTAGAAGCACATTGCCTGTGGAGGCTTAGTGTTCTGCATGGACATGAGCGTCATCCACCGGGGTCTGTGGCTGGAGAAAGACTAGAGCGACAGAGAGGCAGAAAGAGGAAGGTAGCTGGTTATTTATATCCCCTCTGTCGGAAGCGGTGACAGGTATAATTACTGCGCAGAAATTACAGGGCTGACTCCAGTGGCGCTCCTCCCGCTGTTTTCGCGAAAAGATTGAAAGTGTCTCTGACATCTCTTCAAAGAGCGGCTGCTCGGGCACACGCTTCCATTTATTTCCAAATTGATTAAAGGCAGCTTCCTGTTGTTTTTAGTTAAAACCGGGGGTCACTCCGGATCCTCTGGACTCTGTGGCACCTCTTGGAGGAGCACTGCTCCGGAAGTCCCATTCTCTTCCGTCTGACTCCTCCCCCAGGTTTTGTGTGAAGTGTCCTTCCAGCCAAAAGAAAAACCAGCTATTCAATTTGTTCAGATGATGCTGTTATTGATTTAATAGGCTGCGATCTCGGGGGTATTTACAAGGAAAACAGGAACAGAATGCATGGTAAAAATCTATGGCACTGAAGCCACAAGGAGCCTTTTAAAGATCCATCAGACTCAGTCATTCATGAACAGCCAATTATTAGAATTATGTGGTCCATTCAGACACACACACACACCCCAAATGACCTACTTGGGTCCTGTGAGTCAGCTTCTCCGGGTGTCAGATGTAGGAATTTTTCATTTTATGAGTTATGTGGATCATTTTGGGGATTAAATCTGTTTAGGGAGGCCCATAATTCACAGATGGAGGAAACGAATGTAGCAAAACGGAGGCTGTGGTGACTTGGATATAAAAGCCTCCACAGGTGCACCAGCTTGAACACTTGGTCCCCAACCCACGTTTAGAAGGTGGAACCTTGATGGAGGAAGTGGGCCCATGGGGGGGCGGGACTTAAGGCTTTATAGCTTGACCCGACTTCCTGTTCACTGTCTGTATCATATGACCCAGACACCAGCAACTCAAGCCCCCATGACTTCCCTGCCATGATGGAATACATGCCATCAAATGTATGCAAAAATGAACTGTCCTTCCAGTGAGATTACTCTTACTAGATAGTTGGTCAGAGTAACCAGAAAGGTAACTAAGACAATTCAGGGTGTAGGAAAAGTGATACTCCAGACTGGAGTGGAAAATAACGAGTACACAAAAATAAAGTCTCAGCCATGTTCCAACGCTGTAGCCTAACATCAAAGCACAAAGGACGAAAGGTCAGCTTCAGATGAGACATATTAGTACCCTTACCACTGACCATACCTTTCCTCATGAGAACCAGGATAGCTCAGCCCAGGACTGCTGTCAACTGCTTGGTAAAATATAGCTTTTAAATATATACACTTTGATTCCTATGTATCTTGGGGTGCATTGTAATTGTTTTCACTAAAGGGAAGTATTTACCACTCTCTTGACTATATGTTTGGACTGCTATTGAAACTGGATGTTGATGGGTATATGTACAACCCAGAGAAGTGTCTGATTTGAAGTAGAGAGATGTGCTGGAGAGATGGCTCGGCCATTAAGCAGTTGCTGTTCTTGCAGAAGACCCAAGTTTGGCTCCTAACACTTACATCAGGTAGCTCACAACTGCCGGTAACTCCAACTCCACTGGGAACCAACGCCTTTGGCCCCTGCACTTTACATGTGTATATCCACACACATGCGTGCAATTAAAAGAAATGGTTAAGAATAGAGTAGAGAGATTTTATGTATTGTTTATTTCACGTGTGTGTTTATCGCTCTGAAGGTACATATGTGTGCACACGCACATGGAAGCCAGAGGTCAACCTCAACTCTCATTCCTCGGGTGTCATCTAACTTGATTTTTAAGACAGCCTCTCTCATTGGCCTGTGGCTTGGCAACAAGGCATGACTTGATGACTTGCTGGTGTATGGACCCAGCCTATCTCAATTTCCCAGGTCCTAAAATTAAAAATCTGTACCACCATTCCACCACATCCAGGTTTTGGGTTTTTTGTTTTATCTATTGTTAATGTGAATTATGCAGAATCAAACTTCATGCTTGCAAGGCAAGTGCTTTGTCAACTGAATCACCTCCCCGGTTTGAGACTTAACATTAAAAAATTATACCTCCTCATGAAAAAAATATGAAGATTTGCTTTCAATATCTCCACAACGATGACAGGTGGCTAGGACAGGTTTTCCTCTCCTCAATCCATCCTAACTTTTCCCTGTAGATGTTTGATTTTTGAGATCCCTGATAAATCAGAAGTTGTCCCAAGGGATCCATGGTAAAACAGTTCTTAACCTAATGAGCAAGAGACACTGATAGTTAAACCTTGACTTCAAGGTGACAACTGGACAAGGCCTGTCTGAGACACGGTCTTTTTTTAACATTTACTTATTTGTTGGATAGCGGCAATTGTGCCACAACACCAATGTAAAAGTCAGAGGATAATTTGTGCAGGTGGGTTCTCTCTTTCCACCACATGGGTCTGTGAATTTGAACTCGGGTCCTCGGGCTTGGCAACAGGTTCCCCCCCCCCCCCCCCGAATGATCTACCTGTCCTTATTTCTGATTTTAAGATCATTGGATTTATCCTTCTAAACCAACACCTCAAGTGGGAAAGTTAAAAACAACGTAGCTGCTTAGCCATCTGCTGTATTCATATTGCTTTCCCAGTTAAACCTGCAGTTGCTGCCTTCCACATCAGTGTCTCCATCTGAGTCCTGGGTCCTTATCTTTATGTTGTGTTTCTGCTGAACAAAACCTATGTATACTTAACATTATACAACAGAGCTATGGTTACTGCTCTCTGGAAGTTTTGTTCTTCTATTTGAGGGCCAACAAACTGTGGAGCCCCACACAAGGGATAAGGCTAACTGCGTTTTCCGACAAACTCTGCTGCCAGTTTCTCTCCAAGTCTGCACATTAAAATATTTATGAGCTATGGAATAATATAAATGTCATGTAGGCACTACTATGGCATAATACATACAGTTAGAAGCAATCAAATGCTATCCTACATGGATCGTGGGAACCGAATGCTCCTGGTCTGCTGAAAGAAGAGCAAGCGCTCTAACTGCTGTGCCGGGCGGGCCTCCAACTCTAACACTTACATTCTAAAACACATAATGACGGTAGGAAATTTAATAATAATGTATCTATTTTGGATAGTAGTTATAACAACTGGGAAATAACCCATGTGCTCCATCCTCCATGCACACCTCCATCCTACCAGCTTCTGCACTGGGCACACAAAAAGCTTCGAAATATCTATAACAACCACAGTACTAAACACAAACATCCACGATGCAAAGGAAAAAGCTCCTTAGTATGCAATAGTCTATTCTTTAAATTCACAAATCAGAAAGTGTAGACTCATGCAAATAAAGCTGCAATGTTGACCTCCAGTTCTCCCCGAGGACATGTAGGGGTTCATGGAGCGGTAACTCTGCTGGAGTCCCACACCCCACCATGGAGGACTGGGGTCTGGATATTTTTGAGGTTTATGGGATGTAAGGACCACTGACAGCCATCCATTTCATTCCTCACTGACTCAATGAGCAAGAGGCCAATAGGTATACCATGATTCATATATTGCAAAAGTCCTGAAGAGAGGGGGAGTTTCCTTGATCCAGATGTTTCAGTTCTGTAGTTTATCCTAAGGAGCTAGTGGGATAATGCACAGAGCTTTAAGCACAAGATGCCCAGACTCAGCTGTGCACAAAGTAATATGGAGCCAATAAAAGATTATGTAGACGCGTGATTGTTGACATGGAAAGATGACAGCCACAAAGCTGAAGTATCATGGGACACATAAAAATAATTTCATGTGCATAAATTTGCAGCGAGAAAAGCTGTAAGGCTACATATTAACTCTCTTAACAGTGATTTCTAGTGATTTAATGGTCATTTTGTATGCTCATATTTTCTCTTTCCCACAGTGGAGGTATATTATTTGAGCAAATAAATGGGTGAAAAAGGAAGGAGTGTGACATTACCACACTCAGTACTTATTTACCTGACTTGGGAAGAATTTTCTGGGGAGGGTGTGAATATACACTCTTACACATTCAGAAACGACATGTCAATCAGTCTCCTAAATGGCAACAATGCAAAATTAAATAAGACAGGTAAGAAGCCTCACTTTATGAAACCTCCTTCCCAGTGTAGAAGGAAGATAATTATCGGACGACAAACGCATAATCAATAATATAACAGCCAGCGATAAATCCTTTGAATAAAATATGTTAAACAGCTGAGCTGAAGATGGTGTGGAGTAGATGGGGAACAAGAGACCTCTGTAAATGAAGGGATAGATCTTTCAAGGAGGTAAAACTGACGTAGAAAAACAGCCAAAGACAGGCTTAGAAAGGTCTGGGAGCAGCCTGGTCTACAAGAGCTAGTTCCAGGACAGGCTCCAAAGCTACAGAGAAACCCTGTCTCGAAAAACCAAAAAAAAAAAAAAAAAAGAAAAAAAAAGAAAAAAAAAAAGAAAGGTCTGGGAGGAGAGAACATTCCAGACACCAGAAAAGCAGATGGAAGGCCCTAAGATAGGAAGGAGCTTGGATATTTGTTATTAACAGGAAAGGTGCTTGTGTTTGGGATACGGTGAGGGAGAGAGCAACGTCAAGAGACACTACAACAGACCAGAGCCAAGTCATGCATGTCTGAAAACCATCAGAAGTCATTTGAATATTATCCTGGGTGTGCGGTAAATGGACATTTTGCTTATTATGTCAAATAATCTCAAATAGGTGACCCTTGAGAGGTACAAAGGTGTAACCATCTATTGATTGAAAGTCCCATACTATAACGGTTTATTTTCCTACTCCTTATATTTGGGTTTGGCAATGTGATTTCCTTGGGCCAGTAGCCTACTCTCAACATGATTCAAGCAGGTGTCTGAAGGGTGATCTTACAATTAGCTTTGCTCTTGGGCCTCTTCCATGGCAACAAAAAGAATAGTTTCCCTATAGATGATGTGGTTGCTATCCCTACAGATCTGGGTGGCCACATCTGTGGATGTGGGTGGCTGGCCCCTGTCTATGCTGCAGGCCACATGTGTGGATGTGAGTAGCTATCCCTGTGAGTGTGGGTGGCTATATTTGTGGATGTGGGTTGCCACACTTTGGAGTGTGGACAGCCTTGCCTCTGGTGTTTGCTGACTGAGAGCAGTGCTTCAGACAAGGAAAGGCAAAATAAAAGCCCTTCTCTATGCACAGAGTAGGTCTGCATATTTGAAATCATGGGCTCTAGGCTCTCTCTAAAGCCTTCTGCAGTCCTCTCTGTCAGTTGTTACATGACCACCCTCCCTTGTCACCGTGAGCAGAGCCATATTTCTTCTATTATTCTGTTACTGGATGTTGGCTGGTCTTGACTTCCACGTGTCACTTGGATGAACACAGCAGTTGTGTAAACTTTGACTTTACAATGTGTGACACTATGTCATCCACAAGGGAGAAGCTCAGGGTACAGTGGCTATGAATCAACACGTCTGTGGTTAGTTCTTCTTCTTCTTTTTTTTTTTTTTTTTTTTTTTTTTTGGTTTTTCGAGACAGGGTTTCCCTGTAGTTTCTAGAGCCCATCCTGGAACTAGCTCTTGTAGACCAGGCTGGCCTCGAACTCAGAGATCCGCCTGCCTCTGCCTCCCGAGTGCTGGGATTAAAGGCATGCACCACCACCGCCCGGCTTGTGGTTAGTTCTTAACTGTCAACCTATAACAAACTAAAATCATGAGAGAGAAGGAGAGAGAGAGAGAGAGAGAGAGAGAGAGAGAGAGAGAGAGAGAGAGAGAGAGAGAGAGAGAGAGGGAGAGGGAGAGAGAGGGAGAGGGAGGGAGAGGGAGAGAGAGAGAGAGAGAGAGAGAGAGTGCTTCAGCTGAGGAATTATTTAGTTCATGTTAGGCATATATGTGGGGGATTGTCTTAGTTGGCAGTTGATGCTGAAGGAAGACCCACCTTGTATGTGGGATACATTGTTCCATGGACTTGGCTCTGAACTGCGTGAACGTGAAAACAGCCAGCTAAGTAGCAGCAAGCATTGAGGATGTGTTTGCTCTCGCCTTGCTCCTGACTATAGATGTGCTGTTACTAGCTGCTTGAGTTCCTGCCTCGATTTCCCCACTATGATGGACTGTAACCTGTAATTGTAAGCCCAATTACCTCCTGTTGCTTTTTTTGATCAGGGTATTTTATCACAGCTACAAAAATGAAACTTCGAAAACATGGAAAACAGCATTTATCCTGTTTTCAAGTCTGCTTGTCACTGACCATTCACTAGATGGAATCTTTTATGGAAAATCCCAATCATAGGGCTAGAACCAAGCTAGTATTTTACTTTGAATAAAATGTGAGAATCCATATAGAACATTTTAAATCACAGAAAAACGTAGAAGCCCTTCAAAATGAAAAGAAAAGGAGGTCCGGGAAACATCATGCACCCACAAGGTCTCCTGTTCTTTGATTCTACCAGAAATCATGTTAGGTTGTTACCTAGCAACACAGAACTCATCTCTGGTCGATTTTCAGTCATTCCTCGTTTGTCATCATTTGTCTAATCAGATCTGATCATAAACAAAATCTCCCCATATCCCACTGACTTCTGTTTGTAATTAGAATTCTTCTCCATCAGGGGAAGGACATTAATAGTCTCACACTTCTCATGTGCTGATTGATTTATGCCTTTCTGTCACTGTCTAATGTGCCACTCCTTACTGTCTCCCATGACTTCCTTCAGTAAAATCCCTCTTCTCCCATGAGCTGCCATCAATCCAAGTACCTCTGCCGAGCACATCCGCAGCGAGCAGCTCACCTGAGAAGGTGGTTCGGGTTGGCAGTGTGTGGTTTATGTTAAACACAATCTCTTCCCTGAGGCTACTGCAACTGGCTTTACCACCATGAGTCCATGCTTGTAGCATTCCTCATTATCACTGGTGGTGGGCATAGGTTGTATGTTTATTCCTGTTAATTAATTAATTGGTTGATTGATTGGTTTAGTCTGCTTGGCATTCTAGTCCCCTTATTCTGCTAATACAAATCCTATTCCTTTGGGGACTTCCATTGTAAACATTGAGCTTGGCTAGAATTAAAACTTAAATGAATTATAATCAACATATCCACCTAGTCACAGTGCTCTGCTTGTGTGAGACCTGACATCAGCCAGCCCACACTTGGGGAATTGTTTCCTCTGGCTTCTCTAAAGTAAAGGGATATAGGACCAATGTTGCCTGTGGCCATGTGAAAAGCTTTCTGTGCAGTATAAGTGCACAGTGACACAGAAGGGCAGAGAGACTGGGCCAAAAAACCCTTTGGGCACAGCCTAATGAACCAAGTGTAAATGTGGAAACTAGGAAGATGAAGAGGGAGGAGATATGCACTTAGCCACAGAGCTGCCCGCTCCCTAGATTCAGTTCACCACTATCACCACCCCATCCTTCCCCCCTGCGGTCTACGATCCCCTCCTGTTGCTGTGCCCCTGACCCTAACTCTGGTGGACTTCCACTGCCCAAGGGCAGGCTGTACCAGTTAGAAGAGCAGGTGATTGACTCCCGAGGAACTCCCTCACTATGTCTTAGACTCACCTCTCAAAGACCCATTCCGCTGCCCCCATCCCACCCCCTGCCTGCCTCGCTGCCATGCCCCTGCCTCCAATTGAGGCAGACTTCTGCTGCCCAGGAGCAGGCCAGGCCAGTCAGAGGAACAGGTGCAGGCCATGACAGTTTGAAGAACAAGTGCAGGCCAAGGACATCTGAAGAAAAGATAGGCAAACACAGACAGACTCCATGCCAGACAGAAGACCACACCTGTCTTCAGAATCACAGATAGGCAGCCCATCAGTGAACTTCCTCTATTCACTCAGGGTCCCCAATCCCCAATCCTATTCGCATCACCTTATCCCACCCACCCACTTGGGCAGAGATACCCTGTTGCACCGAAGGCCCAGCTAGCCACCAGAAGTCCAGCCCCCCAACTTGGACAGAGACTCCTTATTGGATCAGAGGTCACGCCAGCTGCCAGAAATCCAGACCACAAAGACCATAAGACCAAAGTGGGAACAGAATCAAAGAAAGAAAACACCCACCCAACAAAGACACACTCAGAAATTAACACCTAGATCTATAAGCATCCCAGACACCTAAACAACAGTGTAAGAACCATCAACAACAACCAGGACAATATGGCACCACCAGAGCCCAGTTATCCTACAATAGTAAGACCTAAATATTCCAACATGGCCGAAGCACAAGAAAATGACATAAAACCAACTTTATGAAGATAATAGAGGTCATTAAAGAGGAAATAAAAAATCCCTTAAAGAAAAGGAAGAAAAGACCAACAAAAAAATTGGAGGAGAAAGTCAAGAAAAAACAAACAGGTAAAAGAAACTGTTTCAGACCTGAAGTGATAAAGAAAACACAAACTGAGGGAATTCTGGAAATGGAAAATCTAAGAAAATCACAAAGACAATACAAGAGATGAAGAGAGAATCCTAATCATTGATTTATAATACATTGGTCAAAGAAAATGTTAAACCTAATATTAATATATATATATAAATATATATATAATATATCACGAAACAACCAGGAAATCAGGGACACCGTGAAAAGACAAAACCATAGAATAATAAGAATAGAAGAAGAAAAAGAATCCCAGCTCAAAAACTCAGAAAATACATTTAACAAAAGCACAAAAGATATTTTTCCTAACCTGAAGGACATGCCTACAAAGGTACAAGATACTTACAGAACATCAAATAGATGAGAACAGAAAAGAAAGTCCCTTTGCCACATAATAAAGTACCAAACATATAGATCAAAAGAAAACAAAAACAATATTGAAAGCTCCAAGGAAAAAAGGCCAAGTAACATATAAAGTCAGACCTATTAGAATTACTCCTGACTTTTCAAAGGGGATTCTAAAAGTCAGAAGGCCTGGGACAGATATCTTACAGACTGTGAGAAATCACAGATACCAGCCCAGGTCACTATATTCAGCAAAACTTTGAATCACCATAGATGGAGAAAACAAGATATTTCATGACAACTTCAAATTTAAGCAATGTCTATCCACAAATACAACCCTATAGAAAGTACTAGAAGGAAAACTCCAACCCAAGGAGGTTAACTACACCCACATAAACACAGATATTAAATAATTTCACACCATAAAACACAAAGAAAGGAAACACACATACCATACACACATACACACCACACCACCAACAACAATAAAAAAATAGAAATTAACAGTCATTGCTCATTAATATCTCTCAATATTAGTGGACTCAATTCCACAATAAAATGATACAGGCTAAAAGAATGGATATAAAAACATGATCTATCCTCCTACATAAAAGAAATACACCTCAACATGAAAGATAAACTTTATCTCATAGTAAAGTTGTGGAAAAAGATTTTCCAAGAAAATGGACCCACCCGGTGGTAGTGGTACACACCTTTAATCCCAGTACCCCAGAGGCAGAGGCAAGCAGATCTCTGTGAGTTCAAGTCCAACCTTGTCTACAAGAGATAGTTCCAGGACAGGCTCCAAAGAACAAGCTGGTGCAGTTATTCTAATATCTAACAAAATAGTCTTCAAATCAAAATTAATCAAAAGAGATGGAGAAGGACATTTCATACCCATGAAGGGATATATCCACCAAGATGACATTATAATTCTTAACAAGTATGCCTCAAACACAAGGACCCCTTCATTTATAAAACATTCATTACTAAAGCTCGAATCACATATTGAACACCACACATTAACAGTGGAAGACTACATACAATACCTGACTCTTACCAGTGGATGTAAACAAAGAAATAATGATGCTAACAGATGGAATGAATCAAACGGACATAAAACATCTATTGAACATTTCATTCAAACAGAAAGGAATATACCTCCTTCTCAGCACCTCATGGAATATTCTCTAAAACTGACCACATACTCATTCACAAAGCAAGTAAAAACAGATACAAGAAAATTGAAATAACCTCCTGTAGCCCCTCAGCCCACCATGAATAAAGCTGGATTAAATAACAACAGCAACAAGAGAAAGACTATGAACTCATGGAAACCAACCAACTCCCTACCAAATGACTCCTGGGTCGAGACAAAAATGAAGAAAGAAATTAAAGACTTCCTAGAACTCAATGAAAAAGAACACACAACTGAAAGTTCTGGAACAAAAAGATGTGAACATACCAAAGAGGAGTAGACAGCAGGAAATAATCAAACCAAGGACTAAAATCAATAAAAATAAGAAACAAAAAGAACAATACAAATGATTAGTGAAATGAAGAGTTGGTTCTTTGATAAAATCAACAAGACAGACAAACCTTTATCCACACTAACTAAAAGGAAGAGAGACTGTCCAAATTAGCAAAATCAGAAAAGAAAAGATGAACATAACAACAGACACTGAGGAAATCCAAAATATTATATCATAATTCAAAATTCTGTACTATACAATGCTAGAAAAATAAAAATAAAAAGGTGGACAATTTTCTACCCCCAAAAAAAGAAAAAGAAAAAGAAGTCTAGGGCCAGATTGTTTTAGTGCAGAATTCTACCAGACTTTAAAGGAGACCTAATATCAAAAGCAAAAGGACACTGTCAACAGGACAAATGGAAGCCTACAGACTGGGAAAAGCTCTTCATCAACCACACATCTGGCAGAGGGCTAATATCCAAAATACATAAAGAACCCAAAAAAGTATACATAAACCAACTCACCCAATTTTGAAAATAGGATACAGATCTAAACAAAGAATTCTAAACAGAGGAAATACAAATGACCAGGAAACAATGAAATGTTTGACACCCTTAGCCACTAGGGAAATGCAAATCAAAATGACTTTGAGATTCCATGTTATACCTGTCAGAATGACTATGATCAATAACACAAGTGACAGCTCATGCTGGAGAGGATGTGGAGCGAGGGAACCAATTCTCTACTGCTGGTGAGAGTGCAGACTTGTACAGACACTTTGAAAATCCACATGATGGTTTCTCAGAAAACTGTAATCAATCTACCTCAAGACCCAGCTATACCATTCCAGGGTGTATACCCAAAGGATGCTCCTTCCTATCACAAAGATACTTGCTCAACTATGTTCATAGTTGAATAATATGAATATTATTCATAATAGTCAGAAACTGGAAACAACTTAGGTGTCAATCAACTGAAGAATAAAGGAAATGTGGTACATTTACACAATAGAGTATTACTCAGCTATTAAAAACAATAACATCATGAAATTTGCAAACAAATGGATGGAACTAGAAAATATTATCCTGGGTTAGGTTATCCAGACCCAGAAAGAAAAACATGGAGTCTACTCAATTATAAGTGGACATTGGCTGTGAAATAAAAGATAATCATGCTACAGTCCACAGACCCAAAGGGGCTAAGTAACAAGCTTAGAGAGGGGCTTAAGAGGGACACAAAGATCTCTCTGAGAAGGACAAATAGAATAGATTTCTAGGTTGGATTGAGAATTGGTGGGGTTGGGAATAGGAGGGATCAAGTGGGAGGAGAAAATACTGGGAGAAACAACTGGAATTGGGGGTGTTTTGGGGGCAAGGTGGAAACCAAGTGCAATGGAAAAGCCATGGAATCTACAAGACGCCAAGCCTGAACCAGCCATTTTCAGTAACCAGTCATGGCATCAAGTGGAGGTATTAGGACACTAACCCAACCACAAAGCCTTCAGCCTACAGTTTGTGCTGCCTGCAAGGTGTTCTGGGACCAGAACCTAGCAGAATCCCCATCAAAGAGTGTTACAAGGGAGAGGCTTCTTTGTTTGTTCCAGCCACCCAGCTAGCTTACACCCAAAATAACCACACAGAAACTGTATTAATTAAAACACTGCTTGGCCCACTTGCTCTAGCCTCTTATTGGCCATGATTTAACCCATTTTTAATAATCTGTATATTGCCATGCGGCAGTGACTTACTGGGAAAGATTCAGCATGTCTGACTCTGGCAGCTCCATGGCGGCTTCTGACTCTACTTTCTTCCTCCCAGAATTCAGTTCTGTCTACTCTGCCTACCTAAGTTCTGCTCTATCAGGCTAAGGCAGTTTCTTTATTCATTAACCAATGAAAGTAGCACAAAGACAGAAGAACCTCCTACACCAAATGAGACCAGAGAGACTTCATCCAGCAACTGATGGGAGCCAATGCAGACTCCCACAGCCAAACATTAGGCAGAGCTCAAGGAGTCCTGCAGAGGAGGGGAAGGAAGGATTAGAGGAACAAGTAGGGTCAGGGACACCATAAGAACATAACCCACAGAATCAACTAACCAGGACTCACGAGGGATCACAGAGATCAGGGAGCCTGTAGGGTTCTGACCTGGGTCCTCTGTATATATGTTATGGCTGGATAACTTTGAGTTCTCCTGGGATTCCTAACAGTGAGAGTGTGGATTGTCTCTGACATTTTTCCTGCTTGTGGGACCTTTCCTTTCCTACTGGGTGCCTCATCCAGTCTTGATGTAATGGTAAGTGCCTGGTCTTAATGCGGCTTGTTGTGCCATGTTTGTTTGATGTCCTTGGGAAGCCTGATCTTTTCTCTCTGGAGCGTGGGGGTGGGGTTAAATCTGGGGAAATGGGAGGTTGGGAGAGAGAACAGGGGGAGAAGAGTGAGGTGAACCTGCATGCACTGCATGAGAGAAGAATAAAAGAGAAAGAAAGAAAGAAAAAAAAAAAAAAAAAAAAAAAAAAAGAAGAGAGAGAGAGAGAGAGAAAGAAAAAAAGAAAGAAAGAAAGAAAGAAAGAAAGAAAGAAAGAAAGAAAGAAAGAAAGAAAGAAAGAGGAAGGGAGGGAAGAAGTAGGCAGGAGAAGAGGGGAAAAAAGAAGAATTGAATAGGATAGAGTCTGGGAGAGAATGTTGCCTGGATCTGAGGCTATGGTTCTAGCCCCCGGGGACCAACAAGATCATATGAGATACAACAGTATCCTTCTCACATATGTTATGTTTTTCTTTAAGCCTACTCAAGTTGGGTTTCATTCAAGGGTACCGAATTGATTTTAAACATTACAGGAATAACCCCAGTGAGTTGTAAATGCCTTTACTTTTACAAGTGTTTGTAGATTCATTATCCTTACAACTATCCTCAGCTGCTTGGAAATGGTTAATGTGAACTGGACCCATTTGAATGATGAGAAAACAGAAGTAGATAGCAATGCCTTGCTGCATCAATATCAGCCATTCTCAGTTTCACCCCAGGCTCTGGATGCTACACAGACAACCTCCAATTCGAACACCTGCTATACATGAGGAGCGTGAGGACAGCTGGGAAGTGGTGAGGAAAGATGTGCCGCTCTAGGCTTGCCTGGTACACTGGACATTTATCTCTTGAGGGAGACAAACTAGGTTCGGCTAGCATGTGCTACTAAGGTCAGCCTCATGAAAACACCACTAAATCATTAATGTTGTGGGAGCTCTGAGCTGGAATCCTCAAAAGAAGGGGTTCAGACAACTGGGAAGAGGAAGAGAGCATGTTCCAGGGGCCAGAATCTGAGAGTCAGTGGTGGGGAGAGGGGGCAGAAACAGAACAGCTGGGACCTTTCTTCCCTCACAGACCTCTTCCATCACTCTTCCCTCTCCCCTCCTTGCATTTTCTGCCTACATCGCTGCAGTAGCACCTAGCTGCTCACCTCACACCCTCTCTTTCATTGTGACCAAATTCCTCCCAGTACAGCCTGAATGACCCTTGACAGAGACCGAATTAGAGCTGTTAGCTAAGCTCTAGCCACAAAGGGCCAAAACAGAAACCCTGATGCCCCTGGCCAAAGTGCTTGTATTATTTCTCTTCAGTCAGTCTCTATCTTATCTACAATCTATTCCTCTCTCTCTCTCTCTCTCTCTCTCTCTCTCTCTCTCTCTCTGCTCCGACCCCTTTATCTTTCCCACCATTCATCTTCCTCTTCTCTCTTCACTTCTCTCTCTTCTTTGCCTCTTTTGCTGTATCTTCCTCTCTTTCTTCATTGATTAAAGGTATAAAGACAGAGTCGCATGCACCACGGAGGAAGGCTTAAGGCTATCATTGCAATGATTGTGGGACATATTTGGGCTTTGAGAACTGGCTGAGATCCTCCATCCTCAGGGACCTTCAGCAAGCTGGGTCATCTTTGTTTGCACTCCACATCATTGTTCCTAATGCATGTGTATAGAGACTCGATGAGCGCACAGAAAAGGACGTATCAATGACCATCACAAAGAGGGCCCTCTGTCTGTCCCCATCCACAATCTCTCTTCTGTCATTGAATTCTCCCTTCCACACTGAATCCACTTATCTGCCCAGGTGGATGGATTGACGCTGTCAGCTGTCATTCCCAGAGCTGCTAGTTACTGAAGGGGTAGATCCAGGTGGGGGTAGATCCTGACCACAAGATGAGCCTGGGTGCTCTGTCTCTCCCTGCACCCTTGGAAAGAGCAGCAAGAACATTCCTGTGCAGACATGGCCCTGGATTATAAACCCTGGGGAAGCAGATCTCAAACCTGTTTTGCTTGTTATTTTATCAAACAGTTTCCACACAGTGACATGTTCAGAATAGGCCTTAAGTCCAGGAGTTAAGCAGAAATGAAGGCTAAAACGGTAATTTTGTGAAATCCATGAAAACAAATGAGTTGAGAATCCCCTGCATACAACATTCTTTTCTGGGTTTAGAGAAGGTTTGCGGGCTCTGTTGATTCAGGCGGACTGACTTTCTTAACACCTGCTTTGTAAGGTGATCCCTATAATTTGTTACCACCTGAATTTCTGCTACCACAGAGTGCTGCCCCATCTAGGGGCACATGGGTCAGCCTGTGACTCACACTGATGGGTGGGATATTACAGGGTCACACTGACATCAAGATCTGAAAGATATCACAAAGCACAGCACAAAGACCAGGGCGACATGGGAACATGCGCTCACAGGTTTCTAAAGTCAGATGGAAAGAAGTCACATCCAAGGCAAAGGACAGCTCTGAGGAAGGAGAGATGGGAGGAAAGAGAAGCAGGAGAACTCAGTGGCTCTCACTCCTGGATGCTTCCATCAGTCATAGCAGTGATAGCCACCACATTGCCCTTGTGGGTAACACAGCCAGACAGAAGACCTTGGTGATGGATGTGCACATCCCTAGCTACTGATGAATGAAAACTCCATGTCGGGGTGCCAATACACCCACTACCCTCCCTAATTCACTGTGGGCAATGATTTGGCCAACTTTAATCTTTTAACCACCCATAAGCCATATGTGGGTACTGGCAACGAACATGTAAGGCCACTGTATGACCCTCAGGAAGGTCACAAGCAAGTGAAATCAAGGAGACCCATTAAGACTGACATAAGCAGAACCTGGAGACGATCTAGATAAACCAGCCAGATTAACTATTTAAAATCATCAGCATGCCTTAATATAAAGTCCTAGGAAGACTCTTGGGAACGAGATTCAGGCAGGCAAACTATAACAAAGCCTTCGTTGGTCATGAGAGGTATCTTTTAATATGAGGATTTTGTTCTCCCTACTCTTTTTGCTCAGTTGTCCCTACGTAGACCCATGTCTGAGTCTCTGTGGAGACACGGAATAGAAGACTCTGACAAAGCATAATGTCAAACATTGGGTGTTGCATGGAGAGCATCCCGGCTGCCCTGCTAGTTTACACCCAAAATAATCACACAGAAACTGTATTCATTTAAACACTGCCTGGCCCATTAGCTATAACTTATTGGCTAATTCTTACATCTTAATTTAACCCATTTCTATTGATCTGTGTATTGCCATGTGACTGTGGCTTACCGGCAAGGTTCTAACCAGTGTCCGTCTCAGGCAGGAGATCCATGGCGTCTGCCACTCTGCCTTCTTCCCAGCATTCAGTTCTGTCTACTCTGCCTACCTAAGTTCTGTCCTATTAACTAGGCCAAGGCAGTTTCTTTATTCATTACCCAGTGAAAGCAACACCCAAACAGAAGGAACTCCTACACCAATTGGGTACACTGAGGGCACAAGTATTGCCTGTTTACCTGTGTCACCAAAGCTAGGGAGAAGCCATTGGTTGGCCAGCACACTGAAAACATTAAGCTCTCTGACACCTCTGGGAAGCCACACAACTTGCAGGGAGCCCCCAACACAGATGGCAGCTGTGACTTGAGAATTGAGGAACTGGAACAGACAAAGACCAAGGACCAGGGCATGCAGCAAACATCTATGGGCTGACTTTCCCAGGAGGAAAAAATGGGTGTGTATGTTTACAAGTGTGAGCTTCAAATAAATTATGCTGACCTTAAGGTGCAGCATACATAGTTTGACATTGGTTGCCAGACTTGGTGGTAAGTGCCTTCCCCCATCTCACCAGCCTGATATTCTTTATTATACATTTCTTGTAGTCAGTTGCTCTCCACAGGAGCCTTTCCTTTGATATGGGGTAAACTCTTGGGTCCATAACCAGCCTTGAGCTGTAGCTGACACAAGGTTGTTATGGATTTGAGATCCAGAAATCTTCTACCCCCAGCAATCCATTTCCTGTGACAAACTGTGCCAGAGTTTTTGACCCCTAGAAAATTGCTAGATTGTTTCTGGACACATCACTTGGAAATATGATTGGATTTTTTTTAAATTGTATGTGTAGTGTATGTCTGTGTGCATGTGTGTGCAGGTGCCTGTATGCCACAGTGTGGAGGTCAGAGGACAACCTCAGGTGTCAATGCTTGTCTTTGACATTGCTTCTTGTTTGCCACTCTGTGTATACCAGACTAACTGGCCTATGAGCTTTTGTGTATCCTCTTGTAACTGCCTCCCAACCTCTAGGAGTCCTGCGCTGAGTGGACAGTTGCTTCATACTCCACCTTCAATTCTTATGCATGGGGAATTAGAATAGATTGCTCCAGAAGGCTTTCTACACTTTGTTTTCTGAGACAGGGTCTCGCAAAAGCTCAGACTGGCCTCAAATTCACTGTGCAACCAAAGACGACCTTGAACTCCCGGTCTTCCTGCCTCTACCTCTGGAATGCTGGGATTATAGCTGTGTGTCACCACATCCATCTTTGTGGTGCTGGCACTGTAACCCAGTGCTTTGTGCATGCGTGTAGCTCCCGTGTTGCCTCTGAGTCTGGACAGTCCATCTGCGACCTCCATCCCTCCCTCACCAGCTGTGTAGGTTCTTAGTCTTCTTCACCCCGATCTAACTCCTGTCACATAGAGGTTCATGTGAGTCTACCTCACTGAGTCATCTTGAGGACTTTGTAAGACAATGCATAAGGATTTTTTAACAACTTTTTAATTAACATGTATTAGTTATGCTTATCAGTGGTGTGGTGTAAGATATTAACATGCATGCATATCAGGTGCGACCTTGCCAAGTTCTTAGCAAAGCAACAGACAAAGCTGAGTCTCAATAAATTTTCCTTCATAATTTATGTGGTAGAAATCCACAAATGTTTGCAGACTGACTTTTCAAAGTCTCCATATTCAGGATGTACACTCGTTTTACGTTTTGTACATCATTTGCAGATCTCAGGACTCAGTTCCACAAAGCTTGTAATGGATGCTTGTTATGGGCAGAGCAGGCATGCAGGTAAGCAACAAAGTCCCTGTCCATTTATGGGCACATAAATGGACTAGATAACTCATAAAAAGCAAGAAAATGGAACCAGCCTAGGTGTCCACCAATCGAAAAATGGATAATGAAAGTATAGTACAGAGACACAATGGAACTGTATCCAGCTATAATGAAAAAGTATATCATGATTTGCAGGAAAATGGATGTACCTCGAAAACATAATATTAATCAAGGCTATAAAATCCCAAAAGGAAAAAAGAAGTCATGTGCAGTTCCTGGCCTATAATATATATATACGTGTGTATGTGTGATACAAGAGTGGATGACGTCCAAGAATTTGGAAAGCAGATCAAGACAGGGTGATGCTAGGTGATGAGAAAGGATGGGAGGAACAAACTGAAGTTAGGACAGGAAGTGGCAAAGAATCTGTCCAGAGAGATTGTAAAGCTGGGGACAGGGATGCAGGGGGTGAGGGAGATGGGATAAGAGCTATATACTTCATCTAAGAATGTCATAATGGATCTAACACATATTCTGATTAATACAAACTTAGGGGCTGGGAAGATGCTTCAGTGGTTAAGAATGAGTGCTACTCCTAAAGAGGACCCGTGTTCAGGCAGCTCACAACTGCCTGTAACTCTAATTCTAGGGGATTTGGCCTCTGAGGACACTTTACTCTCTCTCTCTCTCTCTCTCTCTCTCTCTCTCTCCCTCCCTCCCTCCCTCCCTCTCTCTCTCTCTCTCTCTCTCTCTCTCTCTCACACACACACACACACACACACACACGCACGCACACACACACACACGTGCGTGTGCATAAATAATTTCAAAAAACTAATTCCTAAAATAATGCGTAATAATATTAAAACCTAGTACCTATAATTCAAAGTAGACTGTTAGCAAACCTATTTGTTAAAAAGAGAGGACCATATATCATGGGAGAGCTTGGTTTCAGCTGGGGTTGTACAAAACTGTTTCCTGGGGCAAAAATGAGATTAGAGCAGGAGAGGAAGTGTCTCAAGTCCACCTGGGAACCGATGAGACTCTAGTCTCCATTCTTCCAGATGATACAGGAAATGGTGAACTCAGAGACAGATAAAATTGCTACAAACTGGAAGACACCTTGACTCATAGGGTTCCTGTAAACTGTGATTCTGAATAAGCTCTAATGGCCACAACGGTGAAGTGGCAAGGAGGAGCTAAATTCAACCCCTAAGCTGCCTCCTGAGGGAGGAGCAGCTGTGTTTCCTGCCTCACAGTTACGCAGGGTGTAATTACTCAAAAAGTCATTTCCACGTGGATCTTCTTTGCTCCCTGCTCCTTCCTTTTGGTAACCATTAATTCCACTGTTACATCGCCAGAGGCAAAGTGTTCTTCCTGGGAAGTAAGCACACACTTCTATTCCTACCGGAATAATGCAAGAAGCTTGGGAAAGATTTCTCAAAAACAGCTCTCAATTCACATGTACGTCTTCCAGAAGGTCCAAGGAGACCATATATGTGTCTAGGACTCTAAAATACTTGACTAATAGGACACGCTGGGTGTTCCCCATGGAACAAAGGAAGCATTAAGATACCCTTCCTCTGACAACTCATCCACACTTCCTCCTGCTCTCAGTCTGGGGAGCTAAATGGCCAAGGAGATGTGCTTTAAAAGGAATGTAGATTTTCTAGATAATTTTGAATGATGTCGTCCTGCTTAAATAGTGGGAAACCTTCGCTCACCTAGCAAGGTTATGGGTAAAGGAATCCTGCCTGGAAGATCCTACTCTCAAACATCTGGTGGAGCCTGGGAAAGACAGCATCTCAGGGTGTGCGAAAACACAGACATCTCTCATGTGATATGGGCTGAGATTATTTTGTTAAGTTCTTATTTCTTTTCAATCTGTTCAGAAGAAGCTACTCTTCTAGACTGAAACTGCTGGAAACAACTTGGTCCACAGGTCACACCTGATGACAGAGAAGGAACGGGGTGAATAAATAAACAAAAATTCAGAAATACTTCAGTCTGGAAGAACATGGTTCCCAACATAATCGGGGGTGCGTGGACAGAGATAACATGAAATAGAAGTGAGCGATAACAGGCAGGCCAGGTGTTGTTTTACACTTCTATTCATGTTGTAGATCTCATGGACATTCTGTAGAAAGAGGGAGGCTGTGGTGGCTATTCTTGGTTATCAACTTGATGACATCTGGAATTAACCCAAATGGCTGGGTGCACCTTTGAGGAAGTTTTTTGTTTGTTTGTTCTTAATTGAATCATTTGAAGTGGGAAGACCCACTTCTAATCTGGGCCTTCAAGGTGGGAAAATCCACCTTTAATCCACGTACTGCTGGTAGCCTGCATAAAGCACATGGAAGAAGGAAGCTTGCTCTCTCTTTGCCTGCTTGCTCTCATTCTCTCTGGGTAACCCATTCCTTCACTGGCACTACAGCCTACTTCTTAGGGATTCCAGCATATAGTGAAGATCGGTTGAGACATCCAGCCTCAGAGACAGAACAACTACTGGACTGCTGGACTTTCTGTCAGTAGACAGTCATTGTTGGACTACCTGGACCACAGCCTGTCAGCCGTTCTAACATATATTTCATTCTATCCGATCTGTTCCCCTAGAGAACCCTGGCTAATACAGATGGTTAAGTCCAGACCTCTCAGTGAATGTACAAGAAGAGTCTACTGAAATAGGAGGCTGAGGTGGGTGGAGAGCAGTTATGTGGTCCTTACAATATGAGAGATCAAGAGGAGTTTAATACCAAGCTAAAGAGGTGGAATTTAGCGGTGGAAAGGAAGGAGATACAGGAGTGAGTGGAGAGTCCAAGGTTTGCATGTCAAAACCGGAGGACCTGAGGGCCAGCAAGCTGGCTTGGAGGGTGAAAGAGTTTGCTAACAAGCCTGATGACTGAGTTCAATACCAGGAAACCTACATGGTAGGAAGGCAGACCCAGTTCTCACAAGTTGTCCTCCTTCCTCCACCTGAATGCCATGTATGGATACCTATCACACTCAGGAATGTCATGCTGGAGAGGAGAGTGGAGTCAGACAGCAGTAGCCTTCCCCTGCCTCTGGACATCAGAATCGTGAACTAGCATCAGCTAGCTGAAATGTATCATACAAATGTAAAAGTCAACCCATGGTCTGCGTGCCAATGGCATAAACACAAAGGGGGGGGGATGAAGAGCTGAGTAATAACTCAGCTGAAACCACTCAGCAAGACTGTACGGGCAATGGAAGCCATATCTGCAGTGCTACAAGAAAAACAGGAGAGTGGGGTATTCGGAAAGCCCATTAGGAGTAGTGGAAGCAACACATGGAAATTAAACAATGCTCACCTGAATCAGCAATGGGTCAGGGAAGAAACACAGGGAGAAATTAAAGACTTCCTAAAATTCAATGAAAATGACCAAACAAAATACCCAAATTTATGGGGCACAATGAAGGCAGTGTTAAGAGGAAAGTTCATAGCACTAAATGCCTACATAAAGAAGCTGGAAAAATCACACACTAGTGAATTAACAGAACATTTCAAAACTTTAGAACAAAAAGAAGCAAACTCACCCAGGAGAACTAGATGGCAGGAAATAACCAAATTGAGAGCTGAAATCAACAAAATAGAAACAAAGAAAACAATACAAAGAATCAATGAGACAAAAAGTTGGTTCTTCCAGAAAATCAACAAAATAGACAAACCTTTATCCAAACTAACCAAAAGGCAGAGAGAGAATACCCAAATTAACAAAATCAGAAATGAAAAGGGGGACATGACAACAGACATGGAGGACATACAGAGGATCGTCAGGTCATATTT
Organism: Arvicola amphibius; assembly: GCF_903992535.2. Lineage (NCBI taxonomy): Eukaryota > Metazoa > Chordata > Mammalia > Rodentia > Cricetidae > Arvicola > Arvicola amphibius. The sequence continues at coordinate 64,142,577 of NC_052050.1, read as the reverse complement.
CAAAAACCTGTACTCCACAAAATTGGAGAACTTAAAGGAAATGGACAACTTTCTGGATAAATCTGACTTACCAAAATTAAATCCTTGGAGCACAGGACCTGAAGAGGCTATGATGAAGTGCGTGGGTCCCAGGGAAATGACTGGAAAGGGCTTACAGCTCCCCTTTCCCCAGCACCGGAGTCACACAGTGGCTCTGACTTGCCCTCCCCTCCATAGCTCCAAGTGGGGACTGTTAGAGACTGATGATTCAAAAGCTGCATCTTTAACTCAGCCCAGCTGGGCCAGCAATTCTCCGTTATTTCTTATTTTCTCATATGGCTTCTCCACTCTTGTGCAGATGCCTCCTGATAGTCTTGCTCTTGTCTGTATCTTGCTCCTAGGTGTAAGGCTTGCTACATAACTAAAACCTAATCTTACTAATGTTTGAATGTACTCAGTACTCTCTTTGCTTATTTCTCTTCTAGCAGCTACTGAAGTCCCTGGGAGCATTGCTGTTAATGGGTTAATACAACATTTGCATAATGGCAACATCCTGCAGCTGTGATTATTCCCGTAGTTAAGAGTCTATTCAGAGAATAATATAAAGTCCATGCCAGACACCCTGAGCTCTTGGACAGAGGAACTATTTTCTGAACTATGCGTCTGAACTCTGCCATTTCCAAGGCACACTTCAGTATTTCCAATACTGCAATTGAAAGAAAATAGCTTGCTGGACAGTGGTGATACACGTCTTTAAGCCCAGCACTCAGGAGGCAGAGGCAGGTGGATCTCTGTGAGTTTGAAGCCAGCCTGGTCTACAGAGTGAATTCACAGCAAAATATCCGATGTGTAAATTCCAATTCCGTGTCATCAAGCACCCAAAACCCATAGCTCTTCCAATAATTACGGTAATGACGCTTATAGAGATGCTTGAAAGTTAAGAAAGAGAACCTAGAAGAATGGTTAAGAGTGGGTTCAAAGAAAGTAAAGAGTAAGATAAACTCCCAGTCAAAAGCACAAACTGCTGGATAAAACAAGAAAGGTGGTGTGAGACGTGAGCTATTTCTCAGCCAAGAGAAATACTGGGGAAAAACTAACTTGAGACCTGGAAATTCAAAACCTAAGCTAAGTCAAAAGCTCTGTGGAAGTCTCAGCAAGAGAATGGGTCAAAGGCAGGACGGAGCATCAGGTGTGAAGACAAGGAGGGAAGGCAGAACAGTCGGAAAGGAACAAAGAGGAACCAAGAAGGAGCCTGCGGGAATCAAAGTTATTTGTGACACTGGAAAATGGCAAATCTGTGGGTGACAGGCATAGAAAGGGAGGAGAATCTCACTCAAAAGGCACAGAAAACACTTTCAAATAAATCATAAGAAACTTTCCCAGAGTTAGGAAAAGTAGGGCCAATCCAGATACTACGGATATTTAGGACACCAGACAAACCCCCGAAAAAACCTCCCCTCCTTACTTCACAGCTAAAACACAGTACACAGAAGAAAGAATATGCACAGAGATCTACAAGACAGAAACAGCACAGCAGGCCCAGCACATTAGCAATCGATGACCCAACCAAAACGTGAAAAACCAGGAGGGCTTGAGAGGATGTATTCCCAAGTTCTTAAAGACGGTATCTGCACTCCCAGAGTCCTTTACAACTTGAAGTCAGACCGAGTTGAATTAGCTTTTGCCCTCATGACTTCACTGCCCACTTCACATTGTCCTGTTAGTATGAGTAAATGCCTCGTAAAAGCAACTGAAGGAAAAGAAAGAAAGAAAGAAAGAAAGAAAGAAAGAAAGAAAGAAAGAAAGAAAGGAAGGAAGGAAGGAAGGAAGGAAGGAAGGAAGAAAGAAAGAAAGAAAGAAAGGAAGAAAGAAAGAAAGAAGGAAAGAGATAGTTGAGTTAGTACTTCAAGGCTGCAGTCCGCCACCAAAGCTGTTCACTTTGCATCCACCCTCAGGAACCAGAGAGATGAAGGCTGGTGCTCAGCCCCATGTCTCCTTTCCATTCAGGCCAGGAGCCTAGCCCCTGGAATGGAGCAAGACACATTCAGGGTGAGTCTTCCCACCTGTCACCCCGCACCCAGATAATCGCCCACAGACAGCCCAGAGGTTTGTTTCCTTACTGAGTCTACATCACAATGCGTTGATCGTCAAGATAACCACCACCGCCACTGCCATCTTCACCTCTAAGTGGAATCCTAGCTGTTGTTGAGTTTGTGTCTACCTCACGTCCTCGTTTCGACATTGGGAGCATCTCCCAAGCGGGTGCGACAAGTCTACTGCTATGACCGAGAGACAAACTGGTGGACAGAGTCATCCATGTGAGCCTGAGTGTGTAAGTCCATCTCTCCACAGTGAAGTAGCTTACCTCACAGCAGGGCTGAAGATGTCTCTCGGTCACTTCCTGTTTGCCCAGGATATAGAAACTAGGATGCAGGAAGTAGGGGTTCAAGGTTATTCTTGGTATCCTAACGAGTTTAAAACCGGCCTGGGCTGCCCTTTCTCTAAAAACTTCACAATGGATGGAGGGAAAGCCTCATGCAAAACTCCACTCGGACAGTAGAAGTGTCATAGGTGGGAAGTGCTCACAACCACCCTCTTTGCTAAGCTCTTCCAACATGAGCCCTACACACCGCCCCATTTAGCCCCAGTACAAATCCACAACACCGGGGCTTCCCCACAGCTGCACACCAAACCCCTCCTCCCCTTCTGAATAACCAGGCCCTAAGTCTGCTCGTTTCCTGTCAGTCACAGTCCCGCATAAGTACTCCTTGTCCTCGCCAGAACTGTAAAGGCCCTGCATGAAAATTCTGTATCAGTCAGAGCTGATGTACTGAGACCGTTAGGTGTCCCGAAGAAGGTGATGAATGAAGGCCATGGGAGCTAATAGTGACAGCAATCGTTTATTAGAAGTCTATCGGTCCCAACCACTGCACAAAGTTTAAGCTTCTTGCACACACATCTAATTTATTCTCAACTGGAAAAGCAGATATTCATCTTACTCATTTTATAGACAGAGAGCCAGTTCTTCAGGGATTAACTATCCATGATCACGCCCATCTCCAATGTAAGAGCCTGAAGTGGAGCTCTGCCTGGCGCAGGCTGGCTTGCTCCACAGCTCATGAACTGAGCCACTGTACCGGCAAGAGAAGAGTGTCGACAGTATTCGGACAGACAGAAGGATGAGTGAAACGAGTGATGGACAGATCGACACAATGTCTGTATCCTCGGACGCTATAAATTCAAGATCAGCTTTCAAACTCGGCTTTCCTCCCAGCGTTCAGCGGGACAGCTTATCAGGAAAGCATAGGGAGTGGGGGCACATTCACCATTTTCAAAGATTCATAATGAGCTAAAAGGCCAAGTCAAAACCAATTTGTTATTCACCAATATCTCAGGTCCCTGCCTGTTTTGTTCTCCTGAATAAAACATACCTTCTCAAGTGCAGGGGCTGCCAGAAGCTGGGAAGAAAGAGGATGCCAGTAATATATATTTACATAATTAGGAAGAAGAAACACGTTCAAGCGGGCTTCCTTTGGAACGTTTGTTTATCTGAGTCTCTGGCTCGAGAAAATGTTTACCTAGTGTCCGAATCGTGGCCATCTTTCACCCAAAGCAGGATTTTCATGAGACAAGGTTTCTTCTTTTTGATGGAACTGCAGCATTTATCAGCATTTATCAGCTGCCCTGCATCTCTCTGAGCTCAACAGAAGAAACCCCAGTCTATGAAACCTGAGTTCCTCAGCCCATCAACACCAGCCCAAGAGAGGGTGAGCCCACTGGCTTTCCTGGCACAAATCAGGACTCAGCCTTGGGGTTCTGAAGATGACAGTGATTATGACTCATCACTCAGGCTGACGCACAGGACCTGGGTCCTTGTGCAAACAAGCAGGCGTTTTGCAGTTGCAAACCCCACTGGGTCAACTGTCATTGGCCATGCATACCCTGTGCTTTTAAAATGCACAGAGGTGGGCCCTGCAGCTATGTGCACCACACATGCACAGGTAACGTGTCCCTGGGAAAAGAAGTCCCACATGGCTTCTGTTTAACTATAAAACTGCGTTTTATTAATGCACCTTCAGGGAAAAAGCTGAAATCAATGACCCTGCTCCCACCAAGCCCAGAGCATGCAGGCCAGATGGGATCCTGTCTGCTCGCTTTCTCTCCCACCGCCCCCCCCCCCTCTGAGGTACTTTGCAACAGAAATCCCTTTTTATTTGTAATGTCATATTTTAATCCAATCAATGCACATTAGCCATGGAGTAATGTAAATGTCATTGTATTCTTTCCTGAAACCATTCTTTTAATTTGTTAGAGCCCAGAATTTCACAGTCTTTCTACCTCAGATTAATAAGTATTGGACAGATTTTCTATATCCTTTTCCATCTTTGGTGGACTTATTATTGAACAATGCTGTACTAGGGAACTCCAGGGCAGTGCAGGACCAAATTCTCTCGAATCACAGCAAACACTGGCAAAGCTCAGACCTTTCCACCATGGCTTCTTGCTACCATGGTCTCCATCCCCAAACCCACACTCCTCATACCCCCCTCTGTACCCCATACCTCATACCCCTCGTTCTCTATAACCAAAACCTTTGTTCATGCTGTTTCTTCTTCCACGTTGCCTTTCCTCCCATGTCTTGCCTGCCTATTTTTGAAAAGTCAATCAAGGACTCCTCGTTTAGGAAGCCTTCCTTGATTTCACCCTTCCCCTGCAGTCAAGCAGGATTCCTTTCCTCTCTAGAAGCCCACAGTGCTCTTGAGCTCCGTAAGTAGTTCCTTGGTTCTAGCCGGTTAATGTCCCTGTATTATCTCCCTGTGTGGTATATAAGCAACAAGACTATAAGGACAAATTCATAGCATCTCTGCTTCTCTCATATTAGTGCAATACCTGCTCAAAGGTGCTAAAGAAAGTGTCTGCAAAGACATCAGCAAAGAAGGAGCAAAGAGAGAAAGAGAGAGAAAGAGGCAGAGGAAGAAAGAGAGAGTGGAAAGAAGACTCCAAACTCAGGTTCCTTTCCATTTTATTCCCATGGCATTAGTAGTAGTAGTAGTAGTAGTAGTAGTAGTAGTAGTAGTAGTAGTGTGAATATTTATTATCCTAGATTTTGTTCTCTGTTTTGGCCCTGGTCTTTGTCTCCTCTCAGGTCCCCACTTGTGTGCACTGAGTGACTTTCCTGAGGAATTGTAAACAAATGCCCATTCATCCCAGCAAGGACACCAGGGATGGGCTAAAGAAACAGGTCCATCCATATCCAGCTTGGAAGCCCAGCTGAATTGCTGAACCAATGAGATTTTGCCAACAATCCCATCCCAGCGTGTACTGAGCCCCCCAGAGGCCGCATCCCTGGATGCAGGCGGCTCCACTGAGAAGTGGTTTCTTCAGCAGAGACTTACTGTTGATACAACCTTGGAGAGAGTAGCAAAGAATCTTCTAACTGCTGAGTCATGTGAGGTCTCCCTTTTCCTTCCTCCCAGTTAGAGTAAATATCTCAATTTATATTGAGAATTTTATATTGAGAATATTGGGAATGGCAACGTAGCACTATGTTGATATGACGCTGATTCTTAGTTTCTCCAAGCCCACTTAACACAAGCTCTAATTTTCAGACTGACCACTGGGTCCACTGCAGACACTTAGGCACACATTGGCCTTCTGCTCCTACTTCCAAACCCAGCCATGTCTATCTGTCACTCTCTCCACGGCCCTCCGTGCTTCAGTGTCACTAGATGAAACCATGGAATAGCACCACCCAGAGGTATAGTACGCCAAGTATCAATAGAAAACTATTGTTGTCATGTAACAGGCCACTGGGTGCTTTCACACCATGATTCTATACACTGCCCATGAGGCAATAACAAAAATATGCCCTCAAGGTATTCATTCATTTCCTAAGAATAACCATCACTTTATGGGGAAAAAAATGAAGCAATGTTGTTCTTTGGAGTTTTATAAAGACTCGGCTTCCAAATCCAGTTCCATTGCTTACTAATTCTTCCAGGACAGTGACTCTGTTATTCCCCCAAGTGGCTTTTCTGTTACCTGAGGCCAGAAGAGCCCATCTGCATCAGAAAGTGATTGTAAATCTTAAATAAGGCAGTGAGAGCCCAGAGAAGGCCACAGACCCCACTGTGTGTGGGGAGGGGCATCTTCTCTCTAGACACAGTGGTGTGGTAGCTCATCTTCATGGACGACTTGACTAGATTTAGAATCTCTATGGCAACACACTTCTGGGTGTGTCTTCGAGTAAGTCTCCAGAGAGGTTTAACTAAGGGCCAAGGATCTGCTTTGAGCTTTGGCAGTACCCCCCCACCCCAAGGCTGGAGTCCTGGACTGAATGAGAAGGAGAATAAGCTGAGTGCCTCTCTCGGCGTCCCAACTGTGTCTATGTTGTGTCCGGACATCTCACACTCCTGCTGCCAGGCCTCCCCACCATGATGATGTTCTGGATCTTCACACAGTGAGCCCAAACACTTCCTTCCTTCCTTCCTTCCTTCCTTCCTTCCTTCCTTCCTTCCTTCCTTCCTTCCTTCCTTAAGGTTCATCTCAGGGATTTGGTTACCTCAACAAGAGAAATACTGCAGGTTGTGACCACGGTTGCTTATAAATCCCATGCTATACTTGTGCATTATGCCCCAAAACAGTTTCAGTTTTGACGATAGTGGTATAATGATATAAGGCCTGAAATTAGTGTTCAGTATAATAAGAAATGGAAGTGGTGGCATCTGATAAAATTAGAGGGTCTCTAATGGCCTCATCACAAACGCCCCTCCCCAGAAAAAGTCCTCTAGCCCAAGAGATATTCTCAACCAGAAGATCAGGCTGTCATGCAGCAGATCCCAAACACAATACTCCCTGTTTTCCCAGCTCACAGAATCATTCAAGCAAAGCAATCATAGTCTCTCTAGCAAACTGGGAGACCACACCCACTTGGTACCACAGAGCCTGTGTCCTTCAGCCTCTGGTTGGCGGAAAAAGCTCCCAAGAGCAAACTTGGGTTCTGAGCGTCTCTTCCTCAAAGTTAAGACTATACCTGACTAATAACCTCTGTGGACCCCAGCCATCCAGTGACAGGTGTCATACCCATGGCCTTCCCCAACACCTTCAGGCAGTATGCCAGCTCTCATGGGACAAAGAGGAGGCATACAACACCATAAGCACGGCCTCTGGTTCTGCCATTCAGTCCAAAGGCCAAAGGAGAAAAATTAAGGGTAAATGTTCTGAGAGGTGAAGGTAGAGGTGGCATTAGGAATCACAAATACTGAGGCATCTTTGAGACCCACAAGCCTCATGTGCATTCTCATAAGCAAGTACATAGCTCAAGTCACCTGCCCCAGCCCATGCCGGAGTTTCATCCAGTGAGCAAGGCTCTACCAATTTCATGGTTAGGCCTGTGCTAGCGCTCTAGGCTTAAGGCAGGGCTCTGGGGTTCACGGAACGCCTTAAGCCTGGCCGCACTCTGTCTTTATTGTTCTGTCTCCATTGTTCCAGGGTCCCTTTCAAGCCACTCTCTTTCACATCCTGCTGTGGAGCGTTTCTGTGCGGTAACAGAGTAGCTTGCCAACACCGCTTGTCTTCTGCTTGCTCATGTTCTGCAAGAAGCATACTCTGTCCTTCTCTAGAGTTCAGTCCAGCCTGTCAGCCGCTCATCCAAGAGAACTTTGTCAAAGGCAAAATAGGATCTGGGACTACAGCCCCTTCTATAAAATTCCTTCCTGTTCTCTCCATCGTCCCCTACTTCCTTCTGCCCATCGTTCTGACTTCCTTGCTTTCCTCTTTCCTCCCTGCCTGCTATCTTCCCCCATCCTACACACACACACACACACACACACATATATATGATAAATGTGCACATTAAATTTAGTACATATTTTAAATCAATAGTAACATTTACTATTTGAATGCTTAGTGCGCTCCAGGCACTGCAGTAAGGATGTTAAACCCATTATCTTGTTTAAATCTTGTTGCATATTCCAACAGCCCTTCAAGGTTTAGAGCTTCCCCCATGAGAAGGCAGACTGGTGAACATCGAGTCATTGATCCAAGGCACAGAGTCGCTACCTATAAAATTAAGTATTTGATTTGGGATTAGGTTTTCTTGACTCTAAATTCGTGTTTAGAACCCCTTGGCTATCCTGATGCATGTGTAATGAGCCCAGGCAGAGAGGCCAAGCAAGTGGGTCACCAGTTTGAAAGCTTAAATCCAAAGTACCTGGTGAAATTCCTGCACCCTAGGGAGCCAGGTCTTCAAAACAACCTGTAACTAGCAATCACCACAGACTTGAGCTTGCGCGAATGCAGTCTTGGTTTTGTATTCTTTCAAGCCAGATCACATGTTTATCTGCACACCATGCCTAAGAGGAGTGAACTCAGTAGAAGAAACAAGATTTGGAGCTGGCGGCCTGCAGCTAAGTGTCTTTCTAAACGCCTGAAACGCGCCTTCCATCCTCTGCCCCTCTGCAGGTCGGTGCCTAAGCAGCTCTCTCATTCATCTTCCCCTAGGTGAATGCCACAGAGAAGCAGCAGCCTGCAGAAACTTTAAACCACAAAAGAAAACAGCTTGTGTCTTCTCAGGTGAGACTGAGAGGACATGTGGGCTTGGGGGATGACTTTTCCCAGAGACTCAATTATCATAAATTCAGATGTCGGTGGTAGAAAAAGCCACCCAGAAAACCAGGCACGCAGTGCTGAACATGGGCTATTGGAAATAGCTGTCTGTCCTGGACTGTCATGGGCCCAGATTTAATCTTTCCCTTTTGTGATGTCAGAGAGATTTCAACAGCACTCCGTCAAAGTGCTCCAGAGATGACTGGACACATAAGAGTGGGCTTGACTCCCTTGCTCTTCTGAGCAGTTAAGCTAAGCGCAGAAGTTTATTTTAGGCAATTATGGTTTTTTTTTTTTTTTTGGAAGTAGTCCAAAGACCAAAAGGAAAACCCTGACTAGTGATAGGTTTTTGGACCCAGAGATACCGCCTTTCTCTGTCTTGTCTGCCTGGCTTTCCAGGGAAGAGGGAATATCTGAGAAGCAGATCCTCGAATCGCCAATAAATGAAATGTGAATGTAACGTCAGCTCTAATAAAACAGCTAAGCTTATCCGGAAGGTGACTTAATGGAGAAGCCTCAGCTAGATGAGATCATTATTTCTTTAATCAATTACTCATTAAACCACCAAATGCTGAAACATGGAGAAATAAGAGAGTGCTGGCATCAGGTCACAGCCAGGGTCCAGTGAGCTCTCCAATGTGCAGAGCGACCACAGTGGCCTCAGCAGTGGCCACGGATGATGCATGGAGCCTTTCTATTCATGTAGAAACACTGACTGCATTCTTTTTCCTTCCGAGTCTAACACATGGCTGAATGCCCAGAAACTGTGCAGTTTCAGGTCCACTGGTATAGATTAATATTTATGTATTTCTGAGGATGCATGCACCCTGAGAGACCAGATGTGTCATATGATGGTAAAGCTATAGGGAAGCAAAAGTGTCAGGCTCCAGGCCTGCTTTCTCAGCCGGGTCTATCTAGCTGACTGCATCTAAGTAGCAGCAGCAATGGGTTTGCTTCTCTGGGTGCACCTGAACAGGAGTCTGTTGTTAAGAAAACATCATCACAGAGAGACGTAAATTGTCTATGACCGTCGTCTACCAAGACCTCAGAGGAGATGGGGCCTCACAACTTCTGCTAGTGTTTATATGGAGCTCATCTATTTAATTTTTTGAGATAAGGTCTGACCTTGTAATTGGGTTTGCTCACCTGGATGTGCTGCATAGCCCATGCTGGCCTCAAATTAACAGTCTCCCTGACTCAGGCTCCCCTTAGCTATAAAGGAAAGACATTTTGTAAGTCAGATGCAGGAAGGCATGTCTGTATATCTACAGCACAACCAGATCAAAAATCTTATGAGTAATACTGACTCCTGAAGTTACCCACTCTAATGACCCCTCTTTCAACAGCTCATCCAAAGTCAAGTTTGTGGCAATGGTCACCCACCATGTTTGGCAAGCACTCCACCACTGAGCTACAACCCAGACCAACATACCCTTTTAAATGTCCCTTAAAGGTTGATTTTCACTACCCACTGCGTGTCAGGAACTACCTGATATCGATCCACATTTATCCCTATACATTACTGATGTCATTTTCCTGGAGTTTATACCTACTGAAATCCCCCCAACTGTCCATCTTCTTTTCTAAATTGATACAAAATAGTTTCAAGGTCTCCTCCAAATGATAACTCAGAATGGACAGTCTTGAAGATGGTCCCTGAGGTGCCCGCACTTCCTGTCTATGTCGTGTGTCTCTTCTCTCATGGAACAAGGCCAACTTGTTATCCCATCGAAAGTCCCAGAAATACCAGAACATCACTGAAGTGGCAAAACCCACTGCTGCTCCTATATTCTCATGGACTGCGCACTCTGGAGGAAGACACAGGATGCCATGTTGAGAGAAAGCCCAGCATGCCCCTTGCTGAGTGCCTCTGCCAGTAGCCGCACAAGTGAATTCTTTTGGAAAGGGATTGTCAGTTGCCAGCCAAGCGTCTGGATGACCTCAGCTACAAACAACATTTTAACATTTTATCTGTAGCTTCATGGGAGACCCTGAGCCAGAAAGCCCCAGCTAGGACTCCAGATCCTGATAGATACTGCAGGATGCATGGAATTTGGAGTCTTTCAAGCCTCTGAATTTCATGGCAATGTGTTAACAAAGAATAGATCCCTATAACTTAGATCTTAGGGCGTGTGTGTGTGTGTAGAGGGGTGCAGATGCATGTGGAAGCTAGAAAACAACCTTGAATGTTGTTCTTAAGGTAATGACCCCGTTGTTTTACTGAGAGAGGGTCTCTGGCTCACTGGCCTGGACTCCATCAATCCCGCTAGACTGGCTGGAGAGTGAGCCTCGAGGACCCTTCTGGTTTTGTTTCCCCAGGCCTGGAATTGTCATCATGCACCATTATGTCATTTTTATTTCTTTGTTTGGTTGTTCTTATTAGTATTTGTCTGAGTCTTGCTTCTTGGCACTGTGAGAAAAAGCACCCTGATATAAGCAGCGTAAAAGGGAAGAGGGGCTTATTTTCCTCACAATTCCAGGGTACAGTCCATGCTGACAGGAAAATAAAAAATGTCAGGATTTTGAAGCAGCTGGTCACATTATATCTGGAGTCAGAGGAAGAGAACTATACTACAGGCATATAATACTTAGCTTGCGTTCTCTGCTCTCCTACAGTTCAGGCCTCCAGTCCAGGGGATGGGTCAAGATACACAATCAAGATAATCCCACATAAGCATGTGCACAGGTCAATACAATTTATACAGTTCTATATTGAGACTCCCTTCTGACGTGAGGCCAGATTATGTCCAGTTGACAGTTGAAACTAACCGTCATGGAACTGATGAGTGACTCTTCATGTCAATCTATGAAACAGTCCACTTCATTCTCTTGCTTCCTCTATGCACCTGGGCTTCTTATCCCTTTCTGGGACCATACCTGCATGTCAATGGCCTTTGTAGTGTAGTGTCAATAAGTGTTAGTCAAATCTCTTCTTAATGTAACAAAAATCCAAAAAGCCATTTGTGTACAAAGCAGGAACTACAAATGATATCTTACAACTGAAATCCAGAAGAGAGGACTGGTCATAGAAACAGCTAAACCCAAGGTTTTCAATTATTCCTAGCCCATATTATCTATCTATCTATCTATCTATCTATCTATCTATCTATCTATCTATCTATCATCTATCTATCTATCTATCTATCTATCTACCTACCTACCTACCTACCTATCTATATATCTACTTATCTATCATCTATCATCTATCTATCTAACATCTATCTATCTATCATCTATCTATCTATCATCTATCTATCTATCATCTATCTATCTCCTCTCTCTTCTCTTCCCTGTCCTTCCCCTTCCCTGCTTCCTTTCCTTTTCCTCCTTAATTTTCTGAACTTCGATTCCCAGAATATTATAATCAGTTTCATACAGTTTTCACACTCAGAACTGTGTAGCCAGAAACAAAAGAATATTCTCTCCTAATAAACAATTCAAATGTACAAAATCTCAGGAGAGAATCATGCCCCTCTCCCCAGGCCCCTGACATGCCATATGGGTTGTATGTGCCCCTGCAGCTAGAGGCAATGGAGTAAAAGCTTGTAAGAGCTCCTGGAAAAAAATAACTCCATAATGAAGGCACACTGTGGCAATAAATAAACTCAGCTGTCTTTACTGGGTGGGATGACTCCACCAGTACCAAGATAAGTGCCACATGAACAGAGAGTACTTTCTGGTCATTAGACAAGTCCACGTTATGGAACAAATGTCAAAGGTTGATGAAGGATGGGCTCTCTAGAACAAAGGGGATGCGCAAAAGCATGGGTAGAGGTAGAAAGAAAATCTATTCTTGATTGAGCAGAAAGACAATACAACCAGAAAAGTACTTATTGTGGGACAAGTAGATCCACATTCAGGGTCATGGCTTCATAACTATTAGGTTGTGGCATGCTCGTCATGGCTCTCTGCAAAACTGTTTGAGAAGTTCACCTCAACACAATACAAGCTGCAGATAAACTATGCCTTTTATTTGATGCAACAAACCATACTTGCAGTCAACTGCATAACAGTATCTTCTTGGCTAGCATGCATCCTGAGACACAGTACAATACAGTGGCTGGAAAGACAAGTATCTCAGAAGACAGCCTAGATGTGAATCTTTGATTGGCTAATTATTTTGTGCATAATTTGAAACTGTTCTTCAACCTCTCCCCACCTCAACTGTGTCTTACCATAAAACTTAAGTAATCAGGATGCTATCAATAAAATCAAATGAATTAATATTTACAAAATGTGCCACAGCTTTGGGCATATGATAACTATCACATAGATAAGAGCAAGTCTACTGGCTTGATTTTAAATTATCTTCTTTCTCTATGTCTCTATGTTACTGTTGGTGTCATTTTGCTTTAAAAGAAATGAGAGTTTTTATATAAATCTATCATCTATAAAACTTATACACACCCTCACAGGAAATGCCACCTGCTCAGTGGGATAATGCTCTTATATGCTGTAAAGATTTGTCTCTTATATTAGTCTAATAAAATGTTGATTGGCCAGTAGCCAGACAGGAAGTATAGGTGGGGAGACCAGACCAAGGGAATTCTGGGAAGAGGAAAGACAGAGAGGCAGTCATCAGCCAGATGCAGAGGAAGCACAATAAGAATGTCTTGCTGAGAAAAGGTACCAAGCCACGTAGCTAAACAGACAAGAATTATGGATTAGTTTAAGTTGTAAGAGCTAGTTAATAATAAGCCTGAGCTAACAGGCTAAACAGTTTATAGTTCATATAAGCCTCTGTGTGTTTCTGTGGGACTGAATGGCTGTGGGACCAGGCAGGACAAAAATTTCCATCTATAAGCATCTACTGCAGACATAGAGAAAGAAGAGAAGTTAAAATCCATCCTCAACAGCTAGTGGACTTGTTCATATTCTCCAGGATGAGCATGATAAGACAAGTGAGTAAGGGAATGTTTGTGGGACACTTTGGCTGGAAATAGAGACTTCTTAGAAGGTCTCAACATCTCTCTTGCCATGTGTTGAAGCCTATACTGATGACATACAGATCCGTCTTCAAATAATACACGGGCAAATATATCCCAGTGCACTTGTACAAGAAATGAGCATTCATCTGCAGTTTGTTGGCTTTCCAAATGCAGACACAGAGATTTAAACCATATTTAGGTCCCAACAAATCCATCCTAAAAACCAATCTTCTCTAATGCCCATTTTTATCCAAGTACAGTGCCTAATTAAATGCTAGCAGGGAGAGCACTGTATTTAGAAATGAACAAGGCAAGATCATCGACCACAGCTATTTATACATGTCTTAGCTCAAATAGCTCAGTCTGTGCATGCTCACTACTGGCATTACTTGCTTTTAAAATTCCTTCTAAAATGTATGAATTTCATTTGAGAAGGCTCTATCTGCCGGACAGTTATATCTAACAATTACAGAGCTCTAAAAACTACATGTTATTTGAAGCACACTCAGCACACCTGCCTGAGGAGTTTTTTATTAGGTGTTTAAAAAATACCTGCCCCAGGTCATAGACAGGTTCAGACAGAGAACCTCACAGTAAATCGCATGTAAGCATAATCCAGGAGTGGCCATGACCAGTTCCATGAAGGTACATACAGGCACTACTGTGAAGTCATCACTAGCATTTCTTCTATATCACACACACACACACACACACACACACACACACACACCACCACCACCACCACCACCACCACCACCACACAATAGACAAAAGCACTATCCTGGAGCTGTCATGACCACTTCCTGGCAAGGCTAGATGGAGCATAGCAGTGTTTCCACAAGAATCCACACAACTACATCAAATCAATGAAAATTAGCATCAGAACTGATTACCCTGCCCTAAGACACTCCATTTCCATCTTTATCTGATTACATCATTCAGTCTTCCATTATAAGTGAACCAGATTTGCTCATCTCTGCACTGTGTGGATGACTCAACCATGATGCATCAGTCCATCTCAGGAAATGTGTGCTGGGCCCTGGTCAGTCATGAGCCCCATTACCCAAAATGCCTTTTCAAGGAGGTGCGATTCGCTCGCCAAACAAGACCCGCTCTTAAAGTAAGCTGTGCAGTGGGTGTTACTCTGTCCTCAAAGTGGTTCACTGTATCTAGGTTCTTCCCCTTCGTGTCATGTTCTCAAAACTCATGTTGTGACATGTGTCAAGACTTTCCTTTTGTGTATATGGGTATTTGATTGCATGAGATACCACACTTTTCTTCTCTATTAAGGAACTGATGAACATCGCACTGATGTATTGTCCTCTATTATAAATTATACCACTAATGCCACTACTGACACTCCTAGACAAAGACTTGCTCCTCTGCTTTTTCTGACTGTCATTGTCTTTGCTTGCTTGTTTGCTCTGAGTCAGGGGCTTGCTATGTAACCCAGGTTGGCCTTCTAGTCTATAGCTTCTGACCTCAGCTTCCCCAATTCTGAGATTAAAACTATGCACCTCCACTTAATGCTTAATGCTTTTCTTTAATGTTTTCAAATGTTGTTTGTTTCCTTGTTTCCTTGCTGTGTGGCAGAGTGACCTCAGGATATTGCGTGTGCCAGGTCCAATCTCCACCACTGAGTGACATACCTACCCTGCATTTGTTTTTGTTGCTATGAAAAGGATCTTGGTGTGTATCCCAGGCTAGCCCAAGATGACCTCAGAGTCTTGGCGATCATTCTGTCTTAGTTTCCTGACTTCTGAGTTTTAAAACATGGGCCAGCACACTTGGCCCTATGAGTGTTTTATGGTATATTTTCAGTTCTCTTGGGAATGCGCCTAGAACTGACTATTTCATCGTAGAGTAGCTCTATGCTTAACTCTTGATTAACTTCCAAACTGTTTTATAAGTGACTGAAGCTTCAGATTCACAGCAGCAACCACGAATGTCCCCATCACTCCACGTCCCTCCCCATCCCACTCACACTGCTGTGGTCTGTCTGGGCATGCGACCTCTCACCATTGTCCTAGCTCATCATGATTTAATTCTATTTCTTTAATAACTAATGGTCATTAAGTATCTTCTCATGTTCATTACCATTCCCCTAGCTTATTTAGAAACTCTGTATTCAAATGTTGGCTCAGTTTTTATTAGGTAATTGCTCATTTTCTTACTGGTTTATACCAGTTCCATATTTGTTATCCCTTAGCATGCACCAGATATGTGATCTATGCATATTTTTCCCACCCTGTAAAACATCTTTTCATTTTCTTGACAGTGCCCTTGACGGGCAACAGTTTTCATTTTGGTGCCAATTTACAGATATTTTCCTTGGTTACTTCTAATTGTGGATCCATTGCTGAATCTCCGATAACTAAGTTTTAGTGCTCTGTTTTTGTCTGTGAGTTCTCTGGATTTTACTCTTTTATTTGCAGTTTTTATCTGTGAAAACCAATGAAAGTTCAATAGTGTAAAGGTAGATATTTTGTTTGCAAATAGCTTTGCCACTCTCCTCATGGTCCAGCTTTATCACACAAATGACATCTTAGGTGTATGACACACCTATCGACACAAATCTGTCTATGACATCCACTTCATATGGTGCACTTTTAATTTTCAAGTCAGATGGGAAAGAAAAGAGTACAAGTATGTTATTTGCACCACCTGTTACCTGTTATCCATGCAGATGTGAGTGTATTCCAGGTACTCTTGAAAGTCTTTTCTTACCATCGGAGAGATTCAAGTTCAATTTCCTTTACATAAGGTCCATTTCTCGGTGGCTATGGTTTATCTAGAGATGCTTTCACTTCTTAACTGCAGGACAATTTTGTGAAATGGAACTACTTGGTTGAGAGATTCTTCTGCCAAAACTTTGAACATGATATCCCACTGTCTCCTGAATATTATGGCAGCTCTTGAGAAATCAGTTGTTAGTTTTTTAGTCTTACTGAAGAGCCGTGGTATACACTGAGCCACCTACCTCTCTGGACCCTTTCAAAGTTATCTCCTGGGCTGCAGAAATGGCAGTCATAGAGTATTTGCCTAACATGCTTGAGGTCCTAGGTTCAATCTTCAACACGGGATGATAATGATAATGATAAAACAGTCTCTATTTCTTACTTAAAGTTATTTGATAACTTTATTATAATTTGTCTAGGCGAGAATCTCACTTTTTACCTTGTTTAAAGTACATTCGTTTGGCATCTTTGGTGTATAGACTAATGAAAATTTTAAATCAAATTTGAAGAATTTCAGCCACTGTTTCTAAATATTCTCTCAGCACCACTTCCTCTCTTCAGTGGGTCACATTTATTGTGCAGATCTTGGTATTTTCAGTGATCCTCCCCAGGTCTCTCAGGTCTCCCTGAGTCTCTGAGTCTTCCAAGGGTTTCCCATGGATCTCAGAGGTTCTGTCGCTTCTTTTCCATGTGTAGACTGAGTAATCCAACCCATCTCCTTCACTCTTTCCTCTGTTTATTCAGATCTCCATTCGCTGGTCACCTTTCAAGCTCACATTGCACATTGTTCAACTCAGAATCCTTTGTTTTTTATAGCCATACCTCTACAGATATTCTGTCTTCTCATACACATTTTTTACTTTGATTTTAAATTGTTTAGCCAGGCTGTCTGTCGCTTACTTCCTTGAACAAACTTAAATATCTGAAGTCCAGAACTGCACGGCCTGGACTCCCTCCCAGGCCTGCCTTTTCTTCCTCCATACATTTGATTTATATTTTTTTTTTGTTTCTGTGTGTCTCCTGCAATCCTCATTTTGAAAACCACACATTATACGTAATACAAAGTAGTAAATCTGGAAATTGATCTTCTTCCCTCCAGGGTTTCTTGGTTTGTTATAATTAATGTTCTTGCCTATTGACTTTCCTGAGTCAATTTTTTAGTCTGCACCCTCTTTTTTAGGTTATGTGCCCACTTAAGTCCCAGTGACCTCTCTTAGAGGACAGCCACCCCCTGAAATGTTTCAAACCAAAAATCCAACCAGTTTTTGCTGAGACTCTGTGTGTGTGTGTGTGTGTGTGTGTGTGTGTGTAATGTACACATATGTATGTTCATGAGTATACAATACCTGTGAGTGTGTATAGTGTATATGCATGTGCATGTGGTGTATTGTGTATACCTGTGTGTGGAAGCATATATGTATGTGCATGTGTGTTGGAACATGTTTTCAACACTCTAAACAGGAGCTCACAACTCTCCATTAGCTTTCTTTCCTGTTTTACCTGGAGCGTCTAGGTCAAGCAGAGATGGCATTCGGAGCCTTTCTTGACACACACATCACTTTCCAGAGTCCCAAAACCTGCTTCTGGTGTTCAAATCCCCTGATGACCCCATCAAACTTCTCAGGAATGAAAACTAGCCCTCCTCTGACATTTCAGACACACACCCTCTGGGGAAAGGCTGCTTGCTGTGAACACTGAGCCAGGTCTCGCCAAGTCAGTTCTTAACAACCAGACAATTCCCTGCAGCCAGTCACTAAGGAGCACTCAGCTCTGCTCACTCAGCAGCAGCCATGCTTCTGATGTCAGAGACCATACAGCACCAGAGGTCCAAGGGCAAAATGACTCAGGCAGATTGAAATGCCCCAGCACTGACTATCCTGGCCAACATTAGACACTGTTCTTGATGAATTGCTCCTCAGATTCCTATGCTTGCTTTTGAGAAATTCCCAGAGTCCTGAAAAAGTTGATTCAGGTAGTCTGTCCTGAGTTCTTTGTTTGGTTGGTTGGTTTGGTTGTTTTTTCAGCACAGAGTTTTCCTGTAGCTTTGGTGCCTGTCCTGGAACTAGCTCTCGTAGACCAGGCTGACCTTAAACTCACAGAGATCCACCTGCCTCTGCCTCCTGAGTGCTGGGATTAAAGATGTGCACCATCACCCGGCACCTGAGCTCTTGATGCTGTTGTGGAAAGAGAATTTTCAGGAGCCTTTACTCACCTTTTCTCTTATGTCTCCCATCACATCTGCTTCTATTGTTTCTGCAGCTTTCTAGAACCTAGGGTCCTTATGATCAAGTACTGGACCCTGTACAAGCTCATCCTTTGGGTTCTCCTTAAAAGTACTTCCTGGTTCTCTGTCTTTAAGTGTGTGTGTGTGTGTGTGTGTGTGTGTGTGTACCTTCAGAGGTTTCTGGTTCTGGAGATGGAGTTACAGAATATTGTGAGCCATTGACCTGGGTGCTGGGAACTGAGCTCCATCCTTCTGCAAGAGCAGCGCATTTACTTCCCGTCTGTGCTATCTCTTCAGCACCCCCTCAGCTTGCTCTTGCTTGATTTTCCCATGTTACTGTATTTTCCTGACTTAAGAATCCTGTAGAGTTTGTGTCTCCAAATCAACCTTTTAGGATAAGAGCCAGAGCTGCTGAACACCAGAGAAACATTCCAGTTTCTATCTCTTTCATCTCTTGGCGTAGTAGATTCGCAATATATTTCATTTAAAATAAAGAGTAAAAGCAAAAACATTAGCAAATTTAATTCCAGTGGCACCTAAGAATGGCTTAAATCCTGGTAGCTATGTGTTGGTTAAGCAGATGAGAGAGTATATGCTTTATTGCTTTATTACAGTGCTGGAAATCCCCAAATGTCCCTGGCAAAAAACATTAAAATGCCATTACAGACATAAAAAGGTTTCCATGACAGTGGTGTCCTGGTGGTTCATATTTATTCTTTTTGCTGTGCAGCATTTGAAATCAATTTCACTTCCTGAGTTTTATAGCGCTTTCCCTCTAATTGGCAAACAGGGTGTACACAGGACTCTAAGAACCTGGGGGTAGAGGCCAGAAGGCACAGTGACCCCTGATTCAGCATGGGAACTACAGGGGTTATGTGGAAATGGCGCTATCCCCAGTTCTAAACCAAGAACGCTTTCTGCCATTTCGGGCTTCTCTGGCAGAAGGAATTCAAGGTGTGTCTCCCCGTGCCAATGTGCCCTACTATGGCTTTTCCCCACTATCGCCTTGTGAGATCATCCCACTGACATCTTAGAGTAGGGGTAGTTTGGGTCTAGCAGCCAAGACAATGAAATAAGCAGAACAGTATTTAGATAGCTATACCTACGGTAGTGGTAAGGGAGCTGGGATTAAGTCAGGAGGGTTGCAGGACCCTCACCTGAGATGCCATCCATTTCTTCCTCCTGTTCTTCCCTGTGATCTTTGGCTATTTTGGAGCATAAAGGAAGCAGGAAGTTAACTGAGAGAGGGACTCTATGATGCAGCTCCCACAAGGTCGCCATCAGTCATGGGGTGGGTGATGCAGCTGCTTAGGGGTCAGCTACGCTCCTGTCAGTAGTCCCTCACTCATGCTGTGTGATTCTAAGTTAGGATTGGCTGGGAATGTTGCCTTGGTCCTCCATCAGTGCAGCTGTTTGTATCTGCACAGGAAAAGCGGCGCTGTTCGGTTCAGTTGCCTTGCCATCCCCTTTTAATTATGCTTCTTTTTAAAATGCTGGAATTTTATTGGGGGACAGAGTGTGTTATGGAGTTTTATGGTGCTACTGTGTCTAAGAAGTCTTGTCATCTGCCTATTATCCAGCCAACCATCTACAAATGGATGCCACTGTATACTAGCAGCTATGCCAAACAAAGAGCAATATAGGAAGTCATGGGAAGGGCAAGGTACCCATCCTCCTCATTGTGAAGCTCCCATTCTACCAGAGGAATCAGAATGAATAGCAGAGTGCTTTGCTCATGGAGTTTATTAGTGTCTCTAAAACACATTGTGATGAGAGGAAACCGTGGTACTGAAAGGCAGAAGTGTCCCAGAAAGGAGGTCAGAGACATGAAGATGCTGTGGGAACCAGGGCTACACAAACCACGATTCCTCCACAAGAAGAAAATCCAAACTAAATTCCAAATTCAAGGGTTGTGATGACAGGGTGTGTCTACAGGCTACAAAAGAGCCGGGGGGGGGGGGGGGGCGTGATTCAAAAGTGGCTTGAAAGGGTGCTGGATAGGAGGTGACTCTTGAGGGCTGTACGGATGCTCTGTGGTTAAGATCATTTTTATCCAGAGGACCCAAGTTTGATTCTCAGCACCTATATTGCTATATTGTGTGGTTCACAGCCACCTGCAACTCCATCTCCAAGGGATCTAACATGGTCTTCTAGCCTCTGCTCTCTCTCTCTCTCTCTCTCTCTCTCTCTCTCTCTCTCTCTCTCTCTCTCTCTCTCTCTCTCTCTCTCTCCCCCTCCCTCCCTTTTTCCCTCCCTCCCTCCCCCCCTTTTCCCTCCCTCTCTCCCTTTTTCCCTCCCTCCCTCCCTCCCTTTTTCCCTCCCTCCCTCCCTCCCTTTTCCCTCCCTCTCTCCCTTTTTCCCTCCCTCCCTCCCTCCCTTTTTCCCTCCCTCCCTCCCTCCCTTTTCCCTCCTCCCTCCCTTTTTCCCTCCCTCCCTCCCTCCCTTTTTCCCTCCCTCCCTCCCTCCCTCCCTCTTTCCCTCCCTCCCTTCCTTTTTCCCTCCCTCCCTCCCTCCCTTTTCCCTCCTTCCCTCTCTCTCTCTCTCTCTCTCTAACTCTCTCTCTCTCTCTCACACACACACACACACACACACACACACACACACACACACACATACAGTGCAGGAGAATTGTCTGTATTCTGTCAATCATGTTTTAAATAAATGCTGATTGGCCAGGCAGGAAGTATAGGCGGGTCAACCAGACAGAAAGCAGAGATGGGGCGATGAGAACAGGAGAATTCTAGGAAGGAGGACTCCCATTCGTTGCAGTCCTGCCCAGACTACTGAAGAAACAGGATGTGACCTGCCTTGCTGAAAAAGGTACTGAGCCATGTGGCTAACATAGATAAGAATAATGGGTTAATATAAGTTATATGAGTTAACAAGAAGCCTGAGCTAAGAGGCCAATCAGTAATAACTAATGCAGAATCTCTGTGTGATTCTTCTGGGGCTAAATGGCTGTGGGAACTGGGTAGGACAGAAACCCCAACTAGCAGGTCCCTCATGTTACACACACACACACACACACACACACATACACACTAAAAAATAAAACACTTCTCACATGGTGTTCGCTTTTCTGGCTGTGGATAAGAACATCTCGGACTCACTGAGGAGGCAGACAAACAGATCAAGTGGATGATGTGTGTCTGCTGAGAAGCTGCATTTCCAAGCCCTCTCCCCCATGGACTGAAGGCTCCCTGTGAGCACAGCACAGAGGTTGTTATGAAACAGACACCATGAGGCCATGACTGGTCACAGAAGATGGCTGGTTCAAGCTCTGTGTCCCCCATTACTAGACGCCTTTGCTGGGGTTACTCTTGTAGATTCCGTGGCTTTTCCATTGCACTAGGTTTCCACCTTGCCCCCGAAAAACCCCCAATTCCAGTCGTTTCTCCCAGTATTTTCTCCCCTCTCTTGATCCCTCCTGTTCCAGACCCCACCCATTCCCAGTCCACCCTGGAAATCTATTTTATTTGTCCTTCTCAGAGAGATCTTTGGGTCCCTCTTAAGCCCTCCTTGTTACTTAGCCTCTTAGGGTCTGTGGACTCTAGCATGGTTATCTTTTACTTCACAGCCAATGTCCACTTATAATTGAGTACATTCCATGTTTGTCTTTCTAGGGTCTAGTTTCCTCACTTGGGATAGTTTTTTCTAGTTCTCTCCACTTGTATGCAAATTTAATGGTGCCATTGTTTTAAGCAGCTGAATAATACTCCATTGTGTAAATGTAGTACATTTTCTTTATTTGTTCTTCAGTGGAGAGACATCTAGGTTGTTTCCAGTTTCTGACTATTATGAATAAAGCTTCTATGAACATAGTTGAACAAGTATCCTTGTAATAGGATGGGGTGTCCTTTGGATATATGCCCTGGAGTTGTATAGCTGGGTCTTGAGGTAGATTGATTTCCAATTTTCTGAGAAACCGCAATATTGTATTACAAAGTGTCTGTACAAGTCTGCACTCTCACAAACAGTGGAGGATTGGTCCCCTTGCTCCACATCTTCTCCAGCATGAGCTGTCACTTGTGTTTTTAATCTTAAATCATTCTGACAGGTATAAGATGGAATCTCAAAGTCATTTTGACTTGCATTTCCCTGATAGCTAAGGATGTCGAACATTTCATTAAGTGTTTCTGGCCACTTGAGAATCCTCTGCTTAGAATTCTCTGTTTAGATCTGTACTCCATTTAAAAATTTAATTAGTTTGTGTATACTTTCTTGGGTTCTTTATGTATTTTGGATCTTAGCCCTCTGCCAGATGTGGGGTTGGTAAGGAGGTTTTCCCAGTCTGTGGGCTGCCATTTTGTCTTGTTGACAGTGTCCTTTACATAAGCTTTTCAGTTTCATATGGTCCCATATATTAATTGTTGATCTTAGTGCCTGCTCCATTGGTATTCTGTTCAGGAAGTTGTCCCCAGTGCCAGTATATTCAAGGCTATTCCCCATTTTCTCTCCTATCAGGTTCTGTGTATATGGTTTTATGTCGAGGTCTTTGATGCATTTGAACTTGAGTTGTGAAGGGTCATAGATATGGATCTATTTTCATTCTTCTACATAGTGACTCCCAGTTGTACAAGCACCATTTGTTGAAGATGCTTTCTTTTTTGCATTGTGTATTGCTGGATTCTTTATCAAAAATCAGGTGTCCATTGGTGTGTGAATTTACATCTGGGTCTTCAATTCAATTTCATTGATCAGCATATCTATTTTTAGGCCAACTTCATGTGGTTTTTATTACTAAGCTTTATAGTACAGCTTGAAATTAAGGATGGGTGATGCCTCTAGAAGTTCTTTAATTATACAGGATTATTTTATGTTGTTTTAGTTGTTTTGTTTTTACATATGAAGTTAAATATTGCTCTTTCAAGGTCTGTAAAGAATTGTGTTAGAATTTTGATGTGTATTGAATTGAACCTATAGATTATTTTTGGTAGGATGGCTATTTTTGCTATGATAATCCTACCAATCTGTGAACATGGCAGATCTTTCCATCTTCTGATATCTTCTTCAATTCTCTTTCTCAAAGACTTGAAAATTTTAACATACAGGTCTTTCACTTGCTTGGTTAGAGTTAGACCAAGATACTTTATATTATTTGTGGCTATTGCAAAAAGTATTGCTTCCCTGGTTTCTTTCTCATCCTATTTGAAATTTGTATTATAGGAGGGCTACTGATTTTTTTAGCTAATCTTATATCCAGCCACTACACTGAAGGTGTTTATCAGCTAAGGAGTTCCCTGATAGAATTTTGGGAGTCATTTATGCATATTATCATCTGCAAATAGTGATACGTTGACTTCTCACTCTCTAATTTGTGTCCCCTTTATCTTCACTCGTCTTATTGCTCTATCTAAAACTTTAAGTACTATATTGAATAGGTATGGAGATAGTGAACAGCCTTGACTTGTTCCTGGTTTTAGCGGAATTGCTTTGATTTCCTCTCATGTAACTTGAAGTTGGCTATAGGATTATTGTAAATGGCCTTTATTATGTTTAGTTATGTTTCTTGTATCCCTGATCCCTCCAAGACTTTTACCATGATGGTATGCTGGACTTTGTCAAAGACTTTTTTAGCATCTGATGATATAATCATGTGTTTTATTTTTAATTTACTTTGTTTATATGGTGGATTATATTGACAGATTTTTATATATTCCACCATCCCTGAATCCCTGGGATAAAGTTACAGAGAAATCCTGTCTTAAAAACAATAACAACAGACAAAAACAGGCATCATGGGGGCTGGAGAGAATAATCCCTGACAAAAATCCTTGCCTGAACCCTGGACCCAGTTTCTTCCTTGGCTAGGTCCCAGACCCCAGTGCTGAGTGTTCTCCTACTTTTTCAAAAAAATCATTCCATTCTTTTATCTCTGTAAGTAAACTGATTTATTCATAAACTGGAAAAGGAAACATTCACTTGGGGACGTGAGCAATGCCTGTGGGCTGGGGTAGCTCCTTCTGAAACACCGAGGTATTGAAATTGTCCCCACGAGGCATCAAAACCCTCAGTGACAGATTGTGGAGTGTAGAGAAAATGAGGACACAGTTTTCTGTGGAGATGAGAGGACCAGGGCATGGAAAGAAATGAAACTACCAATCAGTTTCCCTCGGATATATTAGGTTAGAGTTCTTTTAAAAAAAAATGAGCTTCACTTTATTTTAAAAATTTAATGTTTTAAAGCACCATTCTTGAAACTATTTATTGTCTTTGATTCCAAGGCAAGTTATTGGTCATACTTATCAATCTGTAAGATATTGTATTTGACAGAATCAAAAATCACTGGTGCAGAAGGCAGCTCAGGATGCAAGAACAGCCCCAATACTATACCTACATTTTCAAATATTTCTGCCACTTTAAACTAGTTTACACCCCCCACACAAACAACTTACATACCACACACACACACACACACATGCACATACACACACACATATACCACACATTCACACCACATATATACCATAACACACAACACACACATGTACATACATATAGCCATATATAATCATATATACACCCCACACAGACACAGACACCTACATATATTCATACATACATACATACATACATGCATGCATGCATACCCACTTATGGTCTTCAAGGGTGGGTAAAAAAGAGTTTCTGTGTATTTTCCAAGCATCTGAAGGCTGTTCCACAATATACCTTGTTTTTGATGTTCCAAATGATAATTTCTTTTTCCTGGACATGGTTTCAAGTACCCCAAGGCACTTCTACATGAGCAATCCAACACCCACTGCTTTTCATTCCAAGTCTAGGGCCCTCTTCAACCTCAGCCCAAATGCAGCCCCCTCACTTCTCTCTACAATGACCCCCTAGCCCACCCACCATTTTGGGAAGTCTTCCTCCATTCTAGCATCTAGTCCTTTACTCTGAGGTAGGTATGTGTGATGGCTATTCTTGCTTTTCAGCTTGACTACATCTGGAACTAAAGTCAATAATTGGAGGGCACACCTGTGAGGGTTTTTTTTTCTTAAGTTGCACACCTGTAAGGTATTTCTATCATTATCATCATCATCATCATCATCATCAGGCTTAATCTGAATTAATCTATTTCTAATATGGATCTTTGAAGTGCGAAGACAGTAGAAAGATCTTTAATCCAGATCTTTCCATCTGGGAAAAGATACGCCTCTAATCCAGACCTTGGGGCAGGAAGATACAGACCTTTAACCTTTTTCTGGAAGCCTATATAAATTCATGGAAGAAGGGAGCTTTTGCTCTTTGCCTACTTATTGTTGCCTTGCTAGCAAGTTCATTCCTTCACTGGCATTAGATCCTCCTTCTTCAAGATTCCAGCATATAGTGAAGACCAGGTGAGACACTGCCTATTACAGATGTGGTTCTAGAGCAACAGAAGTATAAGGATGAATCTTTCAAATATCTGCAACAGACCTTTCAATTTTGCCAACACGTACAGTTACCAAAGCCTCACCAGTTACTGGATCATCTCCTGGGAACTCAAAGAACTCCAAAAGCCCATGATGTGAACTATATTTCAAACTCAGAGAGATCGATACATTTGATCATCCTGATTCACCAACTGTAAGGAGCAATGGATTTGGTGACCCTGTGTATGAAACTTTAGACAGTTTGGAGAAAAATAAGAAAAATGATGATGCTGGTTGATTGTTCTTAGCATCTCTGGATAAATAGACAAAGGATAGATATGAGCCCTGTGATAAAATTAACCAATTTCACGCATCTCAGAATCTGTATGTAATTAGGAGAACAATGAACTTGGTGATGAAAATGCCTAGCTCCAGATGCATATAAACAATCCAAAGGTTTCTAAGTGTGCCCTGAAAGAAAACCTTCTCTCCAACATACACAGAGCTGAAAAACATAGCTGCTGAAAATCAAACTGAAGCCATTATTATATGATTGACTGAATTACAGGGAAAATTTAAGTCCCAGCCTTAAAGGGTGTGCATGGTTAATGGACATTAAATTAGTAAAGAACAGGACCCTGTAACTTAGGATGGATGTGTGTATAAGAACCCCTCTGAAGCTGAGAACTTAAAACCCTTAGATTCTCAAGGGTTTATCTCACCCAACAAAGTAGTCTCCTCGACTCATCCTTTTAAGTATTGTCTTTCACCTTTGACTGGAGAAATCAATCCTTCATTGTTTGCTAAACCAGCAGTGACTTCCTTTGAAGGAAACGCCAGGCAAGACAGCACTGCTGTCTCTCAGGCCCACTGATAGCTGCCTCTAGACCCATAACCAGACTTAAGGCAAAGCAGGCTCCTACAGGGGAGGTAGAAAGTGTAGTCCAAAAGAATGTGTTCTTCACTACTAAAGAGTGTAACTTTTCTAACTCATTCAAACAGAAGTCTGGGGAACATGGGTAGGAATGGATTTGAAGGGTGTGGGATAATGGTAGAAGGAACATAAAATTTGATCAAGTTGAGTTTATGGACATGGGCCCTCTGAGTGGAGATTCTGGGTTTAATATGGAAACTCACACAGTTATACAAAGGTGTCAAAAGGTTGTTTGAATGGTTGCCCGAAGTGTTTGACAAAAGATGATCTACTGAGAAGGAGCTGGATATTCTTGACAGCCCTTGTGTTAGTGTTGGTGAAGGGGTTCTAAGGCTTGGGGAAACTGCAATACTTCAGTGGGTGTGCTGTGTAAAACCTAATGCTCCACAGTGGGAAGACCTAGAAGACATACCCTTCACTAATCCTATAAGACAAATAAAAGTGAACCGGCACTTGCACATTTGAAGAGTTTTTGTTGCCATTCTCCTGTGCCAGACCTAAGGTTGAAGACACTGTTGCTCAGTGGGATGAACTAAATGCAGTGGGCTCAACTGGCTCCTGAAGTAGCAGGAGCCATGTGGGGGTACTGAATTGTCAAAGGCAAAGCGATTGAAGTCATCATAATGGGCAGCACAGACAAAGCCATGTTCATAATGGCCTAACCTATAATGGTCAGCACGGGCAAAGTGAATTTAATGGGGACATGACTCGTATGGACCTTTGGTATTGGCTAATCAATCATGGTGTTTCCAGGCATGAAATAGATAAGAAGTCCACTGAATTTTTATTTGATTTATATAAGTGGAAAAAGTTCTCAAGCAAATGAAAGGGAGGCTATAATGGATTATGGCAGAGGGGAATTTCGGTCCATGAATCAGTTTCCAGACTTGAGTCTTGTAGATCCAGAACCCCTGGAATGAAGAGACAGCCAGGTTCCCCTGAGGAAGGACCTTCATAAACCACCTAAAAGTTTGATTGTTAGTCTTTCTCCAGTCCTTTCTCAGAGTGACCTAGGTCCTTTATTTAACAAGAGGAACTGTACACTGGGGGAAAGGAAACAATCAGACTTTCCAGGGTCTATTGGACACTGGTTCTGACTTGATGCTGATTCTGGGAGATTCCAAGAAATATTATGGCCCTCCATTTATAGTAGGGGCTTGAGTTTTGTCTGAAGTCTGACTCAGAATAGGTCCAGTGGGTCCCCAAACTTATTCTGTGATGATTCTCCCAGTTCGAGAATGTATAATTGAGATACATGTACTTAGAAGTTGGCAGAATTCTCACACTAGTTCCCTGACCTATGAAATGAGGACTTTTATATTAGAAAGACTAAATGGAAGTTTTTAGAGTTGTCTCTGCCGAGGAAAATTGTGGTTCTAAAGCAGTATCGCATCCTTGAAGGAATTACAGAAATTAGTGCCACCATCAAGTGATGGTACAAGAGTTGTAGTCCTACCACATCTCCCACTAACTCTCCTCTCTGGCCAGTGCAGAAGACATGGGGATCATGGAGAATGACAGTTGACGACTGAAAACCCAATCAGGGAGTGACATGGTATGCAGCTATTGACCTAGAAAATGCTTTCTTCTCAGCACCTGTCCATAAACAAGAAGCAATTTGATTGTCTCTTCTATAAAATATTACACTGATGCACTGTATTAACAACACTGTGCTTATTGGAAAAGTGAGCAAGAGGTGGCAACCACCGTGAACTCACTGGTAACACATAAGCATGTCAGAGGATGGGAAATAAATCCAACCACAATTCGTGGCTCTTCAACCTCATTGAAATTCTTAGGAGTCCAGAGGTGTGGAGCATGAAGAGATATTGTTTCTAAGGTGAAGGAAAGGTGATTGTACCTGGCCCCTCCCACCATCAAGAGAGAAGCACCTTTACTAGGCCTATTTGGATTCTGGAGACAGCACATTCCTTACTTGGATGTGCTATTCTGGCCCATTTACCAAGTGACTCAGAAAGCTGCTAGCTTGGTGTGGAGCCTGAAACAGGAGGAGGCTCTTCAACAGGTTCAGGCTCCTGTGCAGGCTGCTCTGCCACTTGGACAAAATGATCCAGTAGACATGGTGGTCCTTGAAGTGGCAGTGGCAAATAGGGATGCTGTTTGGAGCCTTTGGTAGGCTCCTACAGGTGACTCACAGAATAGACCTTTGGGATTTTGAAGCAAGGCTCTACCAGCATCTACAAACAACCATTCTCCTTCAGAAGACAGCTCTTGGTCTACTATGGGGCCTTTAGTGGGAACTGAACATTTGACAATGGGCCACCGCGTTTCCAGGCTGCCTGAACTTCCCATCATGAGCTGGGTGTTGTCGGGCCCACCAAGTCCTAAAGTGGGATATGCACAGCAGCAGTCTATTGTCAAGTGGAAATGGTATACACAACATCAGGCCCGAGCCGGTTCTGAAGCCATGAGCGAGTTCCACAAAGAACTTGCCCAAATGCCTATGGCTTCTACTCCTGTTACAATGCCATCTGCTGCCTAGTATGAAGCTATAGCCACATTTGGTGTGCCCTGTGATTGATTGGTTGAGGAAGAGAAGACTAGGGCTTGGTTTGCTGATGTTTCTGCATGCTGTGCAGGCACACCCAGAAGTGAACAGCTGTACATTGCAACCCCTTTCAGGGACAGCCCTGGAAGACACTGGTGAAGGGAAACCTTCACATCTGGCAGAGCTTCGGGCATTACACATGGTCATATATTTCGTTTGGAAGGAGAAATGGTCAGATGTGTGGTTGTTCACTGTTTCATGGGCTGTAGCTAATGAGTTCGCTGGATAGTCAGGGACTCGGAAAGAGCAAGATCAGAAAATTGGTGAGAAAGGTCTATCCGGGGAAGGGGGATGTGGCCAGATCTCTCCAGATGGGTGAAGGATGTGAAGATAATTGTGTCCCATGTAAATGTTCATCAAAAGATGACTTCAGCTGAGAAGTTCAAGTAGATAGCCTCTTGCCCCAGATCTTCCTGTCATTGCCCGATGGACCCATAAACAAAGTATCCATGGTAACAGAGATGGGGATTATGTGTGGGCTCCTATCCACCCAGGGTTACCTGGCTACAGCTTCTGCTGAGATCTGTGCACAGCAGAGACCAACACTGAGCCGCAGGTATTATACCATCCCCCAGGGTGACCAGCCAGTAACCTGGTAACAGGTTAACTACCTTGGACTGCTTTCTGTGTGGAGAGAATAGCACTTTGTTCTTACTGCAGTAGATACTTATTCTGGTTATGGATTTGGCTTTCCTGAAAGAAGTGCCTCTGACAAAACCACCATTTGTGGACTTGTAGAATGCCTTATCCACCACCATGCTCTTCTACACGGTATTGCTTCCAGCCAAGGAGCTCAATCCACCATACAACGGTGGGCACGCAATCATGGAATCTGCTAGTCTCATCCTGTTCCCCGTCATTCTGACGCAGCTGGCCTGAAAGAAAGATGTAATGGCCTTTTGAAGACACAGTTACAGTGTCAATTAGGTAATTAGTGTCAATCAGCCTGAAGGACTGGGATAGAGTTCTTCAGAAGGCAGTATTTGCTTTGAATCAACATCCAGTATATGGTACAGTTTCTCCCACAGTCGAAATCCACAGGTCCAGGAATCAGCGGGTGGAAGAGAGAATAGTTCCACTCACTATTACCCCTAGAGACCCCACAAAGTTCTTTTCTTCCTGCTCCCACAGCCCTAAGTTCTACTGACCTAGAAGTTTTAATTACAAAGCAGGGAACACTCTTGCCAGGAACTGCAACAAACAGTCCATTGAACTGGAAGCCAGCTTACCCCTGGCCACCTTAGGTTTCTGAAGCCCCTAAATGAACAGGCTAAGAAAGGAGTAGCAGTGTTCAGAGGGGGTGATTGATTCAGATTACTATGGGGAAATTAGATTAGTTTTCTCTCGTGGAGGTAAGAAAATTATATATGGAGTGCAGGAAACCCTTTAGGGTATCTCTTGATGCTACCATCTCTTGTGGCTAAAGTCAATGGGAAACTATAACACTCAATAGGACGACCAAGGACAGAGACCCTTCAGAATGAAGACATGGGTCAGTCCTCCAAGACAAGAGCCAAGAACCTGCAAAGGTTCTTGAAGAGGTTGGAGGAAATACAGAACAGGTAGTAGAGGAAGGTAGTCTTTAATACCAGCTAAGGCTATGTGACAAATTACAGAAACAAGGATTATAGTTGACAAGAGCACTTCTATTGTATTTGTAAAAATGCATTTGTATGGATATTTGTGTTTTCTTTCCTCAATTCATTTATCATGTAATATAACATCAATTATGAGAATACCAATGGTTATCATACTTAAATTTCAGATACTAAAGGAATATCCCCAAAGGGACATTGTCACCTATTCTAAATTTATAATGTATTTGTGCTTATACAAAGGAGAGGTATATCATGTTAGGTGTAGCATGTCTAATAAAAACCCAGAAACAGATATTGGGGTTCAACCTGAAGGTCAGAAAAGCAAAACAGTCAGCCATTGGCTCTTATTTCTACCTCAGTCTAAAATGGTGATCCTATCTCCAGGAATCTCAGAATGAAACTGTGTCTGAGAGATGTCTCCTCCTGTCTTATATTCCTCTCTAGTGTTGGGATTAAGGGCACGCACCACTACCACCTAGTTTCAATGGCAAACTAGTGCAGCTACTGGGATTAAAGGTGTGTGTCACCACTGCCTTGTCTGTAAGGCTGAGCAGGGTGTATGCTTTACTCTCTGATCTTCAGGCAAGCTTTATTTACAGTTAGGTATAATTATAGCCTGGTTAGTTATATGATGCATTTGTGATCATACAGGTCATAGTCATATTATGTTTAGGCTTAGGTATAATTATGACCTGGTTATTATTTTCATTTGGAAATCAATCCTAACATAAGGAAATATGATTGTGTGTCAAGTTGACCAGGGATGGACTTGTGATGGCTATTCTTGGTTTTTAATTTGACTACATCTGAAACTGAAACCCAAACATAGAGGGCACATCTGTGAGGTTTGTTTGTTTTGTTTTGTTTTGTTTTGTTTTGTTTTTTTACTTAATTTGAAGTAATCCATTTAGATCTTAGAAGTAGGAAGACACTCCTTTAATCTGGATCTTGAGGCCAAAAGACACACCTTTATTCTGGGCCTCACCTTCTGCTGGAAGCCTGTATGAGGAGATGCAAGATGGAAGCGTTTGCTCTGTTCCTACTCTTCCTTGCCTTGCTAGCAAGTCTTGTTCCCTCTCTGGCATTCAGGCCTACTCCTTCAGGGTCCCAGCATTTACTAAGACCAGCTGAGACATCCAGCCTTGTAGACTGAGAAACTGGTGGATTTGGGGGCTTTCCATTCATAGCCAGCCATTTCTGGGTTAGTTGAACCACAGCTTGTAAGTAATTCTAATAAATCTCATTTCCGCATGTATAGAAATACTCATTATATAACTTCTGTTAACCTAGAGGACCCTAGTAGAGCACACCTTGTGAATTTTACTATGTTTTTGAACTGAAATACCAGGACACTTTCTTCCTTAGGTATCACAAGAGTCCCCTAGGTTTGACATCCTGCAGTTCATTAAATTAAAAGACAATTGTTAAATTGTATCTCTGTGGAACCATCCTCTCAGTTTTAACTGAACCTCCCTTCCTTCCTCTCCCTTTCTTTCTCCATCTCTCATATACATAGAGAACCATTTTTATGTACCTGATATGATGAAGGCATGCAACTTGTGTTTTCATCTTTTGTCTTGACCCTTTAAAATTAAATCAGAATTCAAGGTTAAACAAACGATGGCTCACAAATCAAGTATTCTCATTCCTTGTGTTCACATTCTTTCTCTCTTTCTCTCTCCCTCTCCCTATTCCCTGAGTTCTCTCATGTACCTCAGGCTGACTTTAAATTCGCTACGTGGCTGCCTGACATTAAACTCTTGATTCTTCTGCCTCTACTTCTAGAAAGTTGGAATTACAGGCATGATCCACCATGTCAGCTATAACCTTTCCATTCTTGCTTTGTTTTGCTAAAAATGTATTTATTTGTGTGTGTGTGTGTGTGTGTGTGTGTGTGTGTGTGTGTGTGTGTGTGTATCTCCATGAGCTTATGGGTACCATGTGCATGCCTGGTGTCCATGAGGCCAGCAGAGGGCGCTGAATTCCTTGGAGCTGGAATTACAGATGTCTATGTGTCACAATGTGAGGGCTGATAAACCCTCGTCCTCTGCAAGAGCAGTAAGTGCTCTTACCCACTGAGCATCTTTTCAGGCTCTCTCTTTGCTTTATAAATAAAGTTTTACAGACCCACAGCCTTCCAGATGTGCACCTGACCCACAGCCATCCAGGTGTGTATATGTGCCACCTGCCTGACTCACAGCCTTCCAGATTTGTATGTGTGCCACCTGTCTGACCCACAGCCTTCCAGGTGTGTAGTGTGCCACCTGCCTGACCCATAGCCTTCCAGGTGTGTATGTGTGTCACCTGTCTGACCCACAGCCTTCCAAGTGTGTATGTGTGCCACCTGCCTCTGGTGCCTCGGCATTGCCATGCTCAGTACATCACTACTGTAAGAATTACAGAAGCACAGAGGCTGACTTATTTTCTGGCTCTAGGAAGAAAAGATCTGCTAATCCCTGCTCCACACTAGTGTTTCCCAATCTTGTTTTCATTACCATTCCCCTAAGGGGCCTTTGAGGCTTTTTGTTCTAAAACACCCTGTGCTGTGAAATTCATGTGTTGAATGTGGATCTGTGATCCACACAGGAATAAACTAAGATTGACTTCCATTCCCTAAAATCAATTTTTACCTCTGTGGAGGAGGCCTGCTTAAGTACAGAGTGTCTCAATGTTGGCGCTCTCGGTGCTTTAAGGCATGTAATTCTCTGTTGTGGAAAGCTGTCCTGTCCACTGTGGGATCTGAACCGCATGCTTGATCTCTGCTCACTAGATGCAAACAACACTCCTTCACAGGGTCTATAAGAGCCCAAACCATCTCCAGACAAGGCTAACCGTCCTGTGGCAGGCCCAGGCAAGCAAGAGGTGAGACCGCCTCGGGTTGAAAAAGAAAGAAAGACTTTCTTCAATAGTATCAAAACATAAAGATGTATGATTTCTATTGTATGTCATAAACTTACATGTTTTTCTTCATAACATTTGCCATTATCATAGAACATCTTTTATTCTATTTTTAACTTATATTTTTGGATGTGAAGTCTTAAGTTCCAGGTTGACCTTACACTTTCTAGTAGCTTAAGGGTGGCCTTGAACTTCTGACCCTATTACCTCTACCTATAAGTGCTGAGTTTTGCAGGCAATACAGGGTCTTGTGTATTTTAGGTGTGTGGGTTTGTACTGATAGCCAATATGACAGAATTCAGAATCGCCTGAAAGATACCTTCTGGGCTTGACTGTGAGGGATTGAATTGATTTAGTTCACTGGGGGCAGAGAATCCACCCTGAAATAATGAGCAACATCGTTTCCTGGGCTGGGCTTCTGGAGTACAGGGAGTTCGCTGAGCACAAGCATTCATCCACTCTCCTCTCCTGCAGACACCGTGCGAGCAGCTGCCATAGCTCCTGCTTCGGTGACTTCCCCATCAGGATGGACTGTACCCTTGACCACGAGCCAAAACAAACTTCTTTTTCCACGAGTTGCTTTGTCAGAATTTTTATCGTTACAATGTAAGGCAATACATTAGGCAACCACAAACTGAGAAGCATTCCTATCCTGGCAAAGCATCTTATTTTTTATTAAAATTAATTAAGTATGTACTTAATTAATTAAATGGAGAACTAGGGATTGAATCTGTTTTAACAATAAGCTCTCCACCACCGAGCTAGGTATCTCTAGTTTTTGTTTTTGTGTTTTTAACTTGAGATAATATCTCACTCAACTGACCAGAATGACAGAGAATTTTCAATCCTGCCATCTTGGTTTCCAGGGTAGAAGCCTGCAGTACCAAAGCCAGATTACCATAACTTCTTAAGAAGAATCGTAACACCAGCAGACACGTTGTTCTAAACTGTCCTTGAGATCTGGCATTCTACTCACTGGACAGGAGTTGATAGAAACCCCTTGTCTATTTTGAATCATCATGAACATTTTCCTCTTAAAAACACGTATTCTAATTGTGTGTATATGTGTGTGGGTATT
Source organism: Arvicola amphibius (assembly GCF_903992535.2). Taxonomy (NCBI): domain Eukaryota; kingdom Metazoa; phylum Chordata; class Mammalia; order Rodentia; family Cricetidae; genus Arvicola; species Arvicola amphibius. Next base: position 64,107,669 of record NC_052050.1, on the reverse strand, counting down.
TGCACACAAGTGCATGTGCCCACAGGCCAGAAGAGGGAACCTGTGTCCCTGGGGCTGGAGTTAGAAGCAGCTCTCTGCTGCCATGCGGGTGCTGGAAACTGAACCTGGGTCCTCTGGAAGAGCAGTGAGTGTCATGTCTCCAGCCCATGTCATGTCTCCAAAGTTTTCTATTTTAGCAAAGTTCTTCAAGGGCCAGCAAGAATGCTTCTCGGGTAAAAGATTGCTTTTGCCATGAAAGCCGGATGGCCTGGACTTGACTCCTGGATCCCACACTGTAAGTAGGGCACATATACCTGAGAGTTGGTTCTTTGACCTCCACACACCAACTGCGCTCCCCATGTACCTGGGCCCTCATATGCCCTCTTCCCACCTCACCCCCACGCTAAATAAAATAAAAACAAAAAATCAATACTCTCCAAAAGCCAGTCAATGACTCGAGTTATCTTACTTAACAGCTGTCTCAGCGTCTCTTGCAAGCTGAGAGGACTGGCCTTTCAGAGAACAATCGTTTCTCTCCTGTACATATGTCAAGCTTCCATTCTCCTGCTAACAAAAGCCATTCTCCTATTTCATTTTTGAGGATTATCCTCATTGTCAGGAAACCAAAAGGAAAAATACAGATGGATTTTCTTTTCTTTGCCATGGAACCTGTCCAATCAAATACATATTTGCGCTTAAGAAAAAGATGTGTTTGCCACTCAGCCTCGTCACAGCATAGAAGACTGCCCTGAAAACACGGCATCCAGCACACGTTTCTGAGATGGATGTAGAGGTACCCAAGACCTTGTGCTGTATCTCCTGGATGTGCGGAGAGAAGACTGGGGACAGGACTGGCCAGCACGGGAAAGACACTGATGTCTGACTTGTCAGTAGCATCGTGTATTAGGTCATAGAACCGTGTTGAGCGCATGCTTCCTTCTGCTGTTTCCTACCTTATTTGGTGGAATTTGCCTCTTACAAGACAACGGGCCAAAAGGCAGATCCTTCTTCCTTGAGACGCGTGTTTAGTTTGTGCCCATCCCTTTCCATTAGGAGTCCCTTGGAAAGGGCAGTGGGATAGAAGGCTCCAGAACCAAAGTGGCACTGCTCTCGGCTGGTGTCTTTTTAATGACCCGCCCCCCTGTGTCTCCTTGTTCTTCTATGAGGCCACAGCGTGATTAGCAACACCGGTGGCCCTGAAAAGCTCCAGGAAGAGATTCCAGCTCTGCCTGCGGGTTTGTCAGCTGAGAGAGGCGCCCCTACTGCAGCTCAGCCTTGCCTGGCAGAGGAAGGAGTGCGCTTCCCAGGCCCTTGCTTCCTCCAGCATCCCTATTGTGCTTCAAAGCCTCTGCCAGAGCTGGGAGGCCACCACAGTGTGGGAGTAGCCTCCCTGCCTCCCTCTTTACTTCAAGGCCACTTCAGGACTCTAAGCTGCTTGGGAAGTGACAGTTGTCATGGCAGGTGCCCGGGAGGGGGGTGTAGAAGAAGCTTTGGGGACTGATTACAGGGTCTGTTCCCCAGATCAGTTTCTTAGCGAGCCTGGCAGAGATTCATTTTAAGAGTCTGTAGGTGTTGCTGTTTTTCCTTAACATGTGTGGAAGCTTCAGAGAAGGAGCTATAATCATTTCCTGTGTATACCTGACCTTGATCTCCAGCTCCCGTTAGTCACTGGTACGAGATTTCAAAGTCTGGACCCGGCCTACCTCCACATGACCATCCCAGGTCCTATGAAATCTTCCATTTCAGATGAACCTTCAGGATCTGAAGTCTTCCCTGCTGGTCTAAAAGTTTGTTTCCGGGCAGGAATTGAATGACCTCCTGCTGCGGTGTGCTCGTAGTATCTGATGCTTGGCTTTGGCTGAGTTACTTGACTACCCTGATTGCTCTGCTGTAAGATGAAGCCCTGGAAATAAATGCTCCCTTAAGTCCCTTCCATTGTATTGCATAGAGACAAATGCTGCCCAAGCTGCTTGTGGCACCTGAGTTAATGCTGGCTTGTCATCCTGGAGGAGAAGGTTATGTTGCTATGTGGAAAGAGAGGTATTCCCATTTGGATGTTGAACATCATGAAGGACCGAGTAAGGGCTCAGTTCTTCCTCTGCCTCACAGGAACTGGGGCCTAGTAGGAGGACTGTCAGGGAATTATGGGCTCTTAAGTGAGGTGAATCCTTTGCTCTACCACAGACTACCTGCCATGGCCTTTCAGTGAGCCCCACAGAAGCACTGAGCCAGCACTAAGTCTCTCCCAATGCACCCTAGGAGGGAGTTAGTGAAGTCCATGTTCTGCTGTGCTGATAGGGAGCCACTTGGCACAGAAGGAAATCTGATTTCCCCAAAACATGAAGACATTAAATATTTATTATTTAATCCTCAACATTCTACTGTATTATCGTCCATGTTCTTTGTCATGTAGGTGTCCTAATTCTGCAACGGAGTCTGTCATACTCCAGCTGAGAAAGCAGAGTCAAAGTAATGAAATAAATGGCTCACATTTATACAGTTAGACTAGAAAGGCCTTATGCCAGCATTTGAGAAGCTTCAGAAAAGTTTGGAAATGATGAAATAATATTTTCTAACCTCAGGTTCATTTTTATACAAAACTAGGTTCCAGAAACAGTTTCTAGAAGATGGAGCCAGCATGCCAGCTTCATAATCCTAACATTCAAACACAGCTCATCTTTTGTCTATTTTTAGTGCCTTAGTCTCCTCTTTCGTCAAGAACACAGTCAGACATGCCACACAGCCCATTAAATCTATTAGTTATGGCTGTATAGTCCCCATCATAAGTTTGGTTTGGGTATTTCTGTGCTTTGCCTTTTCTTTCTTTTAAGCTAGAAAGAATATTCTGTGCTCAAACATAGATTCTTCTCAGTGAGAACAAAAGCAGCTCAGGACAGAGGAGGATACATACACACTCTCAATGGATTATACACACAGGCAGGCCCATGCAGGAACAAACATGCATATATAGTTATGCACAGACATATGAACGCATATACACATCCAGGTGCACAATACACGTAGGCACACACAAGCACATATACATGCAGAAACACATGCATACATACAGGCACATAGTTGCACACACAGATTTTCAGAGACACACAAGGCATATACATACATGTACATACACACAATGCATGCATGCACATAGGCATATGCACACTTATGCACAAACCCTTATATACCAAGACATGCATACATACACACACACACACAGAGGTACACACACACATGCACCTGTGAACATATGCATACACATACACCTATACACAATGAACACACATATACATATATGCACACAGATACATACACACATGAACATTAATAAACATATGTGCACACACAGACACACATGTCCATGCATCCATACACACACTCATACACATACACACACACGCATACACACACAGGCCCCTTTCCTTCCTCATCTTGTTGCTACCCTTAAGCTCACTAACACAGAGACTGCAACAGACTCCCTTGCTGTTAAGAGCCATAAAGCAGAAGCAAACAAAAAACTGAGGATGTGAAATGTCAGTGGGAACTACTGCTTCTTCAAAGAGCAACCAGTGGGTGATGTGGAAAAGAGACAGATGCGTAACTCCCACTGTGCAGGCATGTATTGATTAACGCATTCTTACCGTTGCAGAGGAAGCCTGGGGTGGGACAAGGAGGTTGCATTGCTGGGTAACGGTCTGATAGCTCTTAATCAGTAGACCCAGAATTATTTAGAATTCATTTCTATTATCCCAGGACCCATGTTCTCAGAGTTTAAGCAACAATAACCTTAAACGCAATATTCTTACTAGTAGAGATCTTGTTTCCTCTATGACTGGGATCAGAAGTTACTATATTAACAATTTTACACACTGCCAAGACAAAAATACCCAGCAAAACCAACTTCAGGACGGCAGGGCCTATTTTAGCTCACAGTTCAAGACTTCGGGCCATCATAGCAGAGACAAGATGGTGGCAGGAGCCTTAGGCAGCTGGTCACACTGTGTCCACAGTCAGGACACAGAGAGAAAGGAATGGTAGTGTTCCCGTTTCCTTCTGTCCAGTCCAGGACCCCGCCCACAGGAAGAACACCGCTCACATTTGGGAGTTCATTCTTCCCTCTTCTATTAACCAAATCGAGAAACTCCCCCAAAGGCAGGCTGGGAGCCTTGTCTCTGGCGTTCTTGATCCTGTCAAGCTGACAAAAGTAATTCTCAGCATGATCATTTTTGCTCCTAAAAGTTTGGCCACATCTAATGGCTTTTTTGAGTTCAAGTTTTAAATCAGAGGGTATGGATATTCAAGTTAATGTTTTGTTTAATGCCTCCCTCTGTGGGTGGCATCTATTGATGAGAAGTACATTTCCTTGCTACAGGCTCTCCACAGCCTCCCTAGCAACCAGTCCTATTACTTTTAGCCCCTATTCTCAGCTGCAGGAAGTAACTTGTGTCCTCTCTTTTTCCTGACTCCAAGAGGAGTCAGCCTAGACTTGTGTTCATGGATATCAACCTTTGGAATTCAAGCCTCTATTTTAGCTTGATTTAGTTCGGGGTGAGCCATTTTTATTTCTCAGCCATCACTTGGGGACTCATTTATTTCCAAATGTTTATTGAACGCCCATCCGCTGTCAGATATCCTGCCAGGTACAGGGATTATATTGTTGAACAAAACAGTTTCAATTTGTGCTCCTTGGAATTTACAACCCAGTGGAGATACAGACCCAGGACAAATAATTGAAAGAAGAGAAAACAGCCCTAATACTGCAGCACGTAGTGAGGGGGCCTTTTGTAATCTGAATGTAGGAGAAAGATTTCCCCGAAGGAGAGACCGAGATTAAAAAGATAATAAAGAACAGTGAGATAAAGGTTGGAGGCTGGTCATGCGTGTACCACGGCAGTGAGCCAGGAGAAATGGCATCAATGGGTCTCCAGATATTTTACAGTGCATTTTTCTTGATGGCTATCTCAGAATTCTCCATATTGGAGGTATTCATCTCTATGTTCATTACTTCTCTGATTATCTTTACCCAAAAGCACAGTGTTTTGCTTTGTACAAATTAGAATGAATTGTTCTCTGCCTCTTTTTCTGTGAACTTTAGTGGACTTTAACTGTTCTTTATGTCTGGTACAATGCTAGTTTACGGCTCACACATTTGTGTGACAACCGCTGTGCTTTGATATTTTCTGTGTGTACAGAGTACATGTGCATTCATTTGCTGTCAAGTGTGTTTGAGTCTTCTGCTGTCTTCGTGTGTGTGTGTGTGTGTGTGTGTGTGTGTGTGTGTGTGTGTGTGCATGTGCCCGTGCGTGTATGTGTATCTGTGTGTGCATGTGCACGTGCGTGTATGTGTATCTGTGTGTGCAGGCCAGAGAGGTCCATGCCAAGTGTTATTTCTCAGTCATGGTTACTTCAGAATTTGGCAAAACTCTCTTTCCATTTGTTTATGTGGGAAGCAGGTGCGAGCATGCCACAGCACACGGGTGGGAGGTAGCACTTGGACTTGCCATTTCTTTCCTTCCACCATGTGGACCCAGGAATCAATCTCAGATAGTCAGGTTTGACAGCAGGTACCTGTATTCAGTAAGACCTCTCACGGACAACCCTGCCCTCATGTCTTAATATAACATTTCTCACTGACCGGGAACTTGTCAAGTAGATTAAGCAGGCTGCCCATCAAGTCCCCAGGGTCTCCGTATGTCTTATTCCCCTGTGCTGGGTCTACAAACTCATGCCATAACAGCTTGTGTGTGTGTGTGTGTGTGTGTGTGTGTGTGTGTGTGTGTGTAGGGGGCAGTCTTGAACTCAGGTCCTTATGCTTCCAGAGCAAGCACTTGCCAACTAAGTTTCTCCCCCTCCTATTCATCCACTCTCTTCCGCTTCACTGCCATTAATTCCTATCTGCCAAAGCAAGTGGTAAAGCCAGATGTGTTCAGGGGGTGGGACACAGATCCAGTGTTCTCCTAGGAGGAATTATAAAGCCATGGCAATGAAATGGTGTGCATCAGGCTTTTTTCTGGGCTACCAACCAGCTCCTAAATAAAGACACGGAGACTCAATATTATTTATGCTTGGCCTTAGTTTATGCTAGCTTCTGGCTAGTTTTTTTTTTTTCTTTAACTTAAATTAACCTGCTTCTCTTCATCTACCTTTTGCTTCAGGCTTTTTATGTTCCTTCCTTCCCTCCCTCCCTCCCTTCTTTCCTCCTTTTTTTCTTTCTTTTTTTCTCTCTGTCATGCTTTCCTATTGTCTGAATGTCTGTCTGTCTAGCAACTGCCTGACTTCCGACCCCTCTCTTTTTCCTCATTCTCTTCTTTCTTCTCTTTTTTCTCCTATTATTCTCTCTTCCTGACAGCCCCACCTACCCCACTCTTGTCTGGTTATTGGCCATTCAGCTCTTTATTAGACCAATCAGATGCCTTAGGCAGGCAAGGTGAAACAAATGTAGCACATCTTTACATAATAATTAAACAAATACAACAGAAACAAATGATAGCACACCTGCACACAGGGAAAAACTATTCCACACCAATGATTGGCAGCTGGGTCTGCTTGGAATCTATCCACAGTAACTCACAAGTGGGACAGGACTCATTCTCTACACCAGGCTGACCTTCAGAGCAGGATGCCCTTCAGCTTTGACCTCCCTAGTGCTTGATGACAGACATGCACCACCACATGTGTTTCCTTATTTGTGTTCAAACATTGCTTTCTTTAAGGCCCGGTTCCATCTCATTGGCTTATTTTTATCCTATGTTTCTCACTGTCTATGAATGATTTAACCCTTATCTTGCTGAACACCTTGACAAATGTTCTGTACTTACCCATGGAATCTGTAATAAATTGGTGGGACAGGTATTGCGAGTCCTCCAATTTTTCAGTTAAAAAATATTTTTTTTCTGAATAGAGCTTTTATTCTAAGTTTCTTTTTAATTCTGCATATGTCTGCCTGTCTATCTGTGGCTATGCACAAACTAGTGACAGTGCCCATGGAGGCTAGTGGTGTCAGATGCCCTGGAATTACAGGTAATTTGGAGCCACCCAGTGTGGGTGCTGGGAACCTAACTAAGATGCTCCAGAAGAGTAGCAAGTACTTTTGGCAGTCAGGTCATCTCTCCAGCCCAGAGTGTAATTTTCCTTAAAGACCTAAGGCTACGTTTAAGAGTCTGAACTCAAATTTGAGTATGATATAGAAGTTTATGCTTAAAATTCCTGAGCTCTTGCCTACATAAAAGTTATTTATGGAAAACATTTAAAAAGTTATATTTAACCCAAATCACCACATTTCATCTTCTGCTGAAGCAAATAACGTTTTCGCTAGTTAGTGTAAACAGACGGATATAAATAGAACCTGTCTATTCTGGGAATCCCCAACATTGAATGCTATCTATTAATTACTTTTTACAAATTAGAACGACTCAGCATTCAAGGAAAGTGTCCTCCAGTTTCCCAACAACAGAGAGAAACATGTGTCCTAAAGCAGAGGAGATCAGGTTAGCTTTTAAAGCCCTGAGACAAAATCAAAATCAGGATGCGTGCAGCCAGCTGCGTGCCCTGTGTGGTGGAAATGAAACTGTAGAAGTAGGGATTCTGAGAGTATAGAGCACAAGTTTTACCTGTTACAGGTGAGTCACAGACCCACAGAGGAATGTTGATTGACACCAAGCCATTCGAGCAATAAATAGTAAGTTCTAGACTGCACAGGCTGTGCCTTCCCTCAGCTCAGAATCTCTGTCAGCTGTTCTAGAAGACAGTGAGAATGGGAATGGTCTTTTCCAATTCCTCCCCCCCCTCTCTCCCTCTCCCCATCCCTTCCTCCATCCCCCTCTCTCTCTCTCCCTCCCTCTTTCCCTTTCTCTCTTTCATAGCCTGCTGGCCTCCGTGCTTCTGGGAGTGTTAAAGTGGAATGTGCTTATTTACTTTTATTTTTTTTGTACTGTTTTCCTTCTTTTTTATGATCCTGGCTTCCGACTGTGTGACAGAAACACATAAAAATTGGCATAAAAGTAGGAAAATGTGCCCCAGATGCTATATTAGCTGTGAAATAAGTTTAAACGCTGGCAGACAGGGTCTGGGCTCCTTCCTATTTGTCAGCTCAGTGAAACCCATCCTCAAATCTTCTGTCTGTAAGAATGCGATGGGTGTGGGTAGACACACTGCCAGTTTGCTCCCTGTGGCTTGGCCACAAATCACATCACCAACTCAGAAAGCTCTTCCCAAGAGGAGCAGTTATGGGTGAGGCTCAGGTTCTGTCTGTGAAGCTATTGGGGTGAGGATTTAGTGGCAGAGTGGAGCCAAGCCAGAGGTTTTTTTGTTTTGGTTTTTTAAGTATAAGTCAGCACATGTTAAGGTCAGGTCTGATGCTTGTAAGTCTCAAAGACCCTTTTGGATGGATAGATATAAAGGTATATGGTCATTGCTATATTTTTGAACCTGACTCCTGGCTTCCCTGTGTCCTTCTTTTCAAGATCACAGGAGATATTCAAATGTGCAGGCCACTTAACATCCCTCCTGCTCACTTTCTGCCTTCTGCAGGGATGGTCTGAGCTCCAAGACTAAGTCACACCGCCTTCCTGCTGCTCTCAAGTTCATCATTCGCCTGCCTCTACTTCAAGAGTGCTGGGACTGCAGGTATATAGCAGCAGGCCAGGCCTCCATCTCTTCATGTTAATGTCACAGTCTGCACAAAGCTTAGATGGCTGCAATGGTCCAGGCATTTACCTTTACCCTAGCTCAGCCCCATGGTCCCAAAGGCCCTAGGCTCCTTTTCTCATTACAGTCCTGTTTAGAAACTGTAGCTGAAGGGGTTTTTTTTTTTTAATGATAAAACAGTTTGTGATTTTTTGCCAAATATATGCAAGCTGAGCCTCAAATATTAGAGATCAGGACTGCCCAATGGTTATAGTAGTGAGTTTTTATATATGATTACTGGATTTATCAAGTATTGTCTACGTTAGTATATGGATGACTCAGAGGCCTCCAAACCACAATTTCACATCTGTGAACCAAGAGTACAAGCTATTTCATTGGGTTTTACAAAATATCATATAATTTTTCTAAATGTTATTTATTTTTTAAATCTATGTGCCTTTGTGTGCATCTGCTTGTCTGTATATGCACCACGTGGGTGCAGTGCTCACAAGGGCCAAAGGGGGTGTCAGGACAGAGTTAGATGTATAGGAGGCTGTGAGTTACCTACTGTGGGTACTGAGAACTGGACCTGGGTCCTCCACAAGAACAGTGCTCTTAGCTGCTGAGCCATCTCTCCAGCCCTAGGGCTGTGTGCTCATTCGCCAGGGTTCTTGGTAGGGAATGAATCCCACAGCAAGTCCTTAAACCTTAGCCACCACTTTCACGTGAGTAAAAAGCTAAGGTGTTTGCTCCAATCCCCATGATCTGGGTGTTTATGTTGGATCTGTTGGATTTCCCCATGAAGAATGTGAAAAGGCAGCAAAATTCTTTCTAGGGAACCATACAAAAGCATCCAGAAGACATAGGCACTTCTACTATTTAATCCTCTTGCCAGAATACTGTACAATAGTTGGGTGACAAACAAAGAAAACAAAGCCCAGAGATGCGAGGCAACTGCTAAGACCCTGTAGACAAGCAGAAAGCCAAATCTAAAACCTGGGTCTAACACTTACGACGGATCATCATGGTGAACATAGTCACATCTGGAGTCTCCTAGGGGACACACACTTCTAGGTGTGATCCCGAAGGTGTCTCCAGAGAGGTTTGACTGAGAAGGGAAAGCTCTCCTGGAATCTGGGCTGCATCATCCCATGGACTGGGGGTACAGACTGAATGAGAAGAAGAAAAGCAAGCTGAGTGTCTGTGATGGTCCCTCTCTGCCCTGACCGTGGACCACCTCGTACTCCGTGCCTTCTGCTCCAGGATGGACTGGATCTACACCCTCATGGTGCACACCAGCAAACTAGGAACTGCTTCACTAAATCCTATTTTTATGGATGCAAAAACTGAGGAGTCAGAAGGTGAAAGGTCAACCAAAGATATCCAGTTCCAACTGTGGGCTATCTCTCAGGGCCAATAAAACCTCTCGCAGACCCACTGGGGCTGATTACTTTGGCTTGCCTATCATCCAAATTCCTTCTTATATGATAGCACCTTTAATTAAGGATCAATTACGTCTGAGACTAAACAGATAAGATAATTTGAAGTGAAGCTTTTTGTAATTGTTGCTGCTACTGAACATGAATTTAAAGAGCCTGTTGCTTGAATAACGGGGAGCACTCAATGGTATTTCCATTTGATATTTATCATACATCTTATGCCTTCGCAAAGGTTTGAGTGCTGGGTCCTTTTTCTAGGTACTGGGGCCACAAAGTAGATAAACAGAAAAGTTCCTTATTAATAATTGATTTGGACTGTATTTCATCATTCTTTCTCTAAACTTCAGGACTTGGGCTACTGAGATTAGCTTTAAATATAGGCAGTGTGCTTTGGATAAGGCACACTTATCCAAATGATGAAGGCTTGGTCCCCACCTTGTATGCGCATGAGAAGGTAATGAAGCCTTCAGGAGATAAAGCCTTCGGAAAGATTCTGTGTTGCAGAGGGCTATGCATCTTTTCTTGTTTCCCTTTGCTTCACAGCCCTCCAGAAAGGGACACTCTACCACTGACTGAGAGAGCTAACTGTAGTCAAAATCAGCGCTGTTTGACTAAAATAGTTTTGTTGCAATAATGGAACGCTGACTGATACAATTACGTTATTTATGTTAGCAGCAAACATTAAAAACATTATAGGACCTGGGGAAGTGGCTCACTGTGCAAAATCACTTGCCATGCAAGCCTGACAACCTGAATTCAGATCCCAAGAATCCTCATAAAAGTAAGACTCAGTAGCACAAGTAGACTCAGTAACACATCCTGACAGGGAGATGAGCGGAGAAGATAGAAGAAACTCCAGAAGATAGTAGCCTGAAATGCATAAAGATGAAGAGAACCCATCTCCTACATGCTAGAAAGGCAAGGACTGACGGCTAAAGATCATCTGACCACATACCCCTTTCACACACACACACAAGTACACCCCCTCCACACAAAGACAAGTACATGCCCTCCACACAACAACATGCATAGCCCTCCACACAGAGACAAGTACATCTCCACATAGCAACATGTATAGCCCCTATTGCGTACACACACACACACACAGAGAGAGAGAGAGAGCAACATAAAAATTAGTATTAGTATTTTGCTTTTTATTTTTCTACCATTTTATTTATTTTTAATGTTTTTATTGAGCTATTTATTTTTTGCTCTGCTTCCCTCTCTTCCTGTCTCCTATGTTTCTACCCTCTCCCATGGTCCCCATGCTCCCAATTTACTCATGAGATCCTGTCTTTTTCTATGGGACATAGAAAAAGATCCATGTATGTCTCTCTTAGGGTCCTTATTGTTGTCTAGGTGTCTAGGTTTTCTGGAACTGTGAATTGTACGCTTGTTTTTTTTTTTTTGCTTTATGTCAAAAAGCCACTTATGAGTGAGTACGTATGATGTTTGTCTTTCTGGGTCTGGGTTACCTCACTCAATATGATGTTTCCTAGATTCATCCAGTTGCTTGCAGATTTCAAGTTTTTTTCTGCTGTGTAGTACTCCATTGTGTAAATGTATCACATTTTCCTTATCTATTCTTTGATTGGGGGGCATTTTTGTTGTTTCCAGGTTCTGTCTATAACAAACAATGCTGCTGTGAACATAGAGATGATAAATGGACTGAAAAAGAAATCAGAGAAACATCACCCTTCACAATAGCCACTAATAGCATAAAATATCTCAGAGTAACTCTAATCAAATAAGTGGAAGACCTGTATAAAAAGAACTTTAAATCTTTGAAGAAAGAAATTGAATAAGACACCAAAAAATGCAAAGATTTCCCATGTTCTTCAGTAGATAGAATTAACATAGTAAAAATAGCAATCTACAGATTCAATGGAATGCCCAGCAAAATTCTTCACAATTCTCCAAAGAACAATATTCAACTTCATATGGAAAAGCAAAAAACCCAGGATAGCCAAAACAATCCTGTACAATAAAGCAACTTTTGGAGGCATCACAATCTCTGACTTCAAAGTCTACTACCAAGCTACAGTACTGAAAACAGCCTGGTATTAGCATAAAAACAGATAGGAGGACCAATGGAACCAAATATCAGATATCAATACTCAGATATCAATCCACACACTACAAACACCTGATTTTTTACAAAAAAGCAAAAAGTATCAAATGGGAAAAAAAGAATACTCAACAAATGGTGCTGGCATAACTGGATATCAATATGTAGAAGAATAAAAATAGATACAATTCTATTGCTATGCAAAAAACTCAAGTCCAAATGGATCAAAGACCTCAACATAGAGCCAACCACACTGGACCTCATAGAAGAGAAAGTGGGAAGTATACTTGAACACATTGGCACAGTAGATCACTTCCTAAATACAGCCCCAGTAGCACAGACACTGAGAGAAACAATTAATAAATGGGACCTCCTGAAACTGAAAAGCTTCTGTAAAGCAAAGGACACGGTCAACAAGACAAAACAACAACCTACAGAATGGGACAAGATCTTCTTTAACCCCACATCAGACAGAGATCTGATCTCCAAAATATACAAAGAAATCAAGAAATTGGTCACCAAAAGAACACATAATCCAATTTAAAAAATGAAGTACAGACCTAAACAGAGAACTCTCAACAGGGGGATCTAAACTGGCTGAAAGACACTTAAGGAAATGCTCAACATCCTTAGCCATCAGAGAAATGTAAATCAAAACAACTCTGAGATTCCATTTTACACCTGTAAGAATGGCCAAGATCAAAAACATTGAAGACAACTTATGCTGGAGAGGTTGTGGGGTAAAGGGAACACTTCTGCATTGCTGGTGGGCGTGCAAGCTGGTACAACCCCTTTGGATGTCAGTGTGGCATTTTCTCAGAAAATTAGGAAACAATCTTCCTCAAGACCCAGAAATATCACTTTTGGGTATATACCCAAAGGATGCTCAATTGTACCACAAGTATTATTATTTGTAACATCTGTTTTTATATGATTATCAACCTGGCTGACTACCCACATTACAAGACTAAAATTAACAGCACAATATAATATGTGGTGTTTTGTTTTATTTTTAGCCAAGTACATAGAACAAGCTCTGGCCTATCCAAGCCACTGGCATCACGTTCATGCCAAGGGAAGATGACTCTGCCTGTCTCAAAAACAGACTTTCATCCTATATAAACTGACTCATGGAAATGCTCTTTCTGCCTCCCCAGCTTTCTTCCATGGTGGATGAATAAATAGCACTCCTAAAATCTGAGCTGAAAGTACCCATCAACGTCATTTCAATAACTAGAAAGTCTGTTCTCCAGAAATAGAAACAGAATTGCCTGACTATGCATAGCAGGTCAGAAGAATCAGAACTAGAATTACGGTCTCCTCGTTCCCTGTGTCTCTTTCCTCCAGATACAACCCTGTCCTAGCAGGGATGTCATGGTTAATCTTAATTCTCAACAAGATGAGATCGAAAACAACCTTGGAGAAGGTCTTTAGATTGCATCCACAATCCTGATTGTATTCACTGAGGCGAGAAGGCCTGCCCAGTGTGAGCGGCACCATTCCGCAGTCCTGATCTTTGGAGTGTAAGTGGGGAAAGGAGGTAAGAAGCAGCACGTATTCGTCACTCTCTGCTTCCTGACCATGATGGCCACGTGACCACTGTGACCAGCTGCTTCAAGCTCCTGTTGCCTTTATTTCTCTACAAGGATGGACTGTTCCCTTGAACTGAGAGTCAGAATGAACTTTTCCACCACCAAGTGGTTTTTGCCTATGTGTTTCATCACAGAGAGAAAAAAAAGGAACGAAACAGGACCTTTCTTCTATAAGGACAAGACTGAGAAGGGGAGTGAATCCCACTACTGGGGAGTACCATGTGAATCCAGGATGCAGGCTCACTGATCTGATGAGGTGCTGCTGGGTGTAGACTAAGAGATCATACACAATTCCATAAGATGCTTTCAGAGGGGCCTTAACCTTACAATTGGAGGACTAAATACAGATGCCAAACATGCTGTCTAGACTGATCCAACGAAGCCTGAACTTCCATTTCTACCACCTGCCTGAGTTGGTTTCTCACTGGCGTCCATGTGGAAGGCCTTGGGACTCCTGGAGAGGAGTAGAAGTCACACTGAGCTCAGCTATGTACTATACCTACACCAAGTCTCTGGGCATGGGAATAAAACGATATTGGTCCTTCTGGACAAGCCCAGATCCCAACTGAACACTAGAAACTATATCTAGCTATGTCCTGCCCATCAATAAAGCCAACAAAAAATTGAAAATATCCAACTTATTGTCAGCTTGTTATGTTATAATAGAGGACTAGGATACTCTTCTGGCGATCAGAACAATATTTAGCATATAGAAGACACACAATAAATACATTTATCATGTGCCTAGCTGGGGATGTAACTCAGTCATTACAGAGTCAGCCTAGCATGTGCAAAGTCCTGGGTTCCATCCCCAGCACCACATAAAACAAGGATGGTGGTCCATCTCATACCCAGCAACTAGGACTTGGAGGCAGAAAGATAGATGCTCATGGTTAGTCTCAACTACAAGATGGCTTCACATCCAACATGGGCTTCATGAGGCTTTACTGAGGAAAGTGGGGAGGAGGGGAAAAATGAGGCAGAGCAGAAGGAAGTGAAAAGGAAAAAGGAAAAGAAATAGAAGAGAAGCATTCTAGTGTCCTCTCCCCTCCTGACCCTGCTTTTCTTCTCTTCCAGAGGGGAAAGGGGAGGGGAAAACTCAGTCTACCCCATGACAGACAGCCTTTCTTTGGGAGTTTAGCACAAACGCTTGGTGTGGAATCATTTCCTCAGAGTTGAGACATTCCTTTCAGGAGGAGGGGGAAGATGGAGGCACTCCAGAGGAGGTGAACAATGTCACTTGTCTGGGAAAACTGACACTTGTAAGGTTCTCCAAGGCCCCTCCTCTGCTGAAAATATGCTGCGGGGAGGAGGCTGAACCTCCAGGCTGCAGAAGAGGAGGCTGAACCGCCAGGCTGCAGAATGCAGAAGGGGAGATTCTCAGGCCTGCAGAGCTGCCTGAGAGAGGGCCCCAGGGTTATAGCTGTCATGAGTTTGTCCCTGCTCCCCACCCCATGTTAGGTGGGCTGTTCAGGGAGGGAGCTGCTTCTGAGTCAGCCTGCCTGTAAGTGGCCTTTCATCCACACTCCTGTTGGTAACCCCAATCAAAACTCAAGTTCACCAGGTTAAACTGTTGTGCCTGAGTCCTGAGGTTGTCAAAAAAGACCACCATGGAGCCACACTCTTCCTAATGCAAAAGCAAGGTTTTGTTTATTATGTATGGGCTAGCATGGGTCCTCTGCCTCACAGTCTAACACAGCAGATGGAGGGAGAAGGACCCTGTCTACTATTGTAAGGGGTTTATAAAGACAAAAACCACAAAGCAGTCACAAGGTTATAGTTTCAAAGTACAAAATTACTTATCCTATATCATAATTGGCTGAAGGTTAGATGACGCTTAGCTGTTAGCTCCTGATAGGCTATTATTATCTGAGGGGGATAGCAACAGCCCCACTGGTTACGTCCTCCAGACATCTGCTGACCCTTTGCTAACACAGGGTCTGCCTGGAGACTTATCTGATTGGTCCATTGTTACTCAACCAATAGGGGAAGCTAGGTGGTCAGCATCTTGTCAGCAGTTTTGTGTAGCTTGGGTTTTTTCCCATTAGCTAATACTTTCCCCTAAAAGGGGGCTAGCGAGCCTCAGCTTTCCTGGGGTGGGAGGGGGGAAGATGAAGTACAAAGTCCCACAAGGTTCCAGCACAAAGATGGAATCTTTTCCGGCCTCACAAGACCTTGGTGCAACTTTTACTTTGGTCTAGTATGAGCTCCCTTTCTGAGGTGAGTAAAGGTGTGTGTGTGTGTGTGTGTGTGTGTGTGAGAGAGAGAGAGAGAGAGAGAGAGAGAGAGAGAGAGAGAGATCTCCCCTAAGAAGTCTCTCATACAGCAATGCTTTGCTATTATCTCCAATTTACAAAGCTGAAACTCAAACACAAAAATATTAAATAACTTCCCTGAAGAGATCCCAGACAGACGGGTACAAGAAAACTAAAATACTAAGATCCGAATCTTAACACAAAATGAATAATAAACACATTCAATCTTTAAAAGTAGAAAATCTAGGGCACACTTCCCCATCCCCCCAGTGGCTTTGTGATGCTGTAACTGGATGGTGAACTGTGGTGGAGCGGACAGTCCTGGGGAGGGGGGGGGTTGTTGTTGGGTGTAGAACATAACTATCTTACTACAACAATGTCAAATCAAAAGTACCCACCACACTGCAGAGAAACAAGCACAGAGCCAGGCTCCAGCCATAGCAAGCTCATCCCTTCCCTCCTAGATTCTTCTGGCCTGTTCTTTAAGTGAGGTTATGAGCCCACTGATGTACAGACTCTGGGATCAGACCTGGATCTGAGTCACGATTCTGTCACGCATTTCTTGTTCAATTGTAAATGTCATTTAATTTCTTTGGGTCTATTAGAAAATTTCAAATGGAATAAGGTTATTACTTATCTAATTAGGTCATGGTTAAAGTAGATACGTGTAAAGAAAGCCCAGTTTCAGGGGCATCTGAATTAGTAAAAACAGCAAGCCTGAAATGAACAGGACAAGAATCCATGGTTTCACATAGTCTCACTCTCGAGTTTATTCTCTCAAGAGGTTGCCTGTAGACTCCCCAGAATGAATGGATCATTCATCCTGTTATGTAAATTAATGAAAGCCTAATAGACCACGGGTGAGGGTTGCAACATCCACTCCACTCCATGTAACATATGCTCCAAGATTACTAAACGCATACCATTGTGAGCTCCAGGTGACTGAATGGAGCCTCTCATCACTTAGCTCCTCCTCAAAGATGGGAGGGAGGAGGTGTTAGAAATGCTCTGAGGGTGGCCATTCAAGGGAGAATCCTGGAGACCTGCAAGAGGGCCTGTAATCATGTATGACTCAGACCTGGAATGCCAGCATAGGGAGACCCTATACTAGGCACCTGGCACTCTGGGTCCTTGGATACAGGAAGAGAAGGTTCCTCTGCAGGAGTTGGGGTGCAGGAGTGTCTGAGTGAACTCTCTCAGTGTGGGTGTGGCCATTCCAGCTGCTGGAAATGTTCCCAGTCCTCACAGGTTTTCCCACAATCTTAGCTAAGTGACCTAAAATGTCTTTCATTCCCCCCCACCCAAACACACACTCAGGCAACTTGAGTATGTAGCCAGGTGCAATATTAAGACATGATCTATCGTCTGAGTTCACACTACTTTAGGGGTCAGGAAACTACATATATTCCCATGTTATGAATCCTATAGGCATTCTACTACACCAAGTCAGGGGAAAGGTACTTTGTAAACTCAACTTAGCCCAGTGGAACGTTGGTGACCCAAGTCTGCCAGCTGCCTTGTATGGTAGAGAGCATGTGTTATAACCCAAAAGGGTATATAGGGAGGTGTCCTCCAGAACCAGAAGAGAAGGATGTGAATCCCAGAGACCAATAGTATGGCCAATCAGACAGAGACTAACAGCAATACCAGGATCAAAGGCAGATGCCCACATGATTTCTGCTGCCCCTCTGTATCACAGAATGGGGAGGGAGCACGGACAGTTCTCACTGCTATTCAATACACAGAAGTATTTGTGGAACCTGGAGCAACTAAGTCACTTCATCAGACACTTCAGCTCTAAGCACACATGGCCAAAGGGGACCAAGAGGAATATTACCCACTTGCACTAGCAGCCTTCCGAGGCAAGCCTTATCGAATGCACATCTCCTCAGGCCCCAACTCTACCGACAGAGTGGAAGTGAATGAACGAACACTACCATTCCTGTTGCAACCCCACTGATGCAGCCCCCAGCCACTATCAAAATAGGATGCTGCAGTCCTGTCAGGGCTGCTACCAGCACAGAGTCTGGATACACAGTGGTGATGCTCTGAGGACAAATGTTTCAGGTCCCTACCACCTCTGGACTCAACACTGTCACGTGTCTTGCGTAGTAGCAAATCTGATTTCATCAGTGTCAGATTCAAGCCACCATTCCCTGAACTGCTAGAGTGGCCCCATTCTCAGGTGGTCCAGAGAGACAGTGGATTCCTTCAGCTCTCATCTTGTATGTACTATTCCCAGTCTTCTCAATCACAGATGAATAAATGATAGGGAGACTTAGCATGTTATTTTCTTGGGCCTTCCTCACATTGCTGAGAAGCTGTCAATCATGGGATCATTACCAATCTGAAGGAGTGTCATTAATCAGAAATGCTGGCAGCCATGGCAACAGGGCATGGGATGTGTTTCCTGTGAGGGAGGGGATCTGAACACACTCACAGCCTGACTTGAAACCCTGCATAAGCCCTAAATTGTTGGAACGAAGTACTCAGTGTCCTACAAAGAAACACTTAGCGAAGAGAAAGTCACCTGGCAAAGCAATTTACTTTGTAAAAAAAAGGGGGGGGGGATGCACCTCATCCCAAACTGAGCAAGCAAGCAGAAACACACATGACCAAGACGGCCTCTGTCTTTTATTTCTAAGGTAAGTAGTGGGGTTTAGGTGCAGCACGTGGGCTGATGCTCAACCTCACGGTCTGTTCCTGGTTGGCTAAATTTAAAAAGCATTGTCACAAAGAACAGGGGGAACATGCAAAATTAGCCGTGTTTAGATACACAAGCATTTCAGGAAGCCAATTACACCCGGGCAAATGGACTTATTTAACAAAGACTTGTTTAACAAAAGAGGCCTCAGGAAGAGGCCAGAACATGATGGAAAGGAACAGAGAAACAGTCATTAAACCTGTTTGTAAGAAAACAACTGGTTGAGCCTACACCCAAACCTATTTGCAAGAAATTAAATGACAAGTCTCACAGTTCCACTGCCGTTCTGCTCATTTTTGGTCTTTTGTTTGTTTGGGGTTTTTATTTGTTTGCTTGTTTGTTTTTTGTTGTTGTTTGTTTGGTTTTGGTTTTTCGAGACAGGGTTTCTCTGTAGCTTTGGTGCCTATCCTGGAACTAGCTCTGATAGACTATGCTCACCTCAAATTCACAGAGATCCACCTGCCTCTGCCTCCTGAGTGCTGGATTAAAGGCATGCACCACCACTACCCAGCTGTCATTCTGCTCATCTTCTAAGGAGCTGTAGGATGAGTTCTGAGACCATGGCTCTTCTTGGGAAGAGTTACTGCATAAGTCCCTGCATAGTTTCCCACAGTGGCATCGCCATGGCGGCTCACTATCGTGACTTTTGTCCTGTTGGACTATAGGAGGCAACATCACAGAGGGTATTTCAGAAGAAACTGGGTCATCAGATATAGTGCAATAGAACACATCCCCATAAAATTCTCTCGAGGCACCAAGTCAACGATGCTAGGTTCCCTCATAGTCATCATGCAGTTAACTGCAAATGTCCCAGAACAGTGTCCATTAGACCCAAGAAGACACAATAAGAAGGGAAGGAAAAAGGAAGCAGAAGAAAGGGGAAAGGAAAAAGGAAAGCATCCTACTTTAAGGGGCAATTTCCCCGTCCTATGTTTGAACACTCAGTCTCCAGTTTGCGGCACCGTTTCAGAAGCTGTGGGATCTTTAGACAGTGGAGACTTGCTGGAGGAGGTGGCACTATAGGTTTTACAGCCCGGCCTATTTCCTGTTCACTTTGTGACCCGTTGGCCTCCAACTCCTACAGACAGGTCTTCCCTGACAGGATTTAATATAGCCCCTTACTCTGTACAGTTATGTGGTCACATCAATGAGGAAAACAATATAGCGAGGACATGACAGGAGAAAAGACAGGAAGATAAAGAGGCTGGCAAGTGACAACGCCGAGCAGAATGCATTGTTACAAACGTTAACAGACAGGTATGCATGGGTACTGGATTTGTTTCACTCAACATGTACCAATGACGCTGTGCCTAGATACTGGCGACCCCACAGGATAATCTCTAATTTGCTCATTTTTTTATTCTCAGCCCACAGAAGCACCATTGTCTCCTATATAGTATTTACGACAGTCCTAAGAGTTGGCCTAGGACTCCATGCTTATTTTTCTGCTACAAAGCAGAAGCTGATGCCGTGAGTCACTACTATTGGCTAACTCTTCCTTGGAGGTGAACTGTGACTCAAATTTTGCATCTCCTTATCTGTGAAATGGAAACCTAAAAAGTCCAATGTTGCTAAGAAGTTAATTTTAGTAGATATAACATCCTTAGAGCATTTCTTGGGTCAACAAACCATGTATTAGGTAAATGACTTCATATATTATTGTGCACCTGAAATGTTTCCGAATTATATGGTCAAACAAGAAGGGAACAGACATTGTATGAGTGATTAATTAGCACCCACATATAGGTAAACTTTATCCCATATTTTACCCTATAACCCAGAAACTTCCATAAAAGTTCTAGCATTGTACTATTACCAACTATATATCCAGAACCTTTCACTGAGTTGTACCTTGGCCCACTGTCTGCCAAGCTCCTTCCAGCAGGCATGTCCTCTGGTCCTCTTTGTACCCAGCATCCCCAGCCAAAGTTATCTGTTTGGCATGGCCTTGCTTCAGTTCCTAACAACTGTTGCCTGGTGATCTACGAAGGCAGAGCCCTGCCCACTGATTAAGGCTAAGGTCCAAGGAAGTCTCCAGGACAAAGGACAACCCAGTCCCTATGACTCACTGATGCCCATTGCAGCCTCAAGTGCTACCTGGAAGACATTCAGATGCTCAATGAACTCACGAGGAACCAAGCCTGTTTAATTCTTTCCTGTGGTCTGCTCCCAAATGCTACATTTTTTTTCTTCCATGATAAAGCTGTGGGATGACATCAGCTTCGGCTGCTGGAGAAACACTCTAATTCATAACTTTTAAAATGTGAAACCTTCAGTCATTAGATTCACTGCCAACTCACATTTCAAACTATAAAATGTGATGGTAGCCATTTATCCCTATTCTTGAGTCTCTTTATAGCTTTTAGAGGTAACTGTGGAGAGTTCTGCCTGTCTCCTGTTCTTTTTTTATTTATTTATTTATTTTTTTATTTTATTTTTTTAATTCTTTATTTTTTTTATAAAAAATTTCCATCTCCTCCCCTCCTCCTCCTCCCCCTTCCCTCCCCTCCCTTCCACCCATACCCCCACTCCCTCCCTCTCCAAGCCAAAGAGCCATCAGGGTTCCCTGCACTACGTTAAGTCCAAGGTCCTCCCAGTTCCCCCTAAGTCCAGGAAGGTGAGCAACCAAACTGACAAGACTCACAGTGAGCCCGTCCATGCTGTAGAGTTCAAGCTCATGGCCGTTGTCCTTGGTTTCTCAGTCCTCCTCCACCGTCAGCCACATTCAGAGAGTCCGGTTTGGTCCCCTGTTCCATCAGTTCCATTCCAACTGGACTTGGTGGTCTCCCGTTAGATCTGTCCCACCGTCTCAATGGGTAAACGCACTCCTCACGGTCCTGACTTCCTTGCTCATGATCTCCCTCCTTTTGCTCCTCATCAGGACCTTGGGAGCTCAGTCTGGTGCTCCTATGTGGGCTCTGTCATTTTCTCCATCCAACACCAGGTGGAGGTTCTATGGTGATATGCAAGATATTCATGAGTATGGCAATAGGATCTGGACATTTCTGGCACCCTCTCCTCAGCTGCCCAAGGAACTAGCTGGGGGCATCTTCCTGGACACCTGGGAACCCCTCTAGAGTCAAGTCTCTGCCAACCCTAGAATGGCTCCCTTAATTAAGATATATAATTCCTTGTTCCCATATCCACCCTTCCTATATCCCAACCATCCTATTCCCCCAAGCTCTTCCCATCCTCCACTTCACACTTTTCTCTCCCCATCACCCCATCCCCCCATCCCACCCCACCCCCAAGTTCCCATTTTTTGTCCGGCAATCTTGTCTACTTCCAATATCCAGGAGGATAACTATATGTTTTTCTTTGGATTCACCTTATTTAGCTTCTCTAGGATTTTTTACGAATTATAGGCTCGATGTCCTTTATTTATGGCTAGAAACCAATTATGAGTGAGTACATCCCATGTTCATCTTTTTGGGCCTGGGTTACCTCACTCAGGATGGTGTTTTCTATTTCCATCCATTTGCATGCAAAATTCAAGATGTCATTGTTTTTTACCGCCGAGTAGTACTCTAATGTGTATATATTCCACACTTTCTTCATCCATTCTTCCACTGAAGGGCATCTAGGTTGTTTCCAGGTTCTGGCTATTACAAATAATGCTGCTATAAACATAGTTGAACAAATGCTTTTGTAATATGATTGGGCATCTCTTGGGTAAATTCCCAACAGTGGGATTGCTGGGTCCTGGGGTAGGTTGATACCAAATTTCCTGAGAAACCTCCACACTGCTTTCCAAAGCAGTTGCACAAGTTTGCATTCCCACCAGCAATGGATGAGTGTACCCTGTCTCCTGTTCTTGAAGTGGAGCTTTTATTGTTGGCACATACTCACTGTGCACTATTAGGTCCACTGACGTTCTTTCGAGCAAAGCATAGGGAGTGCTATGTACTGTGTGGTTTCTGAGACAGCAGTCTCTTGTTGGTCTGGGCTTTACAAATTAGTATAGGATGGTGAACGATCACACCCCAGAGACACACCTGTCTTGCATCTTCTAGTGATTGACTAGAAGTATCACCACCATCACACCCAACTTCTTTTCACATGAATTCTAGGGATCCGACTCACATCCTCATGCTTATGTGGAAAACTTTACCAACGGCGCTAACACCTTAGCTCTGTTTATTCCTTCTTCTTGAATGACTGAAACTCCATTATGCATACATGTGCACACCACATATGGAAGAGGAACAACTCTCATAGCTTGTCCTCTGACCGCCATAGGCCCACGGTGGCACATGCACTCACACATACAGACAAAAATATAAATGAGCAAATGTAATTTTAAGAATTCTAAAACCAATAAAATGTATTAATAAGGCCAGGAAGATGACTCATCATGGGTGAGCATGAGTTTGAACACTCAGAATCTTCTTAAACAAGACCTAAAAGCACACATCTGCAATACCCATGTACCTATGGAGAGAGGCACACAGCCCCAGAAGCTTGCTTGGCAGACACAGAGACAAACACTAAGAGACGCTTTCTCAAAATAAAGTGAGTCTGAGCATTGGGTCCTTGACACAGTCACGTTCCTGGCAGTCATCTACATCCACTCAGATCTGCGTCCACTCCCCGCCACTCACATGCCACAAAAGTTCATCAATGATTGTTTAGACTAGAATCTAAATCTATACACACAGAGTTATTTAATGCAAAAAGTGTCCAGTTATTTTCTGGAATTACATCATTCTATAGACAAAGGAAAAACACACACTGGCTGTTGCCATTGCCCCTGCTTGCCCATGACAATCGGGCAAGATATGCTTACAGATGTGCAGTATTATGATAGCTGTGTGGGTAACCAACCACTTTCTGATTAAACATGAGGCCTTTTCCGTAGCAGGGATTTCATACCTGGCTCTGTAACCCTGCTCAAAGCCTGTGGCTATGGAGACCATAGGCCCTAGGGGGAACCTACTGTTGTTGTTTAGCTAGATGGACACTTTATCCACCTGAATTCCTTTTCTTTTCCTTTTTCAAGACAGGGTTTCTCCATATAGCCCTGGCTGTCCTGGAACTCACTTTGTAGACCAGGCTGATCTCAAACTCAAAGACCTGCCTGTCTCTGCCTCCTGTGTGCTACGCTAGGATTAAAGGTGTGCACAGCCACCGCCCAGCCCAAACTGCATTCTTAACCCAGAGCACCGTGCTGCTCTTAACTTCAGAGAAGTCTCTTCTTCTACTGCTTCCTCCTCCTTCTTTCCTTCTTCTTTTTTTTTTTTAAGTAGGTAGTGGCTGATGCAGAGACTCAACAGTATAAACACCTCTAAGTGGTCAGTTGTAGATGGGTCATATCTACCAACCTCCCCACCATCCAAGGTTCAAGGAACGTCATGGGCGAGTAAGCAGAAAGAATGAAAGAGCTGGCGGATGTGGAGGAGAGACTTGACATGCTGACTTCCGGACATGACACACTTTGCACACATCACTTCTCATCCGTAGTTACCTGCACAAGACACGTGCAAGCTCCATTCAGCCAGTCATCTCCAGCACTGATGAGTGAGGGCCCCCAAAACGTCACCTTTAATGAAACTATTGACAGCTAATGGATGCTAAGGGAAGGAGAGTCACCCTCCTTTCAGAACATGGGTACTGTACTAGTAGGCTGCTAATGTGTCAGTGGGTGGCCACACACTCGTGCATATGTGAGCAATACTAATTGGACTCAAGCTTGTTGGGAGAGTCAGTGTTAGCTAAAAAGGAATGTAGACTTCAAGTTGAGAGAGAGGCAGGGTGGAGCTCTAGTGGGAATTGGAGGAAGTAGATGGAGATGACCAATACCCATTATGTAAGGGTTTGAAACTTTCCAAGTCCTCAGGGTGCCACGGCCAGAGTCTTAACCAGCACTGCAACTTGCCTCTTTCTTCAACATGATGTCTACCTCTTCTAGAAGATGCTAGCTCCTCGTGCCCTTCTTGTGATGGTTAATGAGTTTATTGCCATTTTTTCCACTGTGTAAAATCCTACTTGTTTTCATGTTTCCATTTGTACCCCTTTCCTGGTCTCAGGGAGTAAGATTTAGCAAAGCTGGAACACCCTACTTCACAAATGGTGGAAAAAGGAGAAGGAGAAGGAGAAGGATGATGGGAAGGAGGAGGAGGGAGAGGAGAAGAAGATAAAGTCAGATCACATCACCCCCACTAGGAGAAGCCATAGTCTTTGAAAAAGGCCCATAAGGAATTTTCACAAAACAGAAGAAATTATCTAAATAATAACTTGTTTGACAGGGAAGCCCATTGATGGATATTTTGCCCTTAGCTCTTGTCAGAACACAGCCTTAATGGTCCCCATGGGATGCATTGCAGTAGGGGCTCTTATCATTCACTTTTAGGACACCATTATATGATTTCCATTTTCAAATCTCCTTTTTGGCTCGAGGTTGAAAGACAAAGAAGAATATTCTAAACCACAAAAGTTATAGCAGGAAGTAAGCTTGGAGTACATCCAGTAGAAGGCAATTCTCCTGCTCTTACTATACCCCATACAGTGAGAACAAGGCTCGACACATCGAGGACATTTGGCAAACCTTTAAAGTTGGTGGATAAATGGAGTAGACCTTTGTGTGTGTGCACATTCGTTCATGCAAGCATGGAACCCAGAGGTCAACCTTGAATGTTAGTCTTCATGCCCTTACTCCTTCATCTTTCCTTTTTCTTTTTGAGACAGTGATTTGTCTGGAACTCACTGATCACTGATTAGGCTAGGTTGATTGGTGAGTGAACCCCAGGGATTTTCCTGTCTCTGCTTCTCTGGTTCTGGGATTATACCCAGCTTTTATCAACTAAACCTTCTCCTGTGCCTACAGGAGCCAGGTTAAAAGATGGACAAATAGCTGGGCGGTGGTGGCACATGCCTTTAATCCCAGCACTTGGGATAAGAGACAGGCAGATCACTGTGAGTTTGAGGCCAGCCTGGTCTACAAGAGCTAGTTCCGGGACAGGCACCAAATCTACACAGAGAATCCTTATCTTGCAAAAAAAAAAAAATGGACAAATAGAGGCTCAGCCAAGAAAACTGATTTGTCCTAAAGTCACCCTGAAATCAGAAGCAAAAATCAAGTTGTACAAACTTATTTTTGTGATCTCTTTTCTTAGTCCAGTAAATTGATTATTCAATATGGGGCTGTGTTCTTGATTAGGTGCTGAGAGGAGGCACATAATAGAATGAGAAATGTGTATCCATTAGGGGAAATGAGATGGGCTGTCAAGTGGGAGGAGGAAAAGCAGTCAGCCGTTGTCACTCAGCGTCCTCATACAAGTCAACTCCAGAAAGCTTGTGTATGAGACCTGCAGAGACCTTATTAAGATGCTGAAGCTCCTGATGCTTCTGTACCTACCAACAGGATGCATAGCAAGCAAATGCCAGTGCTCAGATGTAAGAAAACACTGTGTATTTGGGTATATGTGAAGATTATGGCATAACCCATAGGCTCTGGCACAAAAAAAAATGGCACTGTCAGCGGTGTAAGATTAGAGACCATAAACACATACAGAGTACACACAACATTTGCATGGTTCTAGTGATGAATTAGAAGTTGTAAGCTTGTGACTCGCTTGCATCTGTCCCACAAGCGCCTTGTTGGGCCTTTGCAACACATAGAAACCTTTAGAGTTCAATCAAGCTGTCTCAAAGTCAGATGCTATCACCAAAACCAGTTTGGGTTTAAAGCTAGGCTTAAGAGAAAGAAGTCTCTAGCCATCCTGAGTGTCCACATTTCCAAGGTTTTATAGTTTCCTTTTCTGTTGTTGTAAAGAAATACTCATATTGAAAATAATTTTGAGAGGAAAGGGTTTGGTGGGCTTGAAATTTTAGGTTGTAGTCCACAATGATGGAAGCCAGGGAAGGAACTCAAAGCAGGAACTGGAGGCAAAGACCATGGAGGAACAATACTTACTGGCTCTCTCGGGCTTGTGTTCAGTCAGTTTCCTTACACAGCCTGGAAAGTGGTGTTGCCTTCAGTGGACTAGACCCCAGTACCACTAAGATAATGAAAACACAGACATTGTCCAAGACAAACCTGATAGAGACAGTTCCTCTACTGAGGGTCTTTCAGCTGATTCTACACTGTTGACAATTAATGCTAACTGGAATATAAGATAGCATTAATCAGCTAGGTCAGGGTCACAGCTAACCCCAAAGACACATCATGTACTCTACTATATAGCTTGCTCAGCATAGAAATGCTACGGCCTTGCCCTTCTGGGCACTTAGCTGTGTCCCTCCCTCCGAGCTTGCTGAAGAAGGGTATTAGAAGACCCCTACATTGCATTTCCTTACCTCAAGGAAAAGTGAGCCATGGGGTGGGAAGCATGTTTGGGATGCTGGGATGCAGGTTCTCATGACTCATTTTATTGACTTACATATTGATTGCAGGCTTACTCATAAAAGATGACCAAAATTATAAAAAGCTAAGGAAGAAAATAAAACAGAACATGTAGACGTGGTTATAGCTTGAGTACGGGGTGGGGTGGGGGAGGTGGAGATGGTATGGGCCAAGGAGAAGAGAGACTCCTGGTGAGGACCCAGAATGGGTCATTTCTTCCTCAACAAGTCATTCAGTGCACGGGCCCCAGGCAAACCACATGGAATTATGGTTCCAAGAACCTAATTATCTGTGCCTATATCTTGCTACCCAGGTTGAGTGGTCCCACCCTCAAGGCAAAAGCCACCAAGCCTCAAACCTCTCTGTCTACCTGCCTACTGACTCTTAACCAGCAAGGGTGGGGGGGGTTATGGCTTCATTTTTATGCATTTAGATATTAGATGAGTGGAGAAAACACTGAGAGAATCCTAGGTGGGTTTGGAGGAAGTGAAGAAAAAGATATGTAGAACTATGCCTTGTGTCCCCACTTCAACCTTGACTGAGTTGGTTCTGACCTCGGTTTCTGTGGAGGTCAAGCCAGGGGAATTGACTGAATGCTTTTAACAGCATTCAAGTTCTATAGTTGGGTTTTGGCTTCTGGATTGATCCATCTGGGAAATTAGAGTGCAGCCCAAATGGCCTAATGCTGCCTTCCCTTCATGAATTCTGAGAGAGTTCTCTTTCACGGAGATGGAGGTGGCTCTCAGGCACCATCTTCTCCCTGACAATTGTACAGAGCCGTTACCACGGAGAAACTCCAATCAAATACTCTCAGCAGCCTGTCTGATTCCGTGGGCAGGTAAAATAATGAGAGCCTGGATTTGTAAGGCAAGTTTTGCATTT
This sequence comes from Arvicola amphibius, assembly GCF_903992535.2. NCBI lineage: Eukaryota > Metazoa > Chordata > Mammalia > Rodentia > Cricetidae > Arvicola > Arvicola amphibius. The sequence goes on along the minus strand of NC_052050.1, from coordinate 64,079,784 downwards.
CTAAAGTGCTGTCTCTGTCCTGCACTTCAAACTTCTATTAATACGAGAACAGAGGCATGGCAGGATATCTTTAAAACCACATTTAAATAATGAGGAAACTCAGACTCGGACTGTCTCCGGAAAGTAGCGGTGATGTAGTTAGAGGTGGATGTTAACACGGAGGCAGCGCTTTGCTTAGCTGCTAGCAGGCTGGCTGGGAGACTCTGGGCACATGTCTTAATTTCTTCAAGCTTCCATTTTTGTATGTTTGTTGGAGGCAATATTCACCTGCAGGATCAAATGAGGCGAGGTATGGATTAGGCCACAAAAACCAGGCTTGCCTATCAACATCCATCTTGTGGAAGATGAAAGCGAATGATGGAGAGACAGCCAAGCACTAAGCAGGAGTAAAGATTTGGAGGAAAGGGGAGGGGCATCCATGGATTGCCACACCATTTCTGATGGGCATGTCTGGTGACTAGCGGGTGCTCCCTACCCACTGAGAGAGTGAACACTAAGAGGCCCTGGGGATGGGGGAGGGGGCTTATGGCTAAGAGAAGGGGTCAGCTTGTGAGTCCGCACAGGCTGAATGTAAATACCTTTGACAATCAAAAGGCGATGTGTGGACTTGAGACACATCTGACGCACAAGCATGAGTCATGGCCTCACTGCAGGCCTCCAGAATCCATATTGAGAAAGAGAGACAGAGACAGAGTTAGACAAGGAAATACCTGCCTATAATTCCAGGTTTGGGAAGTGGAGGAGACAGGAAGATCCCTGGAACTAGCCAATCACAGAGTCCCAGATCCACTGAGTGAAATGACTCTCAAAGTTAGATGGAGACGGATTGAGGAATGTTTGCAATATGTCCGTGCATGGATGACCACATGCACACACATGCGCACACACATGCGCGCACACATGCACACACATGCGCGCGCACATGCACACACATGCGCACACACATGCTTAAAGGCAGAGCCAGGGGCCACGAATGCTGGCTGTGTTTGCCCTTTTCTTGGCTTGCTTGGTTTTGGTGCTTGCTCTAACACGTGTAGCAGCATAGGCTCTCTGAAATCAAAGCAACATTTTAGGCTGCTGTCTTCACTAAGGGTGCAGTATTTCCCAAAGTGGTAAAAGAGAACCACACACCGAGCTGTTGGCTGTAAGAAAATACTCTGTAGTAAAATAATTTAAAGAAACTCAATAGCTCTCTCTTGCCTCGTTCCTCCCTCTAAAACACTGGCAGGGGGTTATTAAAAGCTGCCAGAGGGATGGTCCGAAGGCAAGATGGTTTAATTTTAAACTCACAGTCTGCATCTTCAGACCACAGAATCCCCTTTATTTCCCATCATGTCATTCTAATTGATAGTTTGTAAACCTGGTTTTGTGAAACAGATTTTACAATGTTTTCATATGTTTACAGAGCAAAGGGAAGTCTCTGCGAGGTCTGTGCCTTGCCTGGAGTGTATCAGTTATTGTCTTGTCTGACAAGAACGCAGGTTTCCTGACTACACATGTTACTTCCTGTCTGTCTCATTGTTCTATCCATGGTGCACTCTCTGTGGAAAAACAGAAGAAGAAAAAGCAGACGGACAACATCAAACCTAGCCTCTACCCTTCACTAGACCTTGCAACATAGCCTATGAAATTGACTTCACCCTCCTGCCTACTTCAACCATCGAGAAAGCAATTCAATTCATGTTTTAATAATATAAGTTTACACTCCTGTCACACCTATTACTCAGGGTTATCAAATCATTCAACCAGCTTTAATGAATTTTTGCCATCCTCCTGGAATAGAGATTAAGGCAACATTTCACTGATTCGGCTTTTCTGGGGCCATTTTAATGAGGATATTGATAACATCCTGCTGAACTCATTGGCAAGTCATTTCTGGAGTCAGAGAGAGAGAAAGAGAGAGAGAAAAAGAGAGAGAGAGAGAGAGAGAGAGAGAGAGAGAGAGAGAGAGAGAGAGAGAGAGAGCGCGCGAACGAGCTGTTTGGTTTTGTAGTCACTTCCTGGGTGGTTTAAATGAGATACCCCTCCCAAATAGTTTTAGGCATTTGTATATGTGAAATGTGGTCCTCAGTTGGTGGTGCTATTCAGGGAGTCTCTGGAGACTCATGTCACTCAGAATCTGGGGTTTCTTGCCACCCAATGATGTTGTTGACACATAAACACATCTCTCACCTTCTAGTGAAAGACCTGGATAAATCCAGACCGCTCTAGCAGAAAAAAATAGAGCCAAAAATCTAAGCAGGGAGAGGAGAATCAAAAACCTAGATTAGCCGGTTCAGTGACTCTGTTTCAGGAACTAGCTAAAGATAAAGTTAGATTATAATCTAGAGAAACAGGTAGTTACCCCCTTGTGATTATCACTAGTATTTTCGGAATTTTCCAATGACGCCTTCCTTACCCCCTTTGGGTGGTTTCTTCCCTTAAATACCCCTTCTCCCAGCTACTCGGGGTCAAACTCTCTACCCCTGCGCAGGAAATGAGTTTCAGACCCAGTGCACTGGTTCCTGTCCTGTCAATAAACCTCATGTGATTGCAGTAAGGATGGTCTCTCATGAGTTCCTGGGGGGGTCGTGTTATCCCGAGACTTGAGTAAGAGTCTCCCCAATCTGGAGGTCTTTCAGTAGGAGACAAGAGGGAATTGATTTTAGAGTCAAATAGGAGTGGCCCTGGTC